>NW_028136120.1:0-555354 GCF_964662115.1 Mustela nivalis | reverse complement strand
GCAAAGTGAAAAAGTAAAATCTTGAAGCAATAAATAAATAAATACATAAATAATAAATATATAAAAGAGAGGGCATGATTTCCTATTGGAATCTAGGTCATTTGTGCGGGGCAGCTCAGGGTTCCCCCATGGGGAGAGTTTGGGAACCAGGCCTTTGAGGACAGAAGACTGAGCACATGACTTGGGCTTCGCATTATGATAAGGCTGAAGGTCATTGCTATAGGGTATGCTTTCCAGAACACCTGTGTACCTCATTGGATGTGACCTCTTGCCTCGGCCCAGGTCAAGATCCCAGGGAAGAGGAATCTAGTTTGACACGGGGCCCTCCCCACTGCAGGGAGCCTTATTCCCCCTTCCTTCGGACAAAAACACAGCCTACTTGTGATCTCAGTCTGTCCAACAAATAAATAAAATCATTATAAATAAATAAATAAATATATTCAGGCATGTTTTATATAGTGATCAAGTGCAATTCTGCAGTGTGGCTCAGGGTTCTTCCATCGGGAGATTTTGGGAACCAGGCCTCTGAGGTTGGAAGGCTGAGCAGCCGACCACGGCTTCATGTGAGGTATACGGTTAGGGTTAGGGTTAGGGTTAGGGTTAGGGTTATGTTTAGGTGAGGGTTAGAGTAAGGGTTAGGGTTATGTCTTAGGAACAAGGCATGTCGGAACTGGCCACACAATACTGGCACACCAAGGGCTGAGTTGAGGGTGGGACTCAGCAGAATCCTCAGGCGATGGAATTTTGGACGGGACAGGCCAAGAGGGTGGAATGCCCTCAGGGTAGCATGGTGGTTTCTATATATCTGAAGGTACTGGATAGCACAGAAGGAAAGGGTCAGTTTCTGCCTGAGAGGCTGAGTCCTTCCTACAGACTGACTTTCCCATCCACAGGAGGACCTGGGTTCAGTCCTCCGGTGTCCAGAGTCTGATCCCGTACCCTAGGCTTAGCCTTTGGCTCTGGGAGAATGGCTGACCTGATTTGTCAGGGCAGAATTAGGCTTTCCACGGGACTCAGTTGAGGACGTAACCCTGGCGGACCATCCTATTCCCGGATTGTGGTGTGGGGGTCCTAGGAAGGTGTTGGTAGAATGATCGGACAGGCAGATTTCTCTCTCCCCGAGGGTCTTCCACAGGGCTAAACTTCCCATTTGCCTAGTGGGCGGCACCCAGAGGCCTGCGATGTGAAGAAGGAATCCCCTACCTAGAGGGCTACCAGGGCAGGCAACCGGGCATAGAAGTCTGAAGAAGCACCCTTGGGTTAGGGTTAGGCCGATGCACATGGGAGGCCCTACCGGCCCTTGCTGAGGGATCATCAAACTCCTGGTTCCCGCTTCAGGTGGGCGCTCCTTGGAGCTGTGTCCCAAGGGGTGCATGCAGATTTCACCTGTTCTACGGATTCAGCTCATTTCTAAAGGGCAAACGTTCCCATTGGGATCTATGGACATTGTGCGGTGCACCTCAGGGTTCCCGCGTCTGCAGAGTTCATGGACCAGGCTACTGAGGACAGAAGCCTGAGCATGGGACAGGGGCTTTGCATCAGGATTACCGTGAAGGTTATTTCACAAGTGAATGCTGTTGGTAACACCTGGGTGAGTCAGTGGGTTAGGCCACTGCCTTCAGCTCAGGACATGATCCCAGAGTCCTGGGATGGAGCCCCACATCGGGCTGTCTCCTCAGCAGGGAGCCTTCTTTCCCTTCTCTGGGCGTGCAACACTGCCTACATCTTTTCGCTCCCTGCAAAGTGAAAAAGTAAAATCTTGAAGCAATAAATAAATAAATACATAAATAATAAATATATAAAAGAGAGGGCATGATTTCCTATTGGAATCTAGGTCATTTGTGCGGGGCAGCTCAGGGTTCCCCCATGGGGAGAGTTTGGGAACCAGGCCTTTGAGGACAGAAGACTGAGCACATGACTTGGGCTTCGCATTATGCTAAGGTTGAAGGTCATTGCTATAGGGTATGCTTTCCAGAACACCTGTGTACCTCATTGGATGTGACCTCTTGCCTCGGCCCAGGTAAAGATCCCAGGGAAGAGGAATCTAGTTTGACACGGGGCCCTCCCCTCTGCAGGGAGCCTTATTCCCCCTTCCTTCGGACAAAAACACAGCCTACTTGTGATCTCAGTCTGTCCAACAAATAAATAAAATCATTATAAATAAATAAATAAATATATTCAGGCATGTTTTATATAGTGATCAAGTGCAATTCTGCAGTGTGGCTCAGGGTTCTTCCATCGGGAGATTTTGGGAACCAGGCCTCTGAGGTTGGAAGGCTGAGCAGCCGACCACGGCTTCATGTGAGGTATACGGTTAGGGTTAGGGTTAGGGTTAGGGTTAGGGTTATGTTTAGGTGAGGGTTAGAGTAAGGGTTAGGGTTATGTCTTAGGAACAAGGCATGTCGGAACTGGCCACACAATACTGGCACACCAAGGGCTGAGTTGAGGGTGGGACTCAGCAGAATCCTCAGGCGATGGAATTTTGGACGGGACAGGCCAAGAGGGTGGAATGCCCTCAGGGTAGCATGCTGGTTTCTATATATCTGAAGGTACTGGATAGCACAGAAGGAAAGGGTCAGTTTCTGCCTGAGAGGCTGAGTCCTTCCTACAGACTGACTTTCCCATCCACAGGAGGACCTGGGTTCAGTCCTCCGGTGTCCAGAGTCTGATCCCGTACCCTAGGCTTAGCCTTTGGCTCTGGGAGAATGGCTGACCTGATTTGTCAGGGCAGAATTAGGCTTTCCACGGGACTCAGTTGAGGACGTAACCCTGGCGGACCATCCTATTCCCGGATTGTGGTGTGGGGGTCCTAGGAAGGTGTTGGTAGAATGATCGGACAGGCAGATTTCTCCCTCCCCGAGGGTCTTCCACAGGGCTAAACTTCCCATTTCCCTAGTGGGCGGCACCCAGAGGCCTGCGATGTGAAGAAGGAATCCCCTACCTAGAGGGCTACCAGGGCAGGCAACCGGGGATAGATCTGAAGAAGCACCCTTGGGTTAGGGTTAGGCCGATGCACAAGGGAGGCCCTACCGGCCCTTGCTGAGGGATCATCAAACTCCTGGTTCCCGCTTCAGGTGGGCGCTCCTTGGAGCTGTGTCCCAAGGGGTGCATGCAGATTTCACCTGTTCTACGGATTCAGCTCATTTCTAAAGGGCAAACGTTCCCATTGGGATCTATGGACATTGTGCGGTGCACCTCAGGGTTCCCGCGTCTGCAGAGTTCATGGACCAGGCTACTGAGGACAGAAGCCTGAGCATGGGACAGGGGCTTTGCATCAGGATTACCGTGAAGGTTATTTCACAAGTGAATGCTGTTGGTAACACCTGGGTGAGTCAGTGGGTTAGGCCACTGCCTTCAGCTCAGGACATGATCCCAGAGTCCTGGGATGGAGCCCCACATCGGGCTGTCTCCTCAGCAGGGAGCCTTCTTTCCCTTCTCTGGGCGTGCAACACTGCCTACATCTTTTCGCTCCCTGCAAAGTGAAAAAGTAAAATCTTGAAGCAATAAATAAATAAATACATAAATAATAAATATATAAAAGAGAGGGCATGATTTCCTATTGGAATCTAGGTCATTTGTGCGGGGCAGCTCAGGGTTCCCCCATGGGGAGAGTTTGGGAACCAGGCCTTTGAGGACAGAAGACTGAGCACATGACTTGGGCTTCGCATTATGCTAAGGCTGAAGGTCATTGCTATAGGGTATGCTTTCCAGAACACCTGTGTACCTCATTGGATGTGACCTCTTGCCTCGGCCCAGGTCAAGATCCCAGGGAAGAGGAATCTAGTTTGACACGGGGCCCTCCCCTCTGCAGGGAGCCTTATTCCCCCTTCCTTCGGACAAAAACACAGCCTACTTGTGATCTCAGTCTGTCCAACAAATAAATAAAATCATTATAAATAAATAAATAAATATATTCAGGCATGTTTTATATAGTGATCAAGTGCAATTCTGCAGTGTGGCTCAGGGTTCTTCCATCGGGAGATTTTGGGAACCAGGCCTCTGAGTTTGGAAGGCTGAGCAGCTGACCACGGCTTCATGTGAGGTATACGGTTAGGGTTAGGGTTAGGGTTAGGGTTAGGGTTATGTTTAGGTGAGGGTTAGAGTAAGGGTTAGGGTTATGTCTTAGGAACAAGGCATGTCGGAACTGGCCACACAATACTGGCACACCAAGGGCTGAGTTGAGGGTGGGACTCAGCAGAATCCTCAGGCGATGGAATTTTGGACGGGACAGGCCAAGAGGGTGGAATGCCCTCAGGGTAGCATGCTGGTTTCTATATATCTGAAAGTACTGGATAGCACAGAAGGAAAGGGTCAGTTTCTGCCTGAGAGGCTGAGTCCTTCCTACAGACTGACTTTCCCATCCACAGGAGGACCTGGGTTCAGTCCTCCGGTGTCCAGAGTCTGATCCCGTAACCTAGGCTTAGCCTTTGGCTCTGGGAGAATGGCTGACCTGATTTGTCAGGGCAGAATTAGGCTTTCCACGTGACTCAGTTGAGGACGTAGCCCTGGCGGACCATCCTATTCCCGGATTGTGGTGTGGGGGTCCTAGGAAGGTGTTGGTAGAATGATCGGACAGGCAGATTTCTCCCTCCCCGAGGGTCTTCCACAGGGCTAAACTTCCCATTTGCCTAGTGGGCGGCACCCAGAGGCCTGCAATGTGAAGAAGGAATCCCCTACCTAGAGGGCTACCAGGGCAGGCAACCGGAAATAGAAGTCTGAAGAAGCACCCTCGGTTTAGGGTTAGGCCGATGCACATGGGAGGCCCTACCGGCCCTTGCTGAGGGATCTTCAAACTCCTGGTTCCCGCTTCAGGTGGGCGCTCCTTGGAGCTGTGTCCCAAGGGGTTCATGCAGATTTCACCTGTTCTACGGATTCAGCTCATTTCTAAAGGGCAAACGTTCCCATTGGAATCTATGGACATTGTGCGGTACACCTCAGTGTTCCCGCATCTGCAGAGTTCATGGACCAGGCTACTGAGGACAGAAGCCTGAGCATGGGACAGGGGCTTTGCATCAGGATTACCGTGAAGGTTATTTCACAAGTGAATGCTTTTGGTAACACCTGGGTGAGTCAGTGGGTTAGGCCACTGCCTTCAGCTCAGGACATGATCCCAGAGTCCTGGGATGGAGCCCCACATCGGGCTGTCTCCTCAGCAGGGAGCCTTCTTTCCCTTCTCTGGGCGTGCAACACTGCCTACATCTTTTGGCTCTCTGCAAAGTGAAAAAGTAAAATCTTGAAGCAATAAATAAATAAATAAATAAATAATAAATATATAAAAGAGAGGGCATGATTTCCTATTGGAATCTAGGTCATTTGTGCGGGGCAGCTCAGGGTTCCCCCATGGGGAGAGTTTGGGAACCAGGCCTTTGAGGACAGAAGACTGAGCACATGACTTGGGCTTCGCATTATGATAAGGCTGAAGGTCATTGCTATAGGGTATGCTTTCCAGAACACCTGTGTACCTCATTGGATGTGACCTCTTGCCTCGGCCCAGGTCAAGATCCCAGGGAAGAGGAATCTAGTTTGACACGGGGCCCTCCCCACTGCAGGGAGCCTTATTCCCCCTTCCTTCGGACAAAAACACAGCCTACTTGTGATCTCAGTCTGTCCAACAAATAAATAAAATCATTATAAATAAATAAATAAATATATTCAGGCATGTTTTATATAGTGATCAAGTGCAATTCTGCAGTGTGGCTCAGGGTTCTTCCATCGGGAGATTTTGGGAACCAGGCCTCTGAGGTTGGAAGGCTGAGCAGCCGACCACGGCTTCATGTGAGGTATACGGTTAGGGTTAGGGTTAGGGTTAGGGTTAGGGTTAGGGTTATGTTTAGGTGAGGGTTAGAGTAAGGGTTAGGGTTATGTCTTAGGAACAAGGCATGTCGGAACTGGCCACACAATACTGGCACACCAAGGGCTGAGTTGAGGGTGGGACTCAGCAGAATCCTCAGGCGATGGAATTTTGGACGGGACAGGCCAAGAGGGTGGAATGCCCTCAGGGTAGCATGCTGGTTTCTATATATCTGAAGGTACTGGATAGCACAGAAGGAAAGGGTCAGTTTCTGCCTGAGAGGCTGAGTCCTTCCTACAGACTGACTTTCCCATCCACAGGAGGACCTGGGTTCAGTCCTCCGGTGTCCAGAGTCTGATCCCGTACCCTAGGCTTAGCCTTTGGCTCTGGGAGAATGGCTGACCTGATTTGTCATGGCAGAATTAGGCTTTCCACGGGACTCAGTTGAGGACGTAACCCTGGCGGACCATCCTATTCCCGGATTGTGGTGTGGGGGTCCTAGGAAGGTGTTGGTAGAATGATCGGACAGGCAGATTTCTCTTTCCCCGAGGGTCTTCCACAGGGCTAAACTTCCCATTTGCCTAGTGGGCGGCACCCAGAGGCCTGCGATGTGAAGAAGGAATCCCCTACCTAGAGGGCTACCAGGGCAGGCAACCGGGCATAGAAGTCTGAAGAAGCACCCTTGGGTTAGGGTTAGGCCGATGCACATGGGAGGCCCTACCGGCCCTTGCTGAGGGATCATCAAACTCCTGGTTCCCGCTTCAGGTGGGCGCTCCTTGGAGCTGTGTCCCAAGGGGTGCATGCAGATTTCACCTGTTCTACGGATTCAGCTCATTTCTAAAGGGCAAACGTTCCCATTGGGATCTATGGACATTGTGCGGTGCACCTCAGGGTTCCCGCGTCTGCAGAGTTCATGGACCAGGCTACTGAGGACAGAAGCCTGAGCATGGGACAGGGGCTTTGCATCAGGATTACCGTGAAGGTTATTTCACAAGTGAATGCTGTTGGTAACACCTGGGTGAGTCAGTGGGTTAGGCCACTGCCTTCAGCTCAGGACATGATCCCAGAGTCCTGGGATGGAGCCCCACATCGGGCTGTCTCCTCAGCAGGGAGCCTTCTTTCCCTTCTCTGGGCGTGCAACACTGCCTACATCTTTTCGCTCCCTGCAAAGTGAAAAAGTAAAATCATGAAGCAATAAATAAATAAATACATAAATAATAAATATATAAAAGAGAGGGCATGATTTCCTATTGGAATCTAGGTCATTTGTGCGGGGCAGCTCAGGGTTCCCCCATGGGGAGAGTTTGGGAACCAGGCCTTTGAGGACAGAAGACTGAGCACATGACTTGGGCTTCGCATTATGCTAAGGCTGAAGGTCATTGCTATAGGGTATGCTTTCCAGAACACCTGTGTACCTCATTGGATGTGACCTCTTGCCTCGGCCCAGGTCAAGATCCCAGGGAAGAGGAATCTAGTTTGACACGGGGCCCTCCCCTCTGCAGGGAGCCTTATTCCCCCTTCCTTCGGACAAAAACACAGCCTACTTGTGATCTCAGTCTGTCCAACAAATAAATAAAATCATTATAAATAAATAAATAAATATATTCAGGCATGTTTTATATAGTGATCAAGTGCAATTCTGCAGTGTGGCTCAGGGTTCTTCCATCGGGAGATTTTGGGAACCAGGCCTCTGAGTTTGGAAGGCTGAGCAGCTGACCACGGCTTCATGTGAGGTATACGGTTAGGGTTAGGGTTAGGGTTAGGGTTAGGGTTATGTTTAGGTGAGGGTTAGAGTAAGGGTTAGGGTTATGTCTTAGGAACAAGGCATGTCGGAACTGGCCACACAATACTGGCACACCAAGGGCTGAGTTGAGGGTGGGACTCAGCAGAATCCTCAGGCGATGGAATTTTGGACGGGACAGGCCAAGAGGGTGGAATGCCCTCAGGGTAGCATGCTGGTTTCTATATATCTGAAAGTACTGGATAGCACAGAAGGAAAGGGTCAGTTTCTGCCTGAGAGGCTGAGTCCTTCCTACAGACTGACTTTCCCATCCACAGGAGGACCTGGGTTCAGTCCTCCGGTGTCCAGAGTCTGATCCCGTAACCTAGGCTTAGCCTTTGGCTCTGGGAGAATGGCTGACCTGATTTGTCAGGGCAGAATTAGGCTTTCCTCGTGACTCAGTTGAGGACGTAGCCCTGGCGGACCATCCTATTCCCGGATTGTGGTGTGGGGGTCCTAGGAAGGTGTTGGTAGAATGATCGGACAGGCAGATTTCTCCCTCCCCGAGGGTCTTCCACAGGGCTAAACTTCCCATTTGCCTAGTGGGCGGCACCCAGAGGCCTGCAATGTGAAGAAGGAATCCCCTACCTAGAGGGCTACCAGGGCAGGCAACCGGAAATAGAAGTCTGAAGAAGCACCCTCGGTTTAGGGTTAGGCCGATGCACATGGGAGGCCCTACCGGCCCTTGCTGAGGGATCATCAAACTCCTGGTTCCCGCTTCAGGTGGGCGCTCCTTGGAGCTGTGTCCCAAGGGGTGCATGCAGATTTCACCTGTTCTACGGATTCAGCTCATTTCTAAAGGGCAAACGTTCCCATTGGGATCTATGGACATTGTGCGGTACACCTCAGGGTTCCCGCATCTGCAGAGTTCATGGACCAGGCTACTGAGGACAGAAGCCTGAGCATGGGACAGGGGCTTTGCATCAGGATTACCGTGAAGGTTATTTCACAAGTGAATGCTGTTGGTAACACCTGGGTGAGTCAGTGGGTTAGGCCACTGCCTTCAGCTCAGGACATGATCCCAGAGTCCTGGGATGGAGCCCCACATCGGGCTGTCTCCTCAGCAGGGAGCCTTCTTTCCCTTCTCTGGGCGTGCAACACTGCCTACATCTTTTGGCTCTCTGCAAAGTGAAAAAGTAAAATCTTGAAGCAATAAATAAATAAATACATAAATAATAAATATATAAAAGAGAGGGCATGATTTCCTATTGGAATCTAGGTCATTTGTGCGGGGCAGCTCAGGGTTCCCCCATGGGGAGAGTTTGCGAAACAGGCCTTTGAGGACAGAAGACTGAGCACATGACTTGGGCTTCGCATTATGATAAGGCTGAAGGTCATTGCTATAGGGTATGCTTTCCAGAACACCTGTGTACCTCATTGGATGTGACCTCTTGCCTCGGCCCAGGTCAAGATCCCAGGGAAGAGGAATCTAGTTTGACACGGGGCCCTCCCCACTGCAGGGAGCCTTATTCCCCCTTCCTTCGGACAAAAACACAGCCTACTTGTGATCTCAGTCTGTCCAACAAATAAATAAAATCATTATAAATAAATAAATAAATATATTCAGGCATGTTTTATATAGTGATCAAGTGCAATTCTGCAGTGTGGCTCAGGGTTCTTCCATCGGGAGATTTTGGGAACCAGGCCTCTGAGTTTGGAAGGCTGAGCAGCCGACCACGGCTTCATGTGAGGTATACGGTTAGGGTTAGGGTTAGGGTTAGGGTTAGGGTTAGGGTTAGGGTTATGTTTAGGTGAGGGTTAGAGTAAGGGTTAGGGTTATGTCTTAGGAACAAGGCATGTCGGAACTGGCCACACAATACTGGCACACCAAGGGCTGAGTTGAGGGTGGGACTCAGCAGAGTCCTCAGGCGATGGAATTTTGGACGGGACAGGCCAAGAGGGTGGAATGCCCTCAAAGGAGCATGCTGGTTTCTATATATCTGAAGGTACTGGATAGCACAGAAGGAAAGGGTCAGTTTCTGCCTGAGAGGCTGAGTCCTTCCTACAGACTGACTTTCCCATCCACAGGAGGACCTGGGTTCAGTCCTCTGGTGTCCAGAGTCTGATCCCGTACCCTAGGCTTAGCCTTTGGCTCTGGGAGAATGGCTGACCTGATTTGTCAGGGCAGAATTAGGCTTTCCACGGGACTCAGTTGAGGACGTAACCCTGGCGGACCATCCTATTCCCGGATTGTGGTGTGGGGGTCCTAGGAAGGTGTTGGTAGAATGATCGGACAGGCAGATTTCTCCCTCCCCGAGGGTCTTCCACAGGGCTAAACTTCCCATTTGCCTAGTGGGCGGCACCCAGAGGCCTGCGATGTGAAGAAGTAATCCCCTACCTAGAGGGCTACCAGGGCAGGCAACCGGGGATAGATCTGAAGAAGCACCCTTGGGTTAGGGTTAGGCCGATGCACATGGGAGGCCCTACCGGCCCTTGCTGAGGGATCATCAAACTACTGGTTCCCGCTTCAGGTGGGCGCTCCTTGGAGCTGTGTCCCAAGGGGTGCATGCAGATTTCACCTGTTCTACGGATTCAGCTCATTTCTAAAGGGCAAACGTTCCCATTGGGATCTATGGACATTGTGCGGTGCACCTCAGGGTTCCCGCGTCTGCAGAGTTCATGGACCAGGCTACTGAGGACAGAAGCCTGAGCATGGGACAGGGGCTTTGCATCAGGATTACCGTGAAGGTTATTTCACAAGTGAATGCTGTTGGTAACACCTGGGTGAGTCAGTGGGTTAGGCCACTGCCTTCAGCTCAGGACATGATCCCAGAGTCCTGGGATGGAGCCCCACATCGGGCTGTCTCCTCAGCAGGGAGCCTTCTTTCCCTTCTCTGGGTGTGCAATACTGCCTACATCTTTTCGCTCCCTGCAAAGTGAAAAAGTAAAATCTTGAAGCAATAAATAAATAAATACATAAATAATAAATATATAAAAGAGAGGGCATGATTTCCTATTGGAATCTAGGTCATTTGTGCGGGGCAGCTCAGGGTTCCCCCATGGGGAGAGTTTGGGAACCAGGCCTTTGAGGACAGAAGACTGAGCACATGACTTGGGCTTCGCATTATGCTAAGGCTGAAGGTCATTGCTATAGGGTATGCTTTCCAGAACACCTGTGTACCTCATTGGATGTGACCTCTTGCCTCGGCCCAGGTCAAGATCCCAGGGAAGAGGAATCTAGTTTGACACGGGGCCCTCCCCTCTGCAGGGAGCCTTATTCCCCCTTCCTTCGGACAAAAACACAGCCTACTTGTGATCTCAGTCTGTCCAACAAATAAATAAAATCATTATAAATAAATAAATAAATATATTCAGGCATGTTTTATATAGTGATCAAGTGCAATTCTGCAGTGTGGCTCAGGGTTCTTCCATCGGGAGATTTTGGGAACCAGGCCTCTGAGGTTGGAAGGCTGAGCAGCCGACCACGGCTTCATGTGAGGTATACGGTTAGGGTTAGGGTTAGGGTTAGGGTTATGTTTAGGTGAGGGTTAGAGTAAGGGTTAGGGTTATGTCTTAGGAACAAGGCATGTCGGAACTAGCCACTATACTGGCACACCAAGGGCTGAGTTGAGGGTGGGACTCAGCAGAATCCTCAGGCGATGGAATTTTGGACGGGACAGGCCAAGAGGGTGGAATGCCCTCAGGGTAGAATGCTGGTTTCTATATATCTGAAGGTACTGGATAGCACAGAAGGAAAGGGTCAGTTTCTGCCTGAGAGGCTGAGTCCTTCCTACAGACTGACTTTCCCATCCACAGGAGGACCTGGGTTCAGTCCTCCGGTGTCCAGAGTCTGATCCCGTAACCTAGGCTTAGCCTTTGGCTCTGGGAGAATGGCTGACCTGATTTGTCAGGGCAGAATTAGGCTTTCCACGGGATTCAGTTGAGGACGTAGCCCTGGCGGACCATCCTATTCCCGGATTGTGGTGTGGGGGTCCTAGGAAGGTGTTGGTAGAATGATCGGACAGGCAGATTTCTCCCTCCCCGAGGGTCTTCCACAGGGCTAAACTTCCCATTTGCCTAGTGGGCGGCACCCAGAGGCCTGCGATGTGAAGAAGGAATCCCCTACATAGAGGGCTACCAGGGCAGGCAACCGGGGATAGAAGTCTGAAGAAGCACCCTTGGGTTAGGGTTAGGCCGATGCACATGGGAGGCCCTACCGGCCCTTGCTGAGGGATCATCAAACTCCTGGTTCCCGCTTCAGGTGGGCGCTCCTTGGAGCTGTGTCCCAAGGGGTGCATGCAGATTTCACCTGTTCTACGGATTCAGCTCATTTCTAAAGGGCAAACGTTCCCATTGGGATCTATGGACATTGTGCGGTGCACCTCAGGGTTCCCGCATCTGCAGAGTTCATGGACCAGGCTACTGAGGACAGAAGCCTGAGCATGGGACAGGGGCTTTGCATCAGGATTACCGTGAAGGTTATTTCACAAGTGAATGCTGTTGGTAACACCTGGGTGAGTCAGTGGGTTAGGCCACTGCCTTCAGCTCAGGACATGATCCCAGAGTCCTGGGATGGAGCCCCACATCGGGCTGTCTCCTCAGCAGGGAGCCTTCTTTCCCTTCTCTGGGCGTGCACACTGCCTACATCTTTTCGCTCCCTGCAAAGTGAAAAAGTAAAATCTTGAAGCAATAAATAAATAAATACATAAATAATAAATATATAAAAGAGAGGGCATGATTTCCTATTGGAGTCTAGGTCATTTGTGCGGGGCAGCTCAGGGTTCCCCCATGGGGAGAGTTTGGGAACCAGGCCTTTGAGGACAGAAGACTGAGCACATGACTAGGGCTTCGCATTATGATAAGGCTGAAGGTCATTGCTATAGGGTATGCTTTCCAGAACACCTGTGTACCTCATTGGATGTGACCTCTTGCCTCGGCCCAGGTCAAGATCCCAGGGAAGAGGAATCTAGTTTGACACGGGGCCCTCCCCACTGCAGGGAGCCTTATTCCCCCTTCCTTCGGACAAAAACACAGCCTACTTGTGATCTCAGTCTGTCCAACGAATAAATAAAATCATTATAAAAAAATAAATAAATATATTCAGGCATGTTTTATATAGTGATCAAGTGCAATTCTGCAGTGTGGCTCAGGGTTCTTCCATCGGGAGATTTTGGGAACCAGGCCTCTGAGGTTGGAAGGCTGAGCAGCCGACCACGGCTTCATGTGAGGTATACGGTTAGGGTTAGGGTTAGGGTTAGGGTTAGGGTTAGGGTTATGTTTAGGTGAGGGTTAGAGTAAGGGTTAGGGTTATGTCTTAGGAACAAGGCATGTCGGAACTGGCCACACAATACTGGCACACCAAGGGCTGAGTTGAGGGTGGGACTCAGCAGAATCCTCAGGCGATGGAATTTTGGACGGGACAGGCCAAGAGGGTGGAATGCCCTCAGGGTAGCATGCTGGTTTCTATATATCTGAAGGTACTGGATAGCACAGAAGGAAAGGGTCAGTTTCTGCCTGAGAGGCTGAGTCCTTCCTACAGACTGACTTTCCCATCCACAGGAGGACCTGGGTTCAGTCCTCCGGTGTCCAGAGTCTGATCCCGTACCCTAGGCTTAGCCTTTGGCTCTGGGAGAATGGCTGACCTGATTTGTCATGGCAGAATTAGGCTTTCCACGGGACTCAGTTGAGGACGTAACCCTGGCGGACCATCCTATTCCCGGATTGTGGTGTGGGGGTCCTAGGAAGGTGTTGGTAGAATGATCGGACAGGCAGATTTCTCTTTCCCCGAGGGTCTTCCACAGGGCTAAACTTCCCATTTGCCTAGTGGGCGGCACCCAGAGGCCTGCGATGTGAAGAAGGAATCCCCTACCTAGAGGGCTACCAGGGCAGGCAACCGGGCATAGAAGTCTGAAGAAGCACCCTTGGGTTAGGGTTAGGCCGATGCACATGGGAGGCCCTACCGGCCCTTGCTGAGGGATCATCAAACTCCTGGTTCCCGCTTCAGGTGGGCGCTCCTTGGAGCTGTGTCCCAAGGGGTGCATGCAGATTTCACCTGTTCTACGGATTCAGCTCATTTCTAAAGGGCAAACGTTCCCATTGGGATCTATGGACATTGTGCGGTGCACCTCAGGGTTCCCGCGTCTGCAGAGTTCATGGACCAGGCTACTGAGGACAGAAGCCTGAGCATGGGACAGGGGCTTTGCATCAGGATTACCGTGAAGGTTATTTCACAAGTGAATGCTGTTGGTAACACCTGGGTGAGTCAGTGGGTTAGGCCACTGCCTTCAGCTCAGGACATGATCCCAGAGTCCTGGGATGGAGCCCCACATCGGGCTGTCTCCTCAGCAGGGAGCCTTCTTTCCCTTCTCTGGGCGTGCAACACTGCCTACATCTTTTCGCTCCCTGCAAAGTGAAAAAGTAAAATCATGAAGCAATAAATAAATAAATACATAAATAATAAATATATAAAAGAGAGGGCATGATTTCCTATTGGAATCTAGGTCATTTGTGCGGGGCAGCTCAGGGTTCCCCCATGGGGAGAGTTTGGGAACCAGGCCTTTGAGGACAGAAGACTGAGCACATGACTTGGGCTTCGCATTATGCTAAGGCTGAAGGTCATTGCTATAGGGTATGCTTTCCAGAACACCTGTGTACCTCATTGGATGTGACCTCTTGCCTCGGCCCAGGTCAAGATCCCAGGGAAGAGGAATCTAGTTTGACACGGGGCCCTCCCCTCTGCAGGGAGCCTTATTCCCCCTTCCTTCGGACAAAAACACAGCCTACTTGTGATCTCAGTCTGTCCAACAAATAAATAAAATCATTATAAATAAATAAATAAATATATTCAGGCATGTTTTATATAGTGATCAAGTGCAATTCTGCAGTGTGGCTCAGGGTTCTTCCATCGGGAGATTTTGGGAACCAGGCCTCTGAGTTTGGAAGGCTGAGCAGCTGACCACGGCTTCATGTGAGGTATACGGTTAGGGTTAGGGTTAGGGTTAGGGTTAGGGTTATGTTTAGGTGAGGGTTAGAGTAAGGGTTAGGGTTATGTCTTAGGAACAAGGCATGTCGGAACTGGCCACACAATACTGGCACACCAAGGGCTGAGTTGAGGGTGGGACTCAGCAGAATCCTCAGGCGATGGAATTTTGGACGGGACAGGCCAAGAGGGTGGAATGCCCTCAGGGTAGCATGCTGGTTTCTATATATCTGAAAGTACTGGATAGCACAGAAGGAAAGGGTCAGTTTCTGCCTGAGAGGCTGAGTCCTTCCTACAGACTGACTTTCCCATCCACAGGAGGACCTGGGTTCAGTCCTCCGGTGTCCAGAGTCTGATCCCGTAACCTAGGCTTAGCCTTTGGCTCTGGGAGAATGGCTGACCTGATTTGTCAGGGCAGAATTAGGCTTTCCTCGTGACTCAGTTGAGGACGTAGCCCTGGCGGACCATCCTATTCCCGGATTGTGGTGTGGGGGTCCTAGGAAGGTGTTGGTAGAATGATCGGACAGGCAGATTTCTCCCTCCCCGAGGGTCTTCCACAGGGCTAAACTTCCCATTTGCCTAGTGGGCGGCACCCAGAGGCCTGCAATGTGAAGAAGGAATCCCCTACCTAGAGGGCTACCAGGGCAGGCAACCGGAAATAGAAGTCTGAAGAAGCACCCTCGGTTTAGGGTTAGGCCGATGCACATGGGAGGCCCTACCGGCCCTTGCTGAGGGATCATCAAACTCCTGGTTCCCGCTTCAGGTGGGCGCTCCTTGGAGCTGTGTCCCAAGGGGTGCATGCAGATTTCACCTGTTCTACGGATTCAGCTCATTTCTAAAGGGCAAACGTTCCCATTGGGATCTATGGACATTGTGCGGTACACCTCAGGGTTCCCGCATCTGCAGAGTTCATGGACCAGGCTACTGAGGACAGAAGCCTGAGCATGGGACAGGGGCTTTGCATCAGGATTACCGTGAAGGTTATTTCACAAGTGAATGCTGTTGGTAACACCTGGGTGAGTCAGTGGGTTAGGCCACTGCCTTCAGCTCAGGACATGATCCCAGAGTCCTGGGATGGAGCCCCACATCGGGCTGTCTCCTCAGCAGGGAGCCTTCTTTCCCTTCTCTGGGCGTGCAACACTGCCTACATCTTTTGGCTCTCTGCAAAGTGAAAAAGTAAAATCTTGAAGCAATAAATAAATAAATACATAAATAATAAATATATAAAAGAGAGGGCATGATTTCCTATTGGAATCTAGGTCATTTGTGCGGGGCAGCTCAGGGTTCCCCCATGGGGAGAGTTTGCGAAACAGGCCTTTGAGGACAGAAGACTGAGCACATGACTTGGGCTTCGCATTATGATAAGGCTGAAGGTCATTGCTATAGGGTATGCTTTCCAGAACACCTGTGTACCTCATTGGATGTGACCTCTTGCCTCGGCCCAGGTCAAGATCCCAGGGAAGAGGAATCTAGTTTGACACGGGGCCCTCCCCACTGCAGGGAGCCTTATTCCCCCTTCCTTCGGACAAAAACACAGCCTACTTGTGATCTCAGTCTGTCCAACAAATAAATAAAATCATTATAAATAAATAAATAAATATATTCAGGCATGTTTTATATAGTGATCAAGTGCAATTCTGCAGTGTGGCTCAGGGTTCTTCCATCGGGAGATTTTGGGAACCAGGCCTCTGAGTTTGGAAGGCTGAGCAGCCGACCACGGCTTCATGTGAGGTATACGGTTAGGGTTAGGGTTAGGGTTAGGGTTAGGGTTAGGGTTAGGGTTAGGGTTATGTTTAGGTGAGGGTTAGAGTAAGGGTTAGGGTTATGTCTTAGGAACAAGGCATGTCGGAACTGGCCACACAATACTGGCACACCAAGGGCTGAGTTGAGGGTGGGACTCAGCAGAGTCCTCAGGCGATGGAATTTTGGACGGGACAGGCCAAGAGGGTGGAATGCCCTCAAAGGAGCATGCTGGTTTCTATATATCTGAAGGTACTGGATAGCACAGAAGGAAAGGGTCAGTTTCTGCCTGAGAGGCTGAGTCCTTCCTACAGACTGACTTTCCCATCCACAGGAGGACCTGGGTTCAGTCCTCTGGTGTCCAGAGTCTGATCCCGTACCCTAGGCTTAGCCTTTGGCTCTGGGAGAATGGCTGACCTGATTTGTCAGGGCAGAATTAGGCTTTCCACGGGACTCAGTTGAGGACGTAACCCTGGCGGACCATCCTATTCCCGGATTGTGGTGTGGGGGTCCTAGGAAGGTGTTGGTAGAATGATCGGACAGGCAGATTTCTCCCTCCCCGAGGGTCTTCCACAGGGCTAAACTTCCCATTTGCCTAGTGGGCGGCACCCAGAGGCCTGCGATGTGAAGAAGTAATCCCCTACCTAGAGGGCTACCAGGGCAGGCAACCGGGGATAGATCTGAAGAAGCACCCTTGGGTTAGGGTTAGGCCGATGCACATGGGAGGCCCTACCGGCCCTTGCTGAGGGATCATCAAACTACTGGTTCCCGCTTCAGGTGGGCGCTCCTTGGAGCTGTGTCCCAAGGGGTGCATGCAGATTTCACCTGTTCTACGGATTCAGCTCATTTCTAAAGGGCAAACGTTCCCATTGGGATCTATGGACATTGTGCGGTGCACCTCAGGGTTCCCGCGTCTGCAGAGTTCATGGACCAGGCTACTGAGGACAGAAGCCTGAGCATGGGACAGGGGCTTTGCATCAGGATTACCGTGAAGGTTATTTCACAAGTGAATGCTGTTGGTAACACCTGGGTGAGTCAGTGGGTTAGGCCACTGCCTTCAGCTCAGGACATGATCCCAGAGTCCTGGGATGGAGCCCCACATCGGGCTGTCTCCTCAGCAGGGAGCCTTCTTTCCCTTCTCTGGGTGTGCAATACTGCCTACATCTTTTCGCTCCCTGCAAAGTGAAAAAGTAAAATCTTGAAGCAATAAATAAATAAATACATAAATAATAAATATATAAAAGAGAGGGCATGATTTCCTATTGGAATCTAGGTCATTTGTGCGGGGCAGCTCAGGGTTCCCCCATGGGGAGAGTTTGGGAACCAGGCCTTTGAGGACAGAAGACTGAGCACATGACTTGGGCTTCGCATTATGCTAAGGCTGAAGGTCATTGCTATAGGGTATGCTTTCCAGAACACCTGTGTACCTCATTGGATGTGACCTCTTGCCTCGGCCCAGGTCAAGATCCCAGGGAAGAGGAATCTAGTTTGACACGGGGCCCTCCCCTCTGCAGGGAGCCTTATTCCCCCTTCCTTCGGACAAAAACACAGCCTACTTGTGATCTCAGTCTGTCCAACAAATAAATAAAATCATTATAAATAAATAAATAAATATATTCAGGCATGTTTTATATAGTGATCAAGTGCAATTCTGCAGTGTGGCTCAGGGTTCTTCCATCGGGAGATTTTGGGAACCAGGCCTCTGAGGTTGGAAGGCTGAGCAGCCGACCACGGCTTCATGTGAGGTATACGGTTAGGGTTAGGGTTAGGGTTAGGGTTATGTTTAGGTGAGGGTTAGAGTAAGGGTTAGGGTTATGTCTTAGGAACAAGGCATGTCGGAACTAGCCACTATACTGGCACACCAAGGGCTGAGTTGAGGGTGGGACTCAGCAGAATCCTCAGGCGATGGAATTTTGGACGGGACAGGCCAAGAGGGTGGAATGCCCTCAGGGTAGAATGCTGGTTTCTATATATCTGAAGGTACTGGATAGCACAGAAGGAAAGGGTCAGTTTCTGCCTGAGAGGCTGAGTCCTTCCTACAGACTGACTTTCCCATCCACAGGAGGACCTGGGTTCAGTCCTCCGGTGTCCAGAGTCTGATCCCGTAACCTAGGCTTAGCCTTTGGCTCTGGGAGAATGGCTGACCTGATTTGTCAGGGCAGAATTAGGCTTTCCACGGGATTCAGTTGAGGACGTAGCCCTGGCGGACCATCCTATTCCCGGATTGTGGTGTGGGGGTCCTAGGAAGGTGTTGGTAGAATGATCGGACAGGCAGATTTCTCCCTCCCCGAGGGTCTTCCACAGGGCTAAACTTCCCATTTGCCTAGTGGGCGGCACCCAGAGGCCTGCGATGTGAAGAAGGAATCCCCTACATAGAGGGCTACCAGGGCAGGCAACCGGGGATAGAAGTCTGAAGAAGCACCCTTGGGTTAGGGTTAGGCCGATGCACATGGGAGGCCCTACCGGCCCTTGCTGAGGGATCATCAAACTCCTGGTTCCCGCTTCAGGTGGGCGCTCCTTGGAGCTGTGTCCCAAGGGGTGCATGCAGATTTCACCTGTTCTACGGATTCAGCTCATTTCTAAAGGGCAAACGTTCCCATTGGGATCTATGGACATTGTGCGGTGCACCTCAGGGTTCCCGCATCTGCAGAGTTCATGGACCAGGCTACTGAGGACAGAAGCCTGAGCATGGGACAGGGGCTTTGCATCAGGATTACCGTGAAGGTTATTTCACAAGTGAATGCTGTTGGTAACACCTGGGTGAGTCAGTGGGTTAGGCCACTGCCTTCAGCTCAGGACATGATCCCAGAGTCCTGGGATGGAGCCCCACATCGGGCTGTCTCCTCAGCAGGGAGCCTTCTTTCCCTTCTCTGGGCGTGCACACTGCCTACATCTTTTCGCTCCCTGCAAAGTGAAAAAGTAAAATCTTGAAGCAATAAATAAATAAATACATAAATAATAAATATATAAAAGAGAGGGCATGATTTCCTATTGGAGTCTAGGTCATTTGTGCGGGGCAGCTCAGGGTTCCCCCATGGGGAGAGTTTGGGAACCAGGCCTTTGAGGACAGAAGACTGAGCACATGACTAGGGCTTCGCATTATGATAAGGCTGAAGGTCATTGCTATAGGGTATGCTTTCCAGAACACCTGTGTACCTCATTGGATGTGACCTCTTGCCTCGGCCCAGGTCAAGATCCCAGGGAAGAGGAATCTAGTTTGACACGGGGCCCTCCCCACTGCAGGGAGCCTTATTCCCCCTTCCTTCGGACAAAAACACAGCCTACTTGTGATCTCAGTCTGTCCAACGAATAAATAAAATCATTATAAAAAAATAAATAAATATATTCAGGCATGTTTTATATAGTGATCAAGTGCAATTCTGCAGTGTGGCTCAGGGTTCTTCCATCGGGAGATTTTGGGAACCAGGCCTCTGAGGTTGGAAGGCTGAGCAGCCGACCACGGCTTCATGTGAGGTATACGGTTAGGGTTAGGGTTAGGGTTAGGGTTAGGGTTATGTTTAGGTGAGGGTTAGAGTAAGGGTTAGGGTTATGTCTTAGGAACAAGGCATGTCGGAACTGGCCACTATACTGGCACACCAAGGGCTGAGTTGAGGGTGGGACTCAGCAGAATCCTCAGGCGATGGAATTTTGGACGGGACAGGCCAAGAGGGTGGAATGCCCTCAGGGTAGCATGCTGGTTTCTATATATCTGAAGGTACTGGATAGCACAGAAGGAAAGGGTCAGTTTCTGCCTGAGAGGCTGAGTCCTTCCTACAGACTGACTTTCCCATCCACAGGAGGACCTGGGTTCAGTCCTCCGGTGTCCAGAGTCTGATCCCGTAACCTAGGCTTAGCCTTTGGCTCTGGGAGAATGGCTGACCTGATTTGTCAGGGCAGAATTAGGCTTTCCACGGGATTCAGTTGAGGACGTAGCCCTGGCGGACCATCCTATTCCCGGATTGTGGTGTGGGGGTCCTAGGAAGGTGTTGGTAGAATGATCGGACAGGCAGATTTCTCCCTCCCCGAGGGTCTTCCACAGGGCTAAACTTCCCATTTGCCTAGTGGGCGGCACCCAGAGGCCTGCGATGTGAAGAAGGAATCCCCTACCTAGAGGGCTACCAGGGCAGGCAACCGGGGATAGAAGTCTGAAGAAGCACCCTTGGGTTAGGGTAAGGCCGATGCACATGGGAGGCCCTACCGGCCCTTGCTGAGGGATCATCAAACTCCTGGTTCCCGCTTCAGGTGGGCGCTCCTTGGAGCTGTGTCCCAAGGGGTGCATGCAGATTTCACCTGTTCTACGGATTCAGCTCATTTCTAAAGGGCAAACGTTCCCATTGGGATCTATGGACATTGTGCGGTGCACCTCAGGGTTCCCGCATCTGCAGAGTTCATGGACCAGGCTACTGAGGACAGAAGCCTGAGCATGGGACAGGGGCTTTGCATCAGGATTACCGTGAAGGTTATTTCACAAGTGAATGCTGTTGGTAACACCTGGGTGAGTCAGTGGGTTAGGCCACTGCCTTCAGCTCAGGACATGATCCCAGAGTCCTGGGATGGAGCCCCACATCGGGCTGTCTCCTCAGCAGGGAGCCTTCTTTCCCTTCTCTGGGCGTGCACACTGCCTACATCTTTTCGCTTCCTGCAAAGTGAAAAAGTAAAATCTTGAGGCAATAAATAAATAAATACATAAATAATAAATATATAAAAGAGAGGGCATGATTTCCTATTTGAATCTAGGTCATTTGTGCGGGGCAGCTCAGGGTTCCCCCATGGGGAGAGTTTGGGAACCAGGCCTTTGAGGACAGAAGACTGAGCACATGACTTGCGCTTCGCATTATGCTAAGGCTGAAGGTCATTGCTATAGGGTATGCTTTCCAGAACACCTGTGTACCTCATTGGATGTGACCTCTTGCCTCGGCCCAGGTCAAGATCCCAGGGAAGAGGAATCTAGTTTGACACGGGGCCCTCCCCACTGCAGGGAGCCTTATTCCCCCTTCCTTCAGACAAAAACACAGCCTACTTGTGATCTCAGTCTGTCCAACAAATAAATAAAATCATTATAAATAAATAAATAAATAAATATATTCAGGCATGTTTTATATAGTGGTCAAGTGCAATTCTGCAGTGTGGCTCAGGGTTCTTCCATCGGGAGATTTTGGGAACCAGGCCTCTGAGGTTGGAAGGCTGAGCAGCCGACGACAGCTTCATGTGAGGTATAGGGTTAGAGTTAGGGTTAGGGTTAGGATTATGTTTAGGTGAGGGTTAGAGTAAGGGTTATGGTTATGTCTTAGGAACAAGGCATGTCGGAACTGGCCACACAATACTGGCACACCAAGGGCTGAGTTGAGGGTGGGACTCAGCAGAATCCTCAGGCGATGGAATTTTGGACGGGACAGGCCAAGAGGGTGGAATGCCCTCAGGGGAGCATGCTGGTTTCTATATATCTGAAGGTACTGGATAGCACAGAAGGAAAGGGTCAGTTTCTGCCTGAGAGGCTGAGTCCTTCCTACAGACTGACTTTCCCATCCACAGGAGGACCTGGGTTCAGTTTTCCGGTGTCCAGAGTCTGATCACGTAACCTAGGCTTAGCCTTTGGCTCTGGGAGAATGGCTGACCTGATTTGTCAGGGCAGAATTAGGCTTTCCACAGGACTCAGTTGAGGACGTAGCCTTGGCGGACCATCCTATTCCCGGATTGTGGTGTGGGAGTCCTAGGAAGGTGTTGGTAAAATGATCGGACAGGCAGATTTCTCCCTCCCCTAGGGTCTTCCACAGGGCTAAACTTCCCATTTGCCTAGTGGGCGGCACCCAGGCCCTGCGATGTGAAGAAGGAATCCCCCACCTAGAGGGCTACCAGTGCTGGCAACCGGGGATAGAAGTCTGAAGAAGCACCCTCGGGTTAGGGTTAGGCCGATGCACATGGGAGGCCCTACCGGCCCTTGCTGAGGGATCATCAAACTCCTGGTTCCCACTTCAGGTGGGCACTCCTTGGAGCTGTGTCCCAAGGGGTGCATGCACTTTCACCTGTTCTACGGATTCAGCTCATTTCTAAAGGGCAAACATTCCCATTGGGATCTATGGACATTGTGCGGTGCACCTCAGGGTTCCCGCATCTGCAGAGTTCATGGACCAGGCTACTGAGGACAGAAGCCTGAGCATGGGACAGGGGCTTTGCATCAGGATTACCGTGAAGGTTATTTCACAAGTGAATGCTGTTGGTAACACCTGGGTGAGTCAGTGGGTTAGGCCATTGCCTTCAGCTCAGGACATGATCCCAGAGTCCTGGGATGGAGCCCCACATCGGGCTGTCTCCTCAGCAGGGAGCCTTCTTTCCCTTCACTGGGGGTGCAATACTGCCTACATCTTTTCGCTCCCTGCAAAGTGAAAAAGTAAAATCTTGAGGCAATAAATAAATAAATACATAAATAATAAATATATAAAAGAGAGGGCATGATTTCCTATTGGAATCTAGGTCATTTGTGCGGGGCAGCTCAGGGTTCCCCCATGGGGAGAGTTTGGGAACCAGGCCTTTGAGGACAGAAGACTGAGCACATGACTTGGGCTTCGCATTATGCTAAGGCTGAAGGTCATTGCTATAGGGTATGCTTTCCAGAACACCTGTGTACCTCATTGGATGTGACCTCTTGCCTCGGCCCAGGTCAAGATCCCAGGGAAGAGGAATCTAGTTTGACACGGGGCCCTCCCCACTGCAGGGAGCCTTATTCCCCCTTCCTTCGGACAAAAACACAGCCTACTTGTGATCTCAGTCTGTCCAACAAATAAATAAAATCATTATAAATAAATAAATAAATATATTCAGGCATGTTTTATATAGTGATCAAGTGCAATTCTGCAGTGTGGCTCAGGGTTCTTCCATCGGGAGATTTTGGGAACCAGGCCTCTGAGGTTGGAAGGCTGAGCAGCCGACCACGGCTTCATGTGAGGTATAGGGTTAGGGTTAGGGTTAGGGTTAGGGTTAGGGTTATGTTTAGGTGAGGGTTAGTAAGGGTTAGGGTTATGTCTTAGGAACAAGGCATGTCGGAACTGGCCACACAATACTGGCACACCAAGGGCTGAGTTGAGGGTGGGACTCAGCAGAATCCTCAGGCGATGGAATTTTGGACGGGACAGGCCAAGAGGGTGGAATGCCCTCAGGGTAGCATGCTGGATTCTATATATCTGAAGGTACTGGATAGCACAGAAGGAAAGGGTCAGTTTCTGCCTGAGAGGCTGAGTCCTTCCTACAGACTGACTTTCCCATCCACAGGAGGACCTGGGTTCAGTCCTCCGGTGTCCAGAGTCTGATCCCGTAACCTAGGCTTAGCCTTTGGCTCTGGGAGAATGGCTGACCTGATTTGTCAGGGCAGAATTAGGCTTTCCACGGGACTCAGTTGAGGACGTAGCCCTGGCGGACCATCCTATTCCCGGATTGTGGTGTGGGGGTCCTAGGAAGGTGTTGGTAGAATGATCGGACAGGCAGATTTCCCCCGCCCCTAGGTCATCCACAGGGCTAAATTTCCCATTATCATAGTGGGCGGCACCCAGAAGCCTGCGATGTGAAGAAGGAATCCCCTACCTAGAGGGTTACCAGGGCAGGCAACTTGGGATAGATGTCTGAAGAAGCACCCTCGGGTTAGGGTTAGGCTGATGCACATGGGAGGACCTACCGGCCCTTGCTGAGGGATCATCAAACTCCTGGTTCCCGCTTCAGGTGGGCACTCCTTGGATCTGTGTCTCAAGGGGTGCATGCAGATTTCACCTGTTCTACGGATTCAGCTCATTTCTAAAGGGCAAACGTTCCCATTGGGATCTATGGACATTGTGCGGTGCACCTCAGGGTTCCCGCATCTGCAGAGTTCATGGACCGGGCTACTGAGGACAGAAGCCTGAGCATGGGATAGGGGCTTTGCATCAGGATTACCGTGAAGGTTATTTCACAAGTGAATGCTGTTGGTAACACCTGGGTGAGTCAGTGGGTTAGGCCACTGCCTTCAGCTCAGGACATGATCCCAGAGTCCTGGGATGGAGCCCCACATCGGGCTGTCTCCTCAGCAGGGAGCCTTCTTTCCCTTCTCTGGGTGTGCAACACTGCCTACATCTTTTCGCTCCCTGCAAAGTGAAAAAGTAAAATCTTGAGGCAATAAATAAATAAATACATAAATAATAAATATATAAAAGAGAGGGCATGATTTTCTATTGGAATCTAGGTCATTTGTGCGGGGCAGCTCAGGGTTCCCCCATGGGGAGAGTTTGGGAAACAGGCCTTTGAGGACAGAAGACTGAGCACATGACTTGGGCTTCGCATTATGATAAGGCTGAAGGTCATTGCTATAGGGTATGCTTTCCAGAACACCTGTGTACCCCATTGGATGTGACCTCTTGCCTCGACTTAGGTCAAGATCCCAGGGAAGAGGAATCTAGTTTGACACGGGGCCCTCCCCACTGCAGGGAGCCTTATTCCCCCTTCCTTCGGACAAAAACACAGCCTACTTGTGATCTCAGTCTGTCCAACAAATAAATAAAATCATTATAAATAAATAAATAAATATATTCAGGCATGTTTTATATAATGATCAAGTGCAATTCTGCAGTGTGGCTCAGGGTTCTTCCATCGGGAGATTTTGGGAACCAGGCCTCTGAGGTTAGAAGGCTGAGCAGCCGACCACGGCTTCATGTGAGGTATACGGTTAGGGTTAGGGTTAGGGTTAGGGTTATGTTTAGGTGAGGGTTAGAGTAAGGGTTAGGGTTATGTCTTAGGAACAAGGCATGTCGGAACTGGCCACACAATACTGGCACACCAAGGGCTGAGTTGAGGGTGGGACTCAGCAGAATCCTCAGGCGATGGAATTTTGGACGGGACAGGCCAAGAGGGTGGAATGCCCTCAGGGTAGCATGCTGGTTTCTATATATCTGAAGGTACTGGATAGCACAGAAGGAAAGGGTCAGTTTCTGCCTGAGAGGCTGAGTCCTTCCTACAGACTGACTTTCCCATCCACAGGAGGACCTGGGTTCAGTCCTCCGGTGTCCAGAGTCTGATCCCGTAACCTAGGCTTAGCCTTTGGCTCTGGGAGAATGGCTGACCTGATTTGTCAGGGCAGAATTAGGCTTTCCACGGGACTCAGTTGAGGACGTAGCCCTGGCGGACCATCCTATTCCCGGATTGTGGTGTGGGGGTCCTAGGAAGGTGTTGGTAGAATGATCGGACAGGCAGATTTCTCCCTCCCCGAGGGTCTTCCACAGGGCTAAACTTCCCATTTGCCTAGTGGGCGGCACCCAGAGGCCTGCGATGTGAAGAAGGAATCCCCTACCTAGAGGGCTACCAGGGCAGGCAACCGGAAATAGAAGTCTGAAGAAGCACCCTCGGGTTAGGGTTTGGCCGATGCACATGGGAGGCCCTACCGGCCCTTGCTGAGGGATCATCAAACTCCTGGTTCCCGCTTCAGGTGGGCGCTCCTTGGAGCTGTGTCCCAAGGGGTGCATGCAGATTTCACCTGTTCTACGGATTCAGCTCATTTCTAAAGGGCAACCGTTCCCATTGGGATCTATGGACATTGTGCGGTACACCTCAGGGTTCCCGCATCTGCAGAGTTCATGGACCAGGCTACTGAGGACAGAAGCCTGAGCATGGGACAGGGGCTTTGCATCAGGATTACCGTGAAGGTTATTTCACAACTGAAAGCTGTTGGTAACACCTGGGTGAGTCAGTGGGTTAGGCCACTGCCTTCAGCTCAGGACATGATCCCAGAGTCCTGGGATGGAGCCCCACATCGGGCTGTCTTCTCAGCAGGGAGCCTTCTTTCCCTTCTCTGGGCGTGCAACACTGCCTACATCTTTTCGCTCCCTGCAAAGTGAAAAAGTAAAATCTTGAAGCAATAAATAAATAAATAGATAAATAATAAATATATAAAAGAGAGGGCATGATTTCCTATTGGAATCTAGGTCATTTGTGCGGGGCAGCTCAGGGTTCCCCCATGGGGAGAGTTTGGGAACCAGGCCTTTGAGGACAGAAGACTGAGCACATGACTTGGGCTTCGCATTATGCTAAGGCTGAAGGTCATTGCTATAGGGTATGCTTTCCAGAACACCTGTGTACCTCATTGGATGTGACCTCTTGCCTCGGCCCAGGTCAAGATCCCAGGGAAGAGGAATCTAGTTTGACACGGGGCCCTCCCCACTGCAGGGAGCCTTATTCCCCCTTCCTTCGGACAAAAACACAGCCTACTTGTGATCTCAGTCTGTCCAACAAATAAATAAAATCATTATAAATAAATAAATAAATATATTCAGGCATGTTTTATATAGTGATCAAGTGCAATTCTGCAGTGTGGCTCAGGGTTCTTCCATCGGGAGATTTTGGGAACCAGGCCTCTGAGGTTGGAAGGCTGAGCAGCCGACCACGGCTTCATGTGAGGTATACGGTTAGGGTTAGGGTTAGGGTTAGGGTTAGGGTTATGTTTAGGTGAGGGTTAGAGTAAGGGTTAGGGTTATGTCTTAGGAACAAGGCATGTCGGAACTGGCCACACAATACTGGCACACCAAGGGCTGAGTTGAGGGTGGGACTCAGCAGAATCCTCAGGCGATGGAATTTTGGACGGGACAGGCCAAGAGGGTGGAATGCCCTCAGGGTAGCATGCTGGTTTCTATATATCTGAAGGTACTGGATAGCACAGAAGGAAAGGGTCAGTTTCTGCCTGAGAGGCTGAGTCCTTCCTACAGACTGACTTTCCCATCCACAGGAGGACCTGGGTTCAGTCCTCCGGTGTCCAGAGTCTGATCCCGTAACCTAGGCTTAGCCTTTGGCTCTGGGAGAATGGCTGACCTGATTTGTCAGGGCAGAATTAGGCTTTCCACGGGACTCAGTTGAGGACGTAGCCCTGGCGGACCATCCTATTCCCGGATTGTGGTGTGGGGGTCCTAGGAAGGTGTTGGTAGAATGATCGGACAGGCAGATTTCCCCCGCCCCTAGGTCATCCACAGGGCTAAATTTCCCATTATCATAGTGGGCGGCACCCAGAAGCCTGCGATGTGAAGAAGGAATCCCCTACCTAGAGGGTTACCAGGGCAGGCAACTTGGGATAGATGTCTGAAGAAGCACCCTCGGGTTAGGGTTAGGCTGATGCACATGGGAGGACCTACCGGCCCTTGCTGAGGGATCATCAAACTCCTGGTTCCCGCTTCAGGTGGGCACTCCTTGGATCTGTGTCTCAAGGGGTGCATGCAGATTTCACCTGTTCTACGGATTCAGCTCATTTCTAAAGGGCAAACGTTCCCATTGGGATCTATGGACATTGTGCGGTGCACCTCAGGGTTCCCGCATCTGCAGAGTTCATGGACCGGGCTACTGAGGACAGAAGCCTGAGCATGGGATAGGGGCTTTGCATCAGGATTACCGTGAAGGTTATTTCACAAGTGAATGCTGTTGGTAACACCTGGGTGAATCAGTGGGTTAGGCCACTGCCTTCAGCTCAGGACATGATCCCAGAGTCCTGGGATGGAGCCCCACATCGGGCTGTCTCCTCAGCAGGGAGCCTTCTTTCCCTTCTCTGGGTGTGCAACACTGCCTACATCTTTTCGCTCCCTGCAAAGTGAAAAAGTAAAATCTTGAGGCAATAAATAAATAAATACATAAATAATAAATATATAAAAGAGAGGGCATGATTTTCTATTGGAATCTAGGTCATTTGTGCGGGGCAGCTCAGGGTTCCCCCATGGGGAGAGTTTGGGAAACAGGCCTTTGAGGACAGAAGACTGAGCACATGACTTGGGCTTCGCATTATGATAAGGCTGAAGGTCATTGCTATAGGGTATGCTTTCCAGAACACCTGTGTACCCCATTGGATGTGACCTCTTGCCTCGACTTAGGTCAAGATCCCAGGGAAGAGGAATCTAGTTTGACACGGGGCCCTCCCCACTGCAGGGAGCCTTATTCCCCCTTCCTTCGGACAAAAACACAGCCTACTTGTGATCTCAGTCTGTCCAACAAATAAATAAAATCATTATAAATAAATAAATAAATATATTCAGGCATGTTTTATATAATGATCAAGTGCAATTCTGCAGTGTGGCTCAGGGTTCTTCCATCGGGAGATTTTGGGAACCAGGCCTCTGAGGTTAGAAGGCTGAGCAGCCGACCACGGCTTCATGTGAGGTATACGGTTAGGGTTAGGGTTAGGGTTAGGGTTATGTTTAGGTGAGGGTTAGAGTAAGGGTTAGGGTTATGTCTTAGGAACAAGGCATGTCGGAACTGGCCACACAATACTGGCACACCAAGGGCTGAGTTGAGGGTGGGACTCAGCAGAATCCTCAGGCGATGGAATTTTGGACGGGACAGGCCAAGAGGGTGGAATGCCCTCAGGGTAGCATGCTGGTTTCTATATATCTGAAGGTACTGGATAGCACAGAAGGAAAGGGTCAGTTTCTGCCTGAGAGGCTGAGTCCTTCCTACAGACTGACTTTCCCATCCACAGGAGGACCTGGGTTCAGTCCTCCGGTGTCCAGAGTCTGATCCCGTAACCTAGGCTTAGCCTTTGGCTCTGGGAGAATGGCTGACCTGATTTGTCAGGGCAGAATTAGGCTTTCCACGGGACTCAGTTGAGGACGTAGCCCTGGCGGACCATCCTATTCCCGGATTGTGGTGTGGGGGTCCTAGGAAGGTGTTGGTAGAATGATCGGACAGGCAGATTTCTCCCTCCCCGAGGGTCTTCCACAGGGCTAAACTTCCCATTTGCCTAGTGGGCGGCACCCAGAGGCCTGCGATGTGAAGAAGGAATCCCCTACCTAGAGGGCTACCAGGGCAGGCAACCGGAAATAGAAGTCTGAAGAAGCACCCTCGGGTTAGGGTTTGGCCGATGCACATGGGAGGCCCTACCGGCCCTTGCTGAGGGATCATCAAACTCCTGGTTCCCGCTTCAGGTGGGCGCTCCTTGGAGCTGTGTCCCAAGGGGTGCATGCAGATTTCACCTGTTCTACGGATTCAGCTCATTTCTAAAGGGCAACTGTTCCCATTGGGATCTATGGACATTGTGCGGTACACCTCAGGGTTCCCGCATCTGCAGAGTTCATGGACCAGGCTACTGAGGACAGAAGCCTGAGCATGGGACAGGGGCTTTGCATCAGGATTACCGTGAAGGTTATTTCACAACTGAAAGCTGTTGGTAACACCTGGGTGAGTCAGTGGGTTAGGCCACTGCCTTCAGCTCAGGACATGATCCCAGAGTCCTGGGATGGAGCCCCACATCGGGCTGTCTTCTCAGCAGGGAGCCTTCTTTCCCTTCTCTGGGCGTGCAACACTGCCTACATCTTTTCGCTCCCTGCAAAGTGAAAAAGTAAAATCTTGAAGCAATAAATAAATAAATAGATAAATAATAAATATATAAAAGAGAGGGCATGATTTCCTATTGGAATCTAGGTCATTTGTGCGGGGCAGCTCAGGGTTCCCCCATGGGGAGAGTTTGGGAACCAGGCCTTTGAGGACAGAAGACTGAGCACATGACTTGGGCTTCGCATTATGCTAAGGCTGAAGGTCATTGCTATAGGGTATGCTTTCCAGAACACCTGTGTACCTCATTGGATGTGACCTCTTGCCTCGGCCCAGGTCAAGATCCCAGGGAAGAGGAATCTAGTTTGACACGGGGCCCTCCCCACTGCAGGGAGCCTTATTCCCCCTTCCTTCGGACAAAAACACAGCCTACTTGTGATCTCAGTCTGTCCAACAAATAAATAAAATCATTATAAATAAATAAATAAATATATTCAGGCATGTTTTATATAGTGATCAAGTGCAATTCTGCAGTGTGGCTCAGGGTTCTTCCATCGGGAGATTTTGGGAACCAGGCCTCTGAGGTTGGAAGGCTGAGCAGCCGACCACGGCTTCATGTGAGGTATACGGTTAGGGTTAGGGTTAGGGTTAGGGTTAGGGTTATGTTTAGGTGAGGGTTAGAGTAAGGGTTAGGGTTATGTCTTAGGAACAAGGCATGTCGGAACTGGCCACTATACTGGCACACCAAGGGCTGAGTTGAGGGTGGGACTCAGCAGAATCCTCAGGCGATGGAATTTTGGACGGGACAGGCCAAGAGGGTGGAATGCCCTCAGGGTAGCATGCTGGTTTCTATATATCTGAAGGTACTGGATAGCACAGAAGGAAAGGGTCAGTTTCTGCCTGAGAGGCTGAGTCCTTCCTACAGACTGACTTTCCCATCCACAGGAGGACCTGGGTTCAGTCCTCCGGTGTCCAGAGTCTGATCCCGTAACCTAGGCTTAGCCTTTGGCTCTGGGAGAATGGCTGACCTGATTTGTCAGGGCAGAATTAGGCTTTCCACGGGACTCAGTTGAGGACGTAGCCCTGGCGGACCATCCTATTCCCGGATTGTGGTGTGGGGGTCCTAGGAAGGTGTTGGTAGAATGACCGGACAGGCAGATTTCTTCCTCCCCGAGGGTCTTCCACAGGGCTAAACTTCCCATTTGCCTAGTGGGCGGCACCCAGAGGCCTGCGATGTGAAGAAGGAATCCCCTACCTAGAGGGCTACCAGGGCAGGCAACCGGAAATAGAAGTCTGAAGAAGCACCCTCGGGTTAGGGTTAGGCCGATGCACATGGGAGGCCCTACCGGCCCTTGCTGAGGGATCATCAAACTCCTGGTTCCCGCTTCAGGTGGGCGCTCCTTGGAGCTGTGTCCCAAGGGGTGCATGCAGATTTCACCTGTTCTACGGATTCAGCTCATTTCTAAAGGGCAAACGTTCCCATTGGGATCTATGGACATTGTGCGGTACACCTCAGGGTTCCCGCATCTGCAGAGTTCATGGACCAGGCTACTGAGGACAGAAGCCTGAGCATGGGACAGGGGCTTTGCATCAGGATTACCGTGAAGGTTATTTCACAAGTGAATGCTGTTGGTAACACCTGGGTGAGACAGTGGGTTAGGCCACTGCCTTCAGCTCAGGACATGATCCCAGAGTCCTGGGATGGAGCCCCACATCGGGCTGTCTCCTCAGCAGGGAGCCTTCTTTCCTTTCTCTGGGCGTGCAACACTGCCTACATCTTTTCGCTCCCTGCAAAGTGAAAAAGTAAAATCTTGAAGCAATAAATAAATAAATACATAAATAATAAATATATAAAAGAGAGGGCATGATTTCCTATTGGAATCTAGGTCATTTGTGCGGGGCAGCTCAGGGTTCCCCCATGGGGAGAGTTTGGGAACCAGGCCTTTGAGGACAGAAGATTGAGCACATGACTTGGGCTTCGCATTATGCTAAGGCTGAAGGTCATTGCTATAGGGTATGCTTTCCAGAACACCTGTGTACCTCATTGGATGTGACCTCTTGCCTCGGCCCAGGTCAAGATCCCAGGGAAGAGGAATCTAGTTTGACACGGGGCCGTCCCCACTGCAGGGAGCCTTATTCCCCCTTCCTTCGGACAAAAACACAGCCTACTTGTGATCTCAGTCTGTCCAACAAATAAATAAAATCATTATAAATAAATAAATAAATATATTCAGGCATGTTTTATATAGTGATCAAGTGCAATTCTGCAGTATGGCTCAGGGTTCTTCCATCGGGAGATTTTGGGAACCAGGCCTCTGAGGTTGGAAGGCTGAGCAGCCGACCACGGCTTCATGTGAGGTATACGGTTAGGGTTAGGGTTAGGGTTAGGGTTAGGGTTAGGGTTAGGGTTATGTTTAGGTGAGGGTTAGAGTAAGGGTTAGGGTTATGTCTTAGGAACAAGGCATGTCGGAACTGGCCACACAATACTGGCACACCAAGGGCTGAGTTGAGGGTGGGACTCAGCAGAATCCTCAGGCGATGGAATTTTGGACGGGACAGGCCAAGAGGGTGGAATGCCCTCAGGGTAGCATGCTGGTTTCTATATATCTGAAGGTACTGGATAGCACAGAAGGAAAGGGTCAGTTTCTGCCTGAGAGGCTGAGTCCTTCCTACAGACTGACTTTCCCATCCACAGGAGGACCTGGGTTCAGTCCTCCGGTGTTCAGAGTCTGATCCCGTACCCTAGGCTTAGCCTTTGGCTCTGGGAGAATGGCTGACCTGATTTGTCAGGGCAGAATTAGGCTTTCCACGTGACTCAGTTGAGGACGTAACCCTGGCGGACCATCCTATTCCCGGATTGTGGTGTGGGGGTCCTAGGAAGGTGTTGGTAGAATGATCGGACAGGCAGATTTCTCCCTCCCCGAGGGTCTTCCACAGGGCTAAACTTCCCATTTGCCTAGTGGGCGGCACCCAGAGGCCTGCGATGTGAAGAAGGAATCCACTACCTAGAGGGCTACCAGGGCAGGCAACCGGGGATAGAAGTCTGAAGAAGCACCCTCGGGTTAGGGTTAGGCCGATGCACATGGGAGGCCCTACCGGCCCTTGCTGAGGGATCATCAAACTCCTGGTTCCCGCTTCAGGTGGGCGCTCCTTGGAGCTGTGTCCCAAGGGGTGCATGCAGATTTCACCTGTTCTACGGATTCAGCTCATTTCTAAAGGGCAAACGTTCCCATTGGGATCTATGGACATTGTGCGGTGCACCTCAGGGTTCCCGCATCTGCAGAGTTCATGGACCAGGCTACTGAGGACAGAAGCCTGAGCATGGGACAGGGGCTTTGCATCAGGATTCCCGTGAAGGTTATTTCACAAGTGAATGCTGTTGGTAACACCTCGGTGAGTCAGTGGGTTAGGCCATTGCCTTCAGCTCAGGACATGATCCCAGAGTCCTGGGATGGAGCCCCACATCGGGCTGTCTCCTCAGCAGGGAGCCTTCTTTCCCTTCTCTGGGCGTGCAACACTGCCTACATCTTTTCGCTTCCTGCAAAGTGAAAAAGTAAAATCTTGAGGCAATAAATAAATAAATACATAAATAATAAATATATAAAAGAGAGGGCATGATTTCCTATTGGAATCTAGGTCATTTGTGCGGGGCAGCTCAGGGTTCCCCCATGGGGAGAGTTTGGGAACCAGGCCTTTGAGGACAGAAGACTGAGCACATGACTTGGGCTTCGCATTATGCTAAGGCTGAAGGTCATTGCTATAGGGTATGCTTTCCAGAACACCTGTGTACCTCATTGGATGTGACCTCTTGCCTCGGCCCAGGTCAAGATCCCAGGGAAGAGGAATCTAGTTTGACACGGGGCCCTCCCCACTGCAGGGAGCCTTATTCCCCCTTCCTTCAGACAAAAACACAGCCTACTTGTGATCTCAGTCTGTCCAACAAATAAATAAAATCATTATAAATAAATAAATAAATAAATATATTCAGGCATGTTTTATATAGTGATCAAGTGCAATTCTGCAGTGTGGCTCAGGGTTCTTCCATCGGGAGATTTTGGGAACCAGGCCTCTGAGGTTGGAAGGCTGAGCAGCCGACCACGGCTTCATGTGAGGTATACGGTTAGGGTTAGGGTTAGGGTTAGGGTTAGGGTTAGGGTTATGTTTAGGTGAGGGTTAGAGTAAGGGTTAGGGTTATGTCTTAGGAACAAGGCATGTCGGAACTGGCCACACAATACTGGCACACCAAGGGCTGAGTTGAGGGTGGGACTCAGCAGAATCCTCAGGCGATGGAATTTTGGACGGGACAGGCCAAGAGGGTGGAATGCCCTCAGGGTAGCATGCTGGTTTCTATATATCTGAAAGTACTGGATAGCACAGAAGGAAAGGGTCAGTTTCTGCCTGAGAGGCTGAGTCCTTCCTACAGACTGACTTTCCCATCCACAGGAGGACCTGGGTTCAGTCCTCCGGTGTCCAGAGTCTGATCCCGTAACCTAGGCTTAGCCTTTGGCTCTGGGAGAATGGCTGACCTGATTTGTCAGGGCAGAATTAGGCTTTCCTCGTGACTCAGTTGAGGACGTAGCCCTGGCGGACCATCCTATTCCCGGATTGTGGTGTGGGGGTCCTAGGAAGGTGTTGGTAGAATGATCGGACAGGCAGATTTCTCCCTCCCCGAGGGTCTTCCACAGGGCTAAACTTCCCATTTGCCTAGTGGGCGGCACCCAGAGGCCTGCAATGTGAAGAAGGAATCCCCTACCTAGAGGGCTACCAGGGCAGGCAACCGGAAATAGAAGTCTGAAGAAGCACCCTCGGTTTAGGGTTAGGCCGATGCACATGGGAGGCCCTACCGGCCCTTGCTGAGGGATCATCAAACTCCTGGTTCCCGCTTCAGGTGGGCGCTCCTTGGAGCTGTGTCCCAAGGGGTGCATGCAGATTTCACCTGTTCTACGGATTCAGCTCATTTCTAAAGGGCAAACGTTCCCATTGGGATCTATGGACATTGTGCGGTACACCTCAGGGTTCCCGCATCTGCAGAGTTCATGGACCAGGCTACTGAGGACAGAAGCCTGAGCATGGGACAGGGGCTTTGCATCAGGATTACCGTGAAGGTTATTTCACAAGTGAATGCTGTTGGTAACACCTGGGTGAGTCAGTGGGTTAGGCCACTGCCTTCAGCTCAGGACATGATCCCAGAGTCCTGGGATGGAGCCCCACATCGGGCTGTCTCCTCAGCAGGGAGCCTTCTTTCCCTTCTCTGGGCGTGCAACACTGCCTACATCTTTTGGCTCTCTGCAAAGTGAAAAAGTAAAATCTTGAAGCAATAAATAAATAAATACATAAATAATAAATATATAAAAGAGAGGGCATGATTTCCTATTGGAATCTAGGTCATTTGTGCGGGGCAGCTCAGGGTTCCCCCATGGGGAGAGTTTGCGAAACAGGCCTTTGAGGACAGAAGACTGAGCACATGACTTGGGCTTCGCATTATGATAAGGCTGAAGGTCATTGCTATAGGGTATGCTTTCCAGAACACCTGTGTACCTCATTGGATGTGACCTCTTGCCTCGGCCCAGGTCAAGATCCCAGGGAAGAGGAATCTAGTTTGACACGGGGCCCTCCCCACTGCAGGGAGCCTTATTCCCCCTTCCTTCGGACAAAAACACAGCCTACTTGTGATCTCAGTCTGTCCAACAAATAAATAAAATCATTATAAATAAATAAATAAATATATTCAGGCATGTTTTATATAGTGATCAAGTGCAATTCTGCAGTGTGGCTCAGGGTTCTTCCATCGGGAGATTTTGGGAACCAGGCCTCTGAGTTTGGAAGGCTGAGCAGCCGACCACGGCTTCATGTGAGGTATACGGTTAGGGTTAGGGTTAGGGTTAGGGTTAGGGTTAGGGTTAGGGTTAGGGTTATGTTTAGGTGAGGGTTAGAGTAAGGGTTAGGGTTATGTCTTAGGAACAAGGCATGTCGGAACTGGCCACACAATACTGGCACACCAAGGGCTGAGTTGAGGGTGGGACTCAGCAGAGTCCTCAGGCGATGGAATTTTGGACGGGACAGGCCAAGAGGGTGGAATGCCCTCAAAGGAGCATGCTGGTTTCTATATATCTGAAGGTACTGGATAGCACAGAAGGAAAGGGTCAGTTTCTGCCTGAGAGGCTGAGTCCTTCCTACAGACTGACTTTCCCATCCACAGGAGGACCTGGGTTCAGTCCTCTGGTGTCCAGAGTCTGATCCCGTACCCTAGGCTTAGCCTTTGGCTCTGGGAGAATGGCTGACCTGATTTGTCAGGGCAGAATTAGGCTTTCCACGGGACTCAGTTGAGGACGTAACCCTGGCGGACCATCCTATTCCCGGATTGTGGTGTGGGGGTCCTAGGAAGGTGTTGGTAGAATGATCGGACAGGCAGATTTCTCCCTCCCCGAGGGTCTTCCACAGGGCTAAACTTCCCATTTGCCTAGTGGGCGGCACCCAGAGGCCTGCGATGTGAAGAAGTAATCCCCTACCTAGAGGGCTACCAGGGCAGGCAACCGGGGATAGATCTGAAGAAGCACCCTTGGGTTAGGGTTAGGCCGATGCACATGGGAGGCCCTACCGGCCCTTGCTGAGGGATCATCAAACTACTGGTTCCCGCTTCAGGTGGGCGCTCCTTGGAGCTGTGTCCCAAGGGGTGCATGCAGATTTCACCTGTTCTACGGATTCAGCTCATTTCTAAAGGGCAAACGTTCCCATTGGGATCTATGGACATTGTGCGGTGCACCTCAGGGTTCCCGCGTCTGCAGAGTTCATGGACCAGGCTACTGAGGACAGAAGCCTGAGCATGGGACAGGGGCTTTGCATCAGGATTACCGTGAAGGTTATTTCACAAGTGAATGCTGTTGGTAACACCTGGGTGAGTCAGTGGGTTAGGCCACTGCCTTCAGCTCAGGACATGATCCCAGAGTCCTGGGATGGAGCCCCACATCGGGCTGTCTCCTCAGCAGGGAGCCTTCTTTCCCTTCTCTGGGTGTGCAATACTGCCTACATCTTTTCGCTCCCTGCAAAGTGAAAAAGTAAAATCTTGAAGCAATAAATAAATAAATACATAAATAATAAATATATAAAAGAGAGGGCATGATTTCCTATTGGAATCTAGGTCATTTGTGCGGGGCAGCTCAGGGTTCCCCCATGGGGAGAGTTTGGGAACCAGGCCTTTGAGGACAGAAGACTGAGCACATGACTTGGGCTTCGCATTATGCTAAGGCTGAAGGTCATTGCTATAGGGTATGCTTTCCAGAACACCTGTGTACCTCATTGGATGTGACCTCTTGCCTCGGCCCAGGTCAAGATCCCAGGGAAGAGGAATCTAGTTTGACACGGGGCCCTCCCCTCTGCAGGGAGCCTTATTCCCCCTTCCTTCGGACAAAAACACAGCCTACTTGTGATCTCAGTCTGTCCAACAAATAAATAAAATCATTATAAATAAATAAATAAATATATTCAGGCATGTTTTATATAGTGATCAAGTGCAATTCTGCAGTGTGGCTCAGGGTTCTTCCATCGGGAGATTTTGGGAACCAGGCCTCTGAGGTTGGAAGGCTGAGCAGCCGACCACGGCTTCATGTGAGGTATACGGTTAGGGTTAGGGTTAGGGTTAGGGTTATGTTTAGGTGAGGGTTAGAGTAAGGGTTAGGGTTATGTCTTAGGAACAAGGCATGTCGGAACTAGCCACTATACTGGCACACCAAGGGCTGAGTTGAGGGTGGGACTCAGCAGAATCCTCAGGCGATGGAATTTTGGACGGGACAGGCCAAGAGGGTGGAATGCCCTCAGGGTAGAATGCTGGTTTCTATATATCTGAAGGTACTGGATAGCACAGAAGGAAAGGGTCAGTTTCTGCCTGAGAGGCTGAGTCCTTCCTACAGACTGACTTTCCCATCCACAGGAGGACCTGGGTTCAGTCCTCCGGTGTCCAGAGTCTGATCCCGTAACCTAGGCTTAGCCTTTGGCTCTGGGAGAATGGCTGACCTGATTTGTCAGGGCAGAATTAGGCTTTCCACGGGATTCAGTTGAGGACGTAGCCCTGGCGGACCATCCTATTCCCGGATTGTGGTGTGGGGGTCCTAGGAAGGTGTTGGTAGAATGATCGGACAGGCAGATTTCTCCCTCCCCGAGGGTCTTCCACAGGGCTAAACTTCCCATTTGCCTAGTGGGCGGCACCCAGAGGCCTGCGATGTGAAGAAGGAATCCCCTACATAGAGGGCTACCAGGGCAGGCAACCGGGGATAGAAGTCTGAAGAAGCACCCTTGGGTTAGGGTTAGGCCGATGCACATGGGAGGCCCTACCGGCCCTTGCTGAGGGATCATCAAACTCCTGGTTCCCGCTTCAGGTGGGCGCTCCTTGGAGCTGTGTCCCAAGGGGTGCATGCAGATTTCACCTGTTCTACGGATTCAGCTCATTTCTAAAGGGCAAACGTTCCCATTGGGATCTATGGACATTGTGCGGTGCACCTCAGGGTTCCCGCATCTGCAGAGTTCATGGACCAGGCTACTGAGGACAGAAGCCTGAGCATGGGACAGGGGCTTTGCATCAGGATTACCGTGAAGGTTATTTCACAAGTGAATGCTGTTGGTAACACCTGGGTGAGTCAGTGGGTTAGGCCACTGCCTTCAGCTCAGGACATGATCCCAGAGTCCTGGGATGGAGCCCCACATCGGGCTGTCTCCTCAGCAGGGAGCCTTCTTTCCCTTCTCTGGGCGTGCACACTGCCTACATCTTTTCGCTCCCTGCAAAGTGAAAAAGTAAAATCTTGAAGCAATAAATAAATAAATACATAAATAATAAATATATAAAAGAGAGGGCATGATTTCCTATTGGAGTCTAGGTCATTTGTGCGGGGCAGCTCAGGGTTCCCCCATGGGGAGAGTTTGGGAACCAGGCCTTTGAGGACAGAAGACTGAGCACATGACTAGGGCTTCGCATTATGATAAGGCTGAAGGTCATTGCTATAGGGTATGCTTTCCAGAACACCTGTGTACCTCATTGGATGTGACCTCTTGCCTCGGCCCAGGTCAAGATCCCAGGGAAGAGGAATCTAGTTTGACACGGGGCCCTCCCCACTGCAGGGAGCCTTATTCCCCCTTCCTTCGGACAAAAACACAGCCTACTTGTGATCTCAGTCTGTCCAACGAATAAATAAAATCATTATAAAAAAATAAATAAATATATTCAGGCATGTTTTATATAGTGATCAAGTGCAATTCTGCAGTGTGGCTCAGGGTTCTTCCATCGGGAGATTTTGGGAACCAGGCCTCTGAGGTTGGAAGGCTGAGCAGCCGACCACGGCTTCATGTGAGGTATACGGTTAGGGTTAGGGTTAGGGTTAGGGTTAGGGTTATGTTTAGGTGAGGGTTAGAGTAAGGGTTAGGGTTATGTCTTAGGAACAAGGCATGTCGGAACTGGCCACTATACTGGCACACCAAGGGCTGAGTTGAGGGTGGGACTCAGCAGAATCCTCAGGCGATGGAATTTTGGACGGGACAGGCCAAGAGGGTGGAATGCCCTCAGGGTAGCATGCTGGTTTCTATATATCTGAAGGTACTGGATAGCACAGAAGGAAAGGGTCAGTTTCTGCCTGAGAGGCTGAGTCCTTCCTACAGACTGACTTTCCCATCCACAGGAGGACCTGGGTTCAGTCCTCCGGTGTCCAGAGTCTGATCCCGTAACCTAGGCTTAGCCTTTGGCTCTGGGAGAATGGCTGACCTGATTTGTCAGGGCAGAATTAGGCTTTCCACGGGATTCAGTTGAGGACGTAGCCCTGGCGGACCATCCTATTCCCGGATTGTGGTGTGGGGGTCCTAGGAAGGTGTTGGTAGAATGATCGGACAGGCAGATTTCTCCCTCCCCGAGGGTCTTCCACAGGGCTAAACTTCCCATTTGCCTAGTGGGCGGCACCCAGAGGCCTGCGATGTGAAGAAGGAATCCCCTACCTAGAGGGCTACCAGGGCAGGCAACCGGGGATAGAAGTCTGAAGAAGCACCCTTGGGTTAGGGTAAGGCCGATGCACATGGGAGGCCCTACCGGCCCTTGCTGAGGGATCATCAAACTCCTGGTTCCCGCTTCAGGTGGGCGCTCCTTGGAGCTGTGTCCCAAGGGGTGCATGCAGATTTCACCTGTTCTACGGATTCAGCTCATTTCTAAAGGGCAAACGTTCCCATTGGGATCTATGGACATTGTGCGGTGCACCTCAGGGTTCCCGCATCTGCAGAGTTCATGGACCAGGCTACTGAGGACAGAAGCCTGAGCATGGGACAGGGGCTTTGCATCAGGATTACCGTGAAGGTTATTTCACAAGTGAATGCTGTTGGTAACACCTGGGTGAGTCAGTGGGTTAGGCCACTGCCTTCAGCTCAGGACATGATCCCAGAGTCCTGGGATGGAGCCCCACATCGGGCTGTCTCCTCAGCAGGGAGCCTTCTTTCCCTTCTCTGGGCGTGCACACTGCCTACATCTTTTCGCTTCCTGCAAAGTGAAAAAGTAAAATCTTGAGGCAATAAATAAATAAATACATAAATAATAAATATATAAAAGAGAGGGCATGATTTCCTATTTGAATCTAGGTCATTTGTGCGGGGCAGCTCAGGGTTCCCCCATGGGGAGAGTTTGGGAACCAGGCCTTTGAGGACAGAAGACTGAGCACATGACTTGCGCTTCGCATTATGCTAAGGCTGAAGGTCATTGCTATAGGGTATGCTTTCCAGAACACCTGTGTACCTCATTGGATGTGACCTCTTGCCTCGGCCCAGGTCAAGATCCCAGGGAAGAGGAATCTAGTTTGACACGGGGCCCTCCCCACTGCAGGGAGCCTTATTCCCCCTTCCTTCAGACAAAAACACAGCCTACTTGTGATCTCAGTCTGTCCAACAAATAAATAAAATCATTATAAATAAATAAATAAATAAATATATTCAGGCATGTTTTATATAGTGGTCAAGTGCAATTCTGCAGTGTGGCTCAGGGTTCTTCCATCGGGAGATTTTGGGAACCAGGCCTCTGAGGTTGGAAGGCTGAGCAGCCGACGACAGCTTCATGTGAGGTATAGGGTTAGAGTTAGGGTTAGGGTTAGGATTATGTTTAGGTGAGGGTTAGAGTAAGGGTTATGGTTATGTCTTAGGAACAAGGCATGTCGGAACTGGCCACACAATACTGGCACACCAAGGGCTGAGTTGAGGGTGGGACTCAGCAGAATCCTCAGGCGATGGAATTTTGGACGGGACAGGCCAAGAGGGTGGAATGCCCTCAGGGGAGCATGCTGGTTTCTATATATCTGAAGGTACTGGATAGCACAGAAGGAAAGGGTCAGTTTCTGCCTGAGAGGCTGAGTCCTTCCTACAGACTGACTTTCCCATCCACAGGAGGACCTGGGTTCAGTTTTCCGGTGTCCAGAGTCTGATCACGTAACCTAGGCTTAGCCTTTGGCTCTGGGAGAATGGCTGACCTGATTTGTCAGGGCAGAATTAGGCTTTCCACAGGACTCAGTTGAGGACGTAGCCTTGGCGGACCATCCTATTCCCGGATTGTGGTGTGGGAGTCCTAGGAAGGTGTTGGTAAAATGATCGGACAGGCAGATTTCTCCCTCCCCTAGGGTCTTCCACAGGGCTAAACTTCCCATTTGCCTAGTGGGCGGCACCCAGGCCCTGCGATGTGAAGAAGGAATCCCCCACCTAGAGGGCTACCAGTGCTGGCAACCGGGGATAGAAGTCTGAAGAAGCACCCTCGGGTTAGGGTTAGGCCGATGCACATGGGAGGCCCTACCGGCCCTTGCTGAGGGATCATCAAACTCCTGGTTCCCACTTCAGGTGGGCACTCCTTGGAGCTGTGTCCCAAGGGGTGCATGCACTTTCACCTGTTCTACGGATTCAGCTCATTTCTAAAGGGCAAACATTCCCATTGGGATCTATGGACATTGTGCGGTGCACCTCAGGGTTCCCGCATCTGCAGAGTTCATGGACCAGGCTACTGAGGACAGAAGCCTGAGCATGGGACAGGGGCTTTGCATCAGGATTACCGTGAAGGTTATTTCACAAGTGAATGCTGTTGGTAACACCTGGGTGAGTCAGTGGGTTAGGCCATTGCCTTCAGCTCAGGACATGATCCCAGAGTCCTGGGATGGAGCCCCACATCGGGCTGTCTCCTCAGCAGGGAGCCTTCTTTCCCTTCACTGGGGGTGCAATACTGCCTACATCTTTTCGCTCCCTGCAAAGTGAAAAAGTAAAATCTTGAGGCAATAAATAAATAAATACATAAATAATAAATATATAAAAGAGAGGGCATGATTTCCTATTGGAATCTAGGTCATTTGTGCGGGGCAGCTCAGGGTTCCCCCATGGGGAGAGTTTGGGAACCAGGCCTTTGAGGACAGAAGACTGAGCACATGACTTGGGCTTCGCATTATGCTAAGGCTGAAGGTCATTGCTATAGGGTATGCTTTCCAGAACACCTGTGTACCTCATTGGATGTGACCTCTTGCCTCGGCCCAGGTCAAGATCCCAGGGAAGAGGAATCTAGTTTGACACGGGGCCCTCCCCACTGCAGGGAGCCTTATTCCCCCTTCCTTCGGACAAAAACACAGCCTACTTGTGATCTCAGTCTGTCCAACAAATAAATAAAATCATTATAAATAAATAAATAAATATATTCAGGCATGTTTTATATAGTGATCAAGTGCAATTCTGCAGTGTGGCTCAGGGTTCTTCCATCGGGAGATTTTGGGAACCAGGCCTCTGAGGTTGGAAGGCTGAGCAGCCGACCACGGCTTCATGTGAGGTATAGGGTTAGGGTTAGGGTTAGGGTTAGGGTTAGGGTTATGTTTAGGTGAGGGTTAGTAAGGGTTAGGGTTATGTCTTAGGAACAAGGCATGTCGGAACTGGCCACACAATACTGGCACACCAAGGGCTGAGTTGAGGGTGGGACTCAGCAGAATCCTCAGGCGATGGAATTTTGGACGGGACAGGCCAAGAGGGTGGAATGCCCTCAGGGTAGCATGCTGGATTCTATATATCTGAAGGTACTGGATAGCACAGAAGGAAAGGGTCAGTTTCTGCCTGAGAGGCTGAGTCCTTCCTACAGACTGACTTTCCCATCCACAGGAGGACCTGGGTTCAGTCCTCCGGTGTCCAGAGTCTGATCCCGTAACCTAGGCTTAGCCTTTGGCTCTGGGAGAATGGCTGACCTGATTTGTCAGGGCAGAATTAGGCTTTCCACGGGACTCAGTTGAGGACGTAGCCCTGGCGGACCATCCTATTCCCGGATTGTGGTGTGGGGGTCCTAGGAAGGTGTTGGTAGAATGATCGGACAGGCAGATTTCCCCCGCCCCTAGGTCATCCACAGGGCTAAATTTCCCATTATCATAGTGGGCGGCACCCAGAAGCCTGCGATGTGAAGAAGGAATCCCCTACCTAGAGGGTTACCAGGGCAGGCAACTTGGGATAGATGTCTGAAGAAGCACCCTCGGGTTAGGGTTAGGCTGATGCACATGGGAGGACCTACCGGCCCTTGCTGAGGGATCATCAAACTCCTGGTTCCCGCTTCAGGTGGGCACTCCTTGGATCTGTGTCTCAAGGGGTGCATGCAGATTTCACCTGTTCTACGGATTCAGCTCATTTCTAAAGGGCAAACGTTCCCATTGGGATCTATGGACATTGTGCGGTGCACCTCAGGGTTCCCGCATCTGCAGAGTTCATGGACCGGGCTACTGAGGACAGAAGCCTGAGCATGGGATAGGGGCTTTGCATCAGGATTACCGTGAAGGTTATTTCACAAGTGAATGCTGTTGGTAACACCTGGGTGAGTCAGTGGGTTAGGCCACTGCCTTCAGCTCAGGACATGATCCCAGAGTCCTGGGATGGAGCCCCACATCGGGCTGTCTCCTCAGCAGGGAGCCTTCTTTCCCTTCTCTGGGTGTGCAACACTGCCTACATCTTTTCGCTCCCTGCAAAGTGAAAAAGTAAAATCTTGAGGCAATAAATAAATAAATACATAAATAATAAATATATAAAAGAGAGGGCATGATTTTCTATTGGAATCTAGGTCATTTGTGCGGGGCAGCTCAGGGTTCCCCCATGGGGAGAGTTTGGGAAACAGGCCTTTGAGGACAGAAGACTGAGCACATGACTTGGGCTTCGCATTATGATAAGGCTGAAGGTCATTGCTATAGGGTATGCTTTCCAGAACACCTGTGTACCCCATTGGATGTGACCTCTTGCCTCGACTTAGGTCAAGATCCCAGGGAAGAGGAATCTAGTTTGACACGGGGCCCTCCCCACTGCAGGGAGCCTTATTCCCCCTTCCTTCGGACAAAAACACAGCCTACTTGTGATCTCAGTCTGTCCAACAAATAAATAAAATCATTATAAATAAATAAATAAATATATTCAGGCATGTTTTATATAATGATCAAGTGCAATTCTGCAGTGTGGCTCAGGGTTCTTCCATCGGGAGATTTTGGGAACCAGGCCTCTGAGGTTAGAAGGCTGAGCAGCCGACCACGGCTTCATGTGAGGTATACGGTTAGGGTTAGGGTTAGGGTTAGGGTTATGTTTAGGTGAGGGTTAGAGTAAGGGTTAGGGTTATGTCTTAGGAACAAGGCATGTCGGAACTGGCCACACAATACTGGCACACCAAGGGCTGAGTTGAGGGTGGGACTCAGCAGAATCCTCAGGCGATGGAATTTTGGACGGGACAGGCCAAGAGGGTGGAATGCCCTCAGGGTAGCATGCTGGTTTCTATATATCTGAAGGTACTGGATAGCACAGAAGGAAAGGGTCAGTTTCTGCCTGAGAGGCTGAGTCCTTCCTACAGACTGACTTTCCCATCCACAGGAGGACCTGGGTTCAGTCCTCCGGTGTCCAGAGTCTGATCCCGTAACCTAGGCTTAGCCTTTGGCTCTGGGAGAATGGCTGACCTGATTTGTCAGGGCAGAATTAGGCTTTCCACGGGACTCAGTTGAGGACGTAGCCCTGGCGGACCATCCTATTCCCGGATTGTGGTGTGGGGGTCCTAGGAAGGTGTTGGTAGAATGATCGGACAGGCAGATTTCTCCCTCCCCGAGGGTCTTCCACAGGGCTAAACTTCCCATTTGCCTAGTGGGCGGCACCCAGAGGCCTGCGATGTGAAGAAGGAATCCCCTACCTAGAGGGCTACCAGGGCAGGCAACCGGAAATAGAAGTCTGAAGAAGCACCCTCGGGTTAGGGTTTGGCCGATGCACATGGGAGGCCCTACCGGCCCTTGCTGAGGGATCATCAAACTCCTGGTTCCCGCTTCAGGTGGGCGCTCCTTGGAGCTGTGTCCCAAGGGGTGCATGCAGATTTCACCTGTTCTACGGATTCAGCTCATTTCTAAAGGGCAACCGTTCCCATTGGGATCTATGGACATTGTGCGGTACACCTCAGGGTTCCCGCATCTGCAGAGTTCATGGACCAGGCTACTGAGGACAGAAGCCTGAGCATGGGACAGGGGCTTTGCATCAGGATTACCGTGAAGGTTATTTCACAACTGAAAGCTGTTGGTAACACCTGGGTGAGTCAGTGGGTTAGGCCACTGCCTTCAGCTCAGGACATGATCCCAGAGTCCTGGGATGGAGCCCCACATCGGGCTGTCTTCTCAGCAGGGAGCCTTCTTTCCCTTCTCTGGGCGTGCAACACTGCCTACATCTTTTCGCTCCCTGCAAAGTGAAAAAGTAAAATCTTGAAGCAATAAATAAATAAATAGATAAATAATAAATATATAAAAGAGAGGGCATGATTTCCTATTGGAATCTAGGTCATTTGTGCGGGGCAGCTCAGGGTTCCCCCATGGGGAGAGTTTGGGAACCAGGCCTTTGAGGACAGAAGACTGAGCACATGACTTGGGCTTCGCATTATGCTAAGGCTGAAGGTCATTGCTATAGGGTATGCTTTCCAGAACACCTGTGTACCTCATTGGATGTGACCTCTTGCCTCGGCCCAGGTCAAGATCCCAGGGAAGAGGAATCTAGTTTGACACGGGGCCCTCCCCACTGCAGGGAGCCTTATTCCCCCTTCCTTCGGACAAAAACACAGCCTACTTGTGATCTCAGTCTGTCCAACAAATAAATAAAATCATTATAAATAAATAAATAAATATATTCAGGCATGTTTTATATAGTGATCAAGTGCAATTCTGCAGTGTGGCTCAGGGTTCTTCCATCGGGAGATTTTGGGAACCAGGCCTCTGAGGTTGGAAGGCTGAGCAGCCGACCACGGCTTCATGTGAGGTATACGGTTAGGGTTAGGGTTAGGGTTAGGGTTAGGGTTATGTTTAGGTGAGGGTTAGAGTAAGGGTTAGGGTTATGTCTTAGGAACAAGGCATGTCGGAACTGGCCACACAATACTGGCACACCAAGGGCTGAGTTGAGGGTGGGACTCAGCAGAATCCTCAGGCGATGGAATTTTGGACGGGACAGGCCAAGAGGGTGGAATGCCCTCAGGGTAGCATGCTGGTTTCTATATATCTGAAGGTACTGGATAGCACAGAAGGAAAGGGTCAGTTTCTGCCTGAGAGGCTGAGTCCTTCCTACAGACTGACTTTCCCATCCACAGGAGGACCTGGGTTCAGTCCTCCGGTGTCCAGAGTCTGATCCCGTAACCTAGGCTTAGCCTTTGGCTCTGGGAGAATGGCTGACCTGATTTGTCAGGGCAGAATTAGGCTTTCCACGGGACTCAGTTGAGGACGTAGCCCTGGCGGACCATCCTATTCCCGGATTGTGGTGTGGGGGTCCTAGGAAGGTGTTGGTAGAATGATCGGACAGGCAGATTTCCCCCGCCCCTAGGTCATCCACAGGGCTAAATTTCCCATTATCATAGTGGGCGGCACCCAGAAGCCTGCGATGTGAAGAAGGAATCCCCTACCTAGAGGGTTACCAGGGCAGGCAACTTGGGATAGATGTCTGAAGAAGCACCCTCGGGTTAGGGTTAGGCTGATGCACATGGGAGGACCTACCGGCCCTTGCTGAGGGATCATCAAACTCCTGGTTCCCGCTTCAGGTGGGCACTCCTTGGATCTGTGTCTCAAGGGGTGCATGCAGATTTCACCTGTTCTACGGATTCAGCTCATTTCTAAAGGGCAAACGTTCCCATTGGGATCTATGGACATTGTGCGGTGCACCTCAGGGTTCCCGCATCTGCAGAGTTCATGGACCGGGCTACTGAGGACAGAAGCCTGAGCATGGGATAGGGGCTTTGCATCAGGATTACCGTGAAGGTTATTTCACAAGTGAATGCTGTTGGTAACACCTGGGTGAATCAGTGGGTTAGGCCACTGCCTTCAGCTCAGGACATGATCCCAGAGTCCTGGGATGGAGCCCCACATCGGGCTGTCTCCTCAGCAGGGAGCCTTCTTTCCCTTCTCTGGGTGTGCAACACTGCCTACATCTTTTCGCTCCCTGCAAAGTGAAAAAGTAAAATCTTGAGGCAATAAATAAATAAATACATAAATAATAAATATATAAAAGAGAGGGCATGATTTTCTATTGGAATCTAGGTCATTTGTGCGGGGCAGCTCAGGGTTCCCCCATGGGGAGAGTTTGGGAAACAGGCCTTTGAGGACAGAAGACTGAGCACATGACTTGGGCTTCGCATTATGATAAGGCTGAAGGTCATTGCTATAGGGTATGCTTTCCAGAACACCTGTGTACCCCATTGGATGTGACCTCTTGCCTCGACTTAGGTCAAGATCCCAGGGAAGAGGAATCTAGTTTGACACGGGGCCCTCCCCACTGCAGGGAGCCTTATTCCCCCTTCCTTCGGACAAAAACACAGCCTACTTGTGATCTCAGTCTGTCCAACAAATAAATAAAATCATTATAAATAAATAAATAAATATATTCAGGCATGTTTTATATAATGATCAAGTGCAATTCTGCAGTGTGGCTCAGGGTTCTTCCATCGGGAGATTTTGGGAACCAGGCCTCTGAGGTTAGAAGGCTGAGCAGCCGACCACGGCTTCATGTGAGGTATACGGTTAGGGTTAGGGTTAGGGTTAGGGTTATGTTTAGGTGAGGGTTAGAGTAAGGGTTAGGGTTATGTCTTAGGAACAAGGCATGTCGGAACTGGCCACACAATACTGGCACACCAAGGGCTGAGTTGAGGGTGGGACTCAGCAGAATCCTCAGGCGATGGAATTTTGGACGGGACAGGCCAAGAGGGTGGAATGCCCTCAGGGTAGCATGCTGGTTTCTATATATCTGAAGGTACTGGATAGCACAGAAGGAAAGGGTCAGTTTCTGCCTGAGAGGCTGAGTCCTTCCTACAGACTGACTTTCCCATCCACAGGAGGACCTGGGTTCAGTCCTCCGGTGTCCAGAGTCTGATCCCGTAACCTAGGCTTAGCCTTTGGCTCTGGGAGAATGGCTGACCTGATTTGTCAGGGCAGAATTAGGCTTTCCACGGGACTCAGTTGAGGACGTAGCCCTGGCGGACCATCCTATTCCCGGATTGTGGTGTGGGGGTCCTAGGAAGGTGTTGGTAGAATGATCGGACAGGCAGATTTCTCCCTCCCCGAGGGTCTTCCACAGGGCTAAACTTCCCATTTGCCTAGTGGGCGGCACCCAGAGGCCTGCGATGTGAAGAAGGAATCCCCTACCTAGAGGGCTACCAGGGCAGGCAACCGGAAATAGAAGTCTGAAGAAGCACCCTCGGGTTAGGGTTTGGCCGATGCACATGGGAGGCCCTACCGGCCCTTGCTGAGGGATCATCAAACTCCTGGTTCCCGCTTCAGGTGGGCGCTCCTTGGAGCTGTGTCCCAAGGGGTGCATGCAGATTTCACCTGTTCTACGGATTCAGCTCATTTCTAAAGGGCAACTGTTCCCATTGGGATCTATGGACATTGTGCGGTACACCTCAGGGTTCCCGCATCTGCAGAGTTCATGGACCAGGCTACTGAGGACAGAAGCCTGAGCATGGGACAGGGGCTTTGCATCAGGATTACCGTGAAGGTTATTTCACAACTGAAAGCTGTTGGTAACACCTGGGTGAGTCAGTGGGTTAGGCCACTGCCTTCAGCTCAGGACATGATCCCAGAGTCCTGGGATGGAGCCCCACATCGGGCTGTCTTCTCAGCAGGGAGCCTTCTTTCCCTTCTCTGGGCGTGCAACACTGCCTACATCTTTTCGCTCCCTGCAAAGTGAAAAAGTAAAATCTTGAAGCAATAAATAAATAAATAGATAAATAATAAATATATAAAAGAGAGGGCATGATTTCCTATTGGAATCTAGGTCATTTGTGCGGGGCAGCTCAGGGTTCCCCCATGGGGAGAGTTTGGGAACCAGGCCTTTGAGGACAGAAGACTGAGCACATGACTTGGGCTTCGCATTATGCTAAGGCTGAAGGTCATTGCTATAGGGTATGCTTTCCAGAACACCTGTGTACCTCATTGGATGTGACCTCTTGCCTCGGCCCAGGTCAAGATCCCAGGGAAGAGGAATCTAGTTTGACACGGGGCCCTCCCCACTGCAGGGAGCCTTATTCCCCCTTCCTTCGGACAAAAACACAGCCTACTTGTGATCTCAGTCTGTCCAACAAATAAATAAAATCATTATAAATAAATAAATAAATATATTCAGGCATGTTTTATATAGTGATCAAGTGCAATTCTGCAGTGTGGCTCAGGGTTCTTCCATCGGGAGATTTTGGGAACCAGGCCTCTGAGGTTGGAAGGCTGAGCAGCCGACCACGGCTTCATGTGAGGTATACGGTTAGGGTTAGGGTTAGGGTTAGGGTTAGGGTTATGTTTAGGTGAGGGTTAGAGTAAGGGTTAGGGTTATGTCTTAGGAACAAGGCATGTCGGAACTGGCCACTATACTGGCACACCAAGGGCTGAGTTGAGGGTGGGACTCAGCAGAATCCTCAGGCGATGGAATTTTGGACGGGACAGGCCAAGAGGGTGGAATGCCCTCAGGGTAGCATGCTGGTTTCTATATATCTGAAGGTACTGGATAGCACAGAAGGAAAGGGTCAGTTTCTGCCTGAGAGGCTGAGTCCTTCCTACAGACTGACTTTCCCATCCACAGGAGGACCTGGGTTCAGTCCTCCGGTGTCCAGAGTCTGATCCCGTAACCTAGGCTTAGCCTTTGGCTCTGGGAGAATGGCTGACCTGATTTGTCAGGGCAGAATTAGGCTTTCCACGGGACTCAGTTGAGGACGTAGCCCTGGCGGACCATCCTATTCCCGGATTGTGGTGTGGGGGTCCTAGGAAGGTGTTGGTAGAATGACCGGACAGGCAGATTTCTTCCTCCCCGAGGGTCTTCCACAGGGCTAAACTTCCCATTTGCCTAGTGGGCGGCACCCAGAGGCCTGCGATGTGAAGAAGGAATCCCCTACCTAGAGGGCTACCAGGGCAGGCAACCGGAAATAGAAGTCTGAAGAAGCACCCTCGGGTTAGGGTTAGGCCGATGCACATGGGAGGCCCTACCGGCCCTTGCTGAGGGATCATCAAACTCCTGGTTCCCGCTTCAGGTGGGCGCTCCTTGGAGCTGTGTCCCAAGGGGTGCATGCAGATTTCACCTGTTCTACGGATTCAGCTCATTTCTAAAGGGCAAACGTTCCCATTGGGATCTATGGACATTGTGCGGTACACCTCAGGGTTCCCGCATCTGCAGAGTTCATGGACCAGGCTACTGAGGACAGAAGCCTGAGCATGGGACAGGGGCTTTGCATCAGGATTACCGTGAAGGTTATTTCACAAGTGAATGCTGTTGGTAACACCTGGGTGAGACAGTGGGTTAGGCCACTGCCTTCAGCTCAGGACATGATCCCAGAGTCCTGGGATGGAGCCCCACATCGGGCTGTCTCCTCAGCAGGGAGCCTTCTTTCCTTTCTCTGGGCGTGCAACACTGCCTACATCTTTTCGCTCCCTGCAAAGTGAAAAAGTAAAATCTTGAAGCAATAAATAAATAAATACATAAATAATAAATATATAAAAGAGAGGGCATGATTTCCTATTGGAATCTAGGTCATTTGTGCGGGGCAGCTCAGGGTTCCCCCATGGGGAGAGTTTGGGAACCAGGCCTTTGAGGACAGAAGATTGAGCACATGACTTGGGCTTCGCATTATGCTAAGGCTGAAGGTCATTGCTATAGGGTATGCTTTCCAGAACACCTGTGTACCTCATTGGATGTGACCTCTTGCCTCGGCCCAGGTCAAGATCCCAGGGAAGAGGAATCTAGTTTGACACGGGGCCGTCCCCACTGCAGGGAGCCTTATTCCCCCTTCCTTCGGACAAAAACACAGCCTACTTGTGATCTCAGTCTGTCCAACAAATAAATAAAATCATTATAAATAAATAAATAAATATATTCAGGCATGTTTTATATAGTGATCAAGTGCAATTCTGCAGTATGGCTCAGGGTTCTTCCATCGGGAGATTTTGGGAACCAGGCCTCTGAGGTTGGAAGGCTGAGCAGCCGACCACGGCTTCATGTGAGGTATACGGTTAGGGTTAGGGTTAGGGTTAGGGTTAGGGTTAGGGTTATGTTTAGGTGAGGGTTAGAGTAAGGGTTAGGGTTATGTCTTAGGAACAAGGCATGTCGGAACTGGCCACACAATACTGGCACACCAAGGGCTGAGTTGAGGGTGGGACTCAGCAGAATCCTCAGGCGATGGAATTTTGGACGGGACAGGCCAAGAGGGTGGAATGCCCTCAGGGTAGCATGCTGGTTTCTATATATCTGAAGGTACTGGATAGCACAGAAGGAAAGGGTCAGTTTCTGCCTGAGAGGCTGAGTCCTTCCTACAGACTGACTTTCCCATCCACAGGAGGACCTGGGTTCAGTCCTCCGGTGTTCAGAGTCTGATCCCGTACCCTAGGCTTAGCCTTTGGCTCTGGGAGAATGGCTGACCTGATTTGTCAGGGCAGAATTAGGCTTTCCACGTGACTCAGTTGAGGACGTAACCCTGGCGGACCATCCTATTCCCGGATTGTGGTGTGGGGGTCCTAGGAAGGTGTTGGTAGAATGATCGGACAGGCAGATTTCTCCCTCCCCGAGGGTCTTCCACAGGGCTAAACTTCCCATTTGCCTAGTGGGCGGCACCCAGAGGCCTGCGATGTGAAGAAGGAATCCACTACCTAGAGGGCTACCAGGGCAGGCAACCGGGGATAGAAGTCTGAAGAAGCACCCTCGGGTTAGGGTTAGGCCGATGCACATGGGAGGCCCTACCGGCCCTTGCTGAGGGATCATCAAACTCCTGGTTCCCGCTTCAGGTGGGCGCTCCTTGGAGCTGTGTCCCAAGGGGTGCATGCAGATTTCACCTGTTCTACGGATTCAGCTCATTTCTAAAGGGCAAACGTTCCCATTGGGATCTATGGACATTGTGCGGTGCACCTCAGGGTTCCCGCATCTGCAGAGTTCATGGACCAGGCTACTGAGGACAGAAGCCTGAGCATGGGACAGGGGCTTTGCATCAGGATTCCCGTGAAGGTTATTTCACAAGTGAATGCTGTTGGTAACACCTCGGTGAGTCAGTGGGTTAGGCCATTGCCTTCAGCTCAGGACATGATCCCAGAGTCCTGGGATGGAGCCCCACATCGGGCTGTCTCCTCAGCAGGGAGCCTTCTTTCCCTTCTCTGGGCGTGCAACACTGCCTACATCTTTTCGCTTCCTGCAAAGTGAAAAAGTAAAATCTTGAGGCAATAAATAAATAAATACATAAATAATAAATATATAAAAGAGAGGGCATGATTTCCTATTGGAATCTAGGTCATTTGTGCGGGGCAGCTCAGGGTTCCCCCATGGGGAGAGTTTGGGAACCAGGCCTTTGAGGACAGAAGACTGAGCACATGACTTGGGCTTCGCATTATGCTAAGGCTGAAGGTCATTGCTATAGGGTATGCTTTCCAGAACACCTGTGTACCTCATTGGATGTGACCTCTTGCCTCGGCCCAGGTCAAGATCCCAGGGAAGAGGAATCTAGTTTGACACGGGGCCCTCCCCACTGCAGGGAGCCTTATTCCCCCTTCCTTCAGACAAAAACACAGCCTACTTGTGATCTCAGTCTGTCCAACAAATAAATAAAATCATTATAAATAAATAAATAAATAAATATATTCAGGCATGTTTTATATAGTGATCAAGTGCAATTCTGCAGTGTGGCTCAGGGTTCTTCCATCGGGAGATTTTGGGAACCAGGCCTCTGAGGTTGGAAGGCTGAGCAGCCGACCACGGCTTCATGTGAGGTATACGGTTAGGGTTAGGGTTAGGGTTAGGGTTAGGGTTAGGGTTATGTTTAGGTGAGGGTTAGAGTAAGGGTTAGGGTTATGTCTTAGGAACAAGGCATGTCGGAACTGGCCACACAATACTGGCACACCAAGGGCTGAGTTGAGGGTGGGACTCAGCAGAATCCTCAGGCGATGGAATTTTGGACGGGACAGGCCAAGAGGGTGGAATGCCCTCAGGGTAGCATGCTGGATTCTATATATCTGAAGGTACTGGATAGCACAGAAGGAAAGGGTCAGTTTCTGCCTGAGAGGCTGAGTCCTTCCTACAGACTGACTTTCCCATCCACAGGAGGACCTGGGTTCAGTCCTCCGGTGTCCAGAGTCTGATCCCGTAACCTAGGCTTAGCCTTTGGCTCTGGGAGAATGGCTGACCTGATTTGTCAGGGCAGAATTAGGCTTTCCACGGGACTCAGTTGAGGACGTAGCCCTGGCGGACCATCCTATTCCCGGATTGTGGTGTGGGGGTCCTAGGAAGGTGTTGGTAGAATGATCGGACAGGCAGATTTCTCCCTCCCCGAGGGTCTTCCACAGGGCTAAACTTCCCATTTGCCTAGTGGGCGGCACCCAGAGGCCTGCGATGTGAAGAAGGAATCCCCTACCTAGAGGGCTACCAGGGCAGGCAACCGGAAATAGAAGTCTGAAGAAGCACCCTCGGGTTAGGGTTTGGCCGATGCACATGGGAGGCCCTACCGGCCCTTGCTGAGGGATCATCAAACTCCAGTTCCCGCTTCAGGTGGGCGCTCCTTGGAGCTGTGTCCCAAGGGGTGCATGCAGATTTCACCTGTTCTACGGATTCAGCTCATTTCTAAAGGGCAACCGTTCCCATTGGGATCTATGGACATTGTGCGGTACACCTCAGGGTTCCCGCATCTGCAGAGTTCATGGACCAGGCTACTGAGGACAGAAGCCTGAGCATGGGACAGGGGCTTTGCATCAGGATTACCGTGAAGGTTATTTCACAAGTGAATGCTGTTGGTAACACCTGGGTGAGTCAGTGGGTTAGGCCATTGCCTTCAGCTCAGGACATGATCCCAGAGTCCTGGGATGGAGCCCCACATCGGGCTGTCTCCTCAGCAGGGAGCCTTCTTTCCCTTCTCTGGGTGTGCAATACTGCCTACATCTTTTCGCTCCCTGCAAAGTGAAAAAGTAAAATCTTGAGGCAATAAATAAATAAATACATTAATAATAAATATATAAAAGAGAGGGCATGATTTCCTATTGGAATCTAGGTCATTTGTGCGGGGCAGCTCAGTGTTCCCCCATGGGGAGAGTTTGGGAACCAGGCCTTTGAGGACAGAAGACTGAGCACATGACTTGGGCTTCGCATTATGCTAAGGCTGAAGGTCATTGCTATAGGGTATGCTTTCCAGAACACCTGTGTACCCCATTGGATGTGACCTCTTGCCTCGGCTTAGGTCAAGATCCCAGGGAAGAGGAATCTAGTTTGACACGGGGCCCTCCCCACTGCAGGGAGCCTTATTCCCCCTTCCTTCGGACAAAAACACAGCCTACTTGTGATCTCAGTCTGTCCAACAAATAAATAAAATCATTATAAATAAATAAATAAATATATTCAGGCATGTTTTATATAGTGATCAAGTGCAATTCTGCAGTGTGGCTCAGGGTTCTTCCATCGGGAGATTTTGGGAACCAGGCCTCTGAGGTTGGAAGGCTGAGCAGCCGACCACGGCTTCATGTGAGGTATACGGTTAGGGTTAGGGTTAGGGTTAGGGTTAGGGTTAGTGTTATGTTTAGGTGAGGGTTTGAGTAAGGGTTAGGGTTATGTCTTAGGAACAAGGCATGTCGGAACTGGCCACACAATACTGGCACACCAAGGGCTGAGTTGAGGGTGGGACTCAGCAGAATCCTCAGGCGATGGAATTTTGGACGGGACAGGCCAAGAGGGTGGAATGCCCTCAGGGTAGCATGCTGGTTTCTATATATCTGAAGGTACTGGATAGCACAGAAGGAAAGGGTCAGTTTCTGCCTGAGAGGCTGAGTCCTTCCTACAGACTGACTTTCCCATCCACAGGAGGACCTGGGTTCAGTCCTCCGGTGTCCAGAGTCTGATCCCGTAACCTAGGCTTAGCCTTTGGCTCTGGGAGAATGGCTGACCTGATTTGTCAGGGCAGAATTAGGCTTTCCACGGGACTCAGTTGAGGACGTAGCCCTGGCGGACCATCCTATTCCCGGATTGTGGTGTGGGGGTCCTAGGAAGGTGTTGGTAGAATGATCGGACAGGCAGATTTCTCCCTCCCCGAGGGTCTTCCACAGGGCTAAACTTCCCATTTGCCTAGTGGGCGGCACCCAGAGGCCTGCGATGTGAAGAAGGAATCCCCTACCTAGAGGGCTACCAGGGCAGGCAACCGGAAATAGAAGTCTGAAGAAGCACCCTCGGGTTAGGGTTTGGCCGATGCACATGGGAGGCCCTACCGGCCCTTGCTGAGGGATCATCAAACTCCTGGTTCCCGCTTCAGGTGGGCGCTCCTTGGAGCTGTGTCCCAAGGGGTGCATGCAGATTTCACCTGTTCTACGGATTCAGCTCATTTCTAAAGGGCAACCGTTCCCATTGGGATCTATGGACATTGTGCGGTACACCTCAGGGTTCCCGCATCTGCAGAGTTCATGGACCAGGCTACTGAGGACAGAAGCCTGATGTTGGGACAGGGGCTTTGCATCAGGATTACCGTGAAGGTTATTTCACAACTGAATGCTGTTGGTAACACCTGGGTGAGTCAGTGGGTTAGGCCACTGCCTTCAGCTCAGGACATGATCCCAGAGTCCTGGGATGGAGCCCCACATCGGGCTGTCTCCTCAGCAGGGAGCCTTCTTTCCCTTCTCTGGGCGTGCAACACTGCCTACATCTTTTCGCTCCCTGCAAAGTGAAAAAGTAAAATCTTGAAGCAATAAATAAATAAATACATAAATAATAAATATATAAAAGAGAGGGCATGATTTCCTATTGGAGTCTAGGTCATTTGTGCGGGGCAGCTCATGGTTCCCCCATGGGGAGAGTTTGGGATCCAGGCCTTTGAGGACAGAAGACTGAGCACATGACTTGGGCTTCGCATTATGCTAAGGCTGAAGGTCATTGCTATAGGGTATGCTTTCCAGAACACCTGTGTACCTCATTGGATGTGACCTCTTGCCTCGGCCCAGGTCAAGATCCCAGGGAAGAGGAATCTAGTTTGACACGGGGCCCTCCCCACTGCAGGGAGCCTTATTCCCCCTTCCTTCGGACAAAAACACAGCCTACTTGTGATCTCAGTCTGTCCAACAAATAAATAAAATCATTATAAATAAATAAATAAATATATTCAGGCATGTTTTATATAGTGATCAAGTGCAATTCTGCAGTGTGGCTCAGGGTTCTTCCATCGGGAGATTTTGGGAACCAGGCCTCTAAGGTTGGAAGGCTGAGCAGCCGACCACGGCTTCATGTGAGGTATACGGTTAGGGTTAGGGTTAGGGTTAGGGTTAGGGTTATGTTTAGGTGAGGGTTAGAGTAAGGGTTAGGGTTATGTCTTAGGAACAAGGCATGTCGGAACTGGCCACACAATACTGGCACACCAAGGGCTGAGTTGAGGGTGGGACTCAGCAGAATCCTCAGGCGATGGAATTTTGGACGGGACAGGCCAAGAGGGTGGAATGCCCTCAGGGTAGCATGCTGGATTCTATATATCTGAAGGTACTGGATAGCACAGAAGGAAAGGGTCAGTTTCTGCCTGAGAGGCTGAGTCCTTCCTACAGACTGACTTTCCCATCCACAGGAGGACCTGGGTTCAGTCCTCCGGTGTCCAGAGTCTGATCCCGTTACCTAGGCTTAGCCTTTGGCTCTGGGAGAATGGCTGACCTGATTTGTCAGGGCAGAATTAGGCTTTCCACGGGACTCAGTTGAGGACGTAGCCCTGGCGGACCATCCTATTCCCGGATTGTGGTGTGGGGGTCCTAGGAAGGTGTTGGTAGAATGATCGGACAGGCAGATTTCTCCCTCCCCGAGGGTCTTCCACAGGGCTAAACTTCCCATTTGCCTAGTGGGCGGCACCCAGAGGCCTGCGATGTGAAGAAGGAATCCCCTACCTAGAGGGCTACCAGGGCAGGCAACCGGAAATAGAAGTCTGAAGAAGCACCCTCGGGTTAGGGTTTGGCCGATGCACATGGGAGGCCCTACCGGCCCTTGCTGAGGGATCATCAAACTCCAGTTCCCGCTTCAGGTGGGCGCTCCTTGGAGCTGTGTCCCAAGGGGTGCATGCAGATTTCACCTGTTCTACGGATTCAGCTCATTTCTAAAGGGCAACCGTTCCCATTGGGATCTATGGACATTGTGCGGTACACCTCAGGGTTCCCGCATCTGCAGAGTTCATGGACCAGGCTACTGAGGACAGAAGCCTGAGCATGGGACAGGGGCTTTGCATCAGGATTACCGTGAAGGTTATTTCACAAGTGAATGCTGTTGGTAACACCTGGGTGAGTCAGTGGGTTAGGCCATTGCCTTCAGCTCAGGACATGATCCCAGAGTCCTGGGATGGAGCCCCACATCGGGCTGTCTCCTCAGCAGGGAGCCTTCTTTCCCTTCTCTGGGTGTGCAATACTGCCTACATCTTTTCGCTCCCTGCAAAGTGAAAAAGTAAAATCTTGAGGCAATAAATAAATAAATACATTAATAATAAATATATAAAAGAGAGGGCATGATTTCCTATTGGAATCTAGGTCATTTGTGCGGGGCAGCTCAGTGTTCCCCCATGGGGAGAGTTTGGGAACCAGGCCTTTGAGGACAGAAGACTGAGCACATGACTTGGGCTTCGCATTATGCTAAGGCTGAAGGTCATTGCTATAGGGTATGCTTTCCAGAACACCTGTGTACCCCATTGGATGTGACCTCTTGCCTCGGCTTAGGTCAAGATCCCAGGGAAGAGGAATCTAGTTTGACACGGGGCCCTCCCCACTGCAGGGAGCCTTATTCCCCCTTCCTTCGGACAAAAACACAGCCTACTTGTGATCTCAGTCTGTCCAACAAATAAATAAAATCATTATAAATAAATAAATAAATATATTCAGGCATGTTTTATATAGTGATCAAGTGCAATTCTGCAGTGTGGCTCAGGGTTCTTCCATCGGGAGATTTTGGGAACCAGGCCTCTGAGGTTGGAAGGCTGAGCAGCCGACCACGGCTTCATGTGAGGTATACGGTTAGGGTTAGGGTTAGGGTTAGGGTTAGGGTTAGTGTTATGTTTAGGTGAGGGTTTGAGTAAGGGTTAGGGTTATGTCTTAGGAACAAGGCATGTCGGAACTGGCCACACAATACTGGCACACCAAGGGCTGAGTTGAGGGTGGGACTCAGCAGAATCCTCAGGCGATGGAATTTTGGACGGGACAGGCCAAGAGGGTGGAATGCCCTCAGGGTAGCATGCTGGTTTCTATATATCTGAAGGTACTGGATAGCACAGAAGGAAAGGGTCAGTTTCTGCCTGAGAGGCTGAGTCCTTCCTACAGACTGACTTTCCCATCCACAGGAGGACCTGGGTTCAGTCCTCCGGTGTCCAGAGTCTGATCCCGTAACCTAGGCTTAGCCTTTGGCTCTGGGAGAATGGCTGACCTGATTTGTCAGGGCAGAATTAGGCTTTCCACGGGACTCAGTTGAGGACGTAGCCCTGGCGGACCATCCTATTCCCGGATTGTGGTGTGGGGGTCCTAGGAAGGTGTTGGTAGAATGATCGGACAGGCAGATTTCTCCCTCCCCGAGGGTCTTCCACAGGGCTAAACTTCCCATTTGCCTAGTGGGCGGCACCCAGAGGCCTGCGATGTGAAGAAGGAATCCCCTACCTAGAGGGCTACCAGGGCAGGCAACCGGAAATAGAAGTCTGAAGAAGCACCCTCGGGTTAGGGTTTGGCCGATGCACATGGGAGGCCCTACCGGCCCTTGCTGAGGGATCATCAAACTCCTGGTTCCCGCTTCAGGTGGGCGCTCCTTGGAGCTGTGTCCCAAGGGGTGCATGCAGATTTCACCTGTTCTACGGATTCAGCTCATTTCTAAAGGGCAACCGTTCCCATTGGGATCTATGGACATTGTGCGGTACACCTCAGGGTTCCCGCATCTGCAGAGTTCATGGACCAGGCTACTGAGGACAGAAGCCTGATGTTGGGACAGGGGCTTTGCATCAGGATTACCGTGAAGGTTATTTCACAACTGAATGCTGTTGGTAACACCTGGGTGAGTCAGTGGGTTAGGCCACTGCCTTCAGCTCAGGACATGATCCCAGAGTCCTGGGATGGAGCCCCACATCGGGCTGTCTCCTCAGCAGGGAGCCTTCTTTCCCTTCTCTGGGCGTGCAACACTGCCTACATCTTTTCGCTCCCTGCAAAGTGAAAAAGTAAAATCTTGAAGCAATAAATAAATAAATACATAAATAATAAATATATAAAAGAGAGGGCATGATTTCCTATTGGAGTCTAGGTCATTTGTGCGGGGCAGCTCATGGTTCCCCCATGGGGAGAGTTTGGGATCCAGGCCTTTGAGGACAGAAGACTGAGCACATGACTTGGGCTTCGCATTATGCTAAGGCTGAAGGTCATTGCTATAGGGTATGCTTTCCAGAACACCTGTGTACCTCATTGGATGTGACCTCTTGCCTCGGCCCAGGTCAAGATCCCAGGGAAGAGGAATCTAGTTTGACACGGGGCCCTCCCCACTGCAGGGAGCCTTATTCCCCCTTCCTTCGGACAAAAACACAGCCTACTTGTGATCTCAGTCTGTCCAACAAATAAATAAAATCATTATAAATAAATAAATAAATATATTCAGGCATGTTTTATATAGTGATCAAGTGCAATTCTGCAGTGTGGCTCAGGGTTCTTCCATCGGGAGATTTTGGGAACCAGGCCTCTAAGGTTGGAAGGCTGAGCAGCCGACCACGGCTTCATGTGAGGTATACGGTTAGGGTTAGGGTTAGGGTTAGGGTTAGGGTTATGTTTAGGTGAGGGTTAGAGTAAGGGTTAGGGTTATGTCTTAGGAACAAGGCATGTCGGAACTGGCCACTATACTGGCACACCAAGGGCTGAGTTGAGGGTGGGACTCAGCAGAATCCTCAGGCGATGGAATTTTGGACGGGACAGGCCAAGAGGGTGGAATGCCCTCAGGGTAGCATGCTGGTTTCTATATATCTGAAGGTACTGGATAGCACAGAAGGAAAGGGTCAGTTTCTGCCTGAGAGGCTGAGTCCTTCCTACAGACTGACTTTCCCATCCACAGGAGGACCTGGGTTCAGTCCTCCGGTGTCCAGAGTCTGATCCCGTAACCTAGGCTTAGCCTTGGCTCTGGGAGAATGGCTGACCTGATTTGTCAGGGCAGAATTAGGCTTTCCACGGGACTCAGTTGAGGACGTAGCCCTGGCGGACCATCCTATTCCCGGATTGTGGTGTGGGGGTCCTAGGAAGGTGTTGGTAGAATGATCGGACAGGCAGATTTCTCCCTCCCCGAGGGTCTTCCACAGGGCTAAACTTCCCATTTGCCTAGTGGGCGGCACCCAGAGGCCTGCGATGTGAAGAAGGAATCCCCTACCTAGAGGGCTACCAGGGCAGGCAACCGGAAATAGAAGTCTGAAGAAGCACCCTCGGGTTAGGGTTTGGCCGATGCACATGGGAGGCCCTACCTGCCCTTGCTGAGGGATCATCAAACTCCTGGTTCCCGCTTCAGGTGGGCGCTCCTTGGAGCTGTGTCCCAAGGGGTGCATGCAGATTTCACCTGTTCTACGGATTCAGCTCATTTCTAAAGGGCAACCGTTCCCATTGGGATCTATGGACATTGTGCGGTACACCTCAGGGTTCCCGCATCTGCAGAGTTCATGGACCAGGCTACTGAGGACAGAAGCCTGATGTTGGGACAGGGGCTTTGCATCAGGATTACCGTGAAGGTTATTTCACAACTGAATGCTGTTGGTAACACCTGGGTGAGTCAGTGGGTTAGGCCACTGCCTTCAGCTCAGGACATGATCCCAGAGTCCTGGGATGGAGCCCCACATCGGGCTGTCTCCTCAGCAGGGAGCCTTCTTTCCCTTCTCTGGGCGTGCAACACTGCCTACATCTTTTCGCTCCCTGCAAAGTGAAAAAGTAAAATCTTGAAGCAATAAATAAATAAATACATAAATAATAAATATATAAAAGAGAGGGCATGATTTCCTATTGGAGTCTAGGTCATTTGTGCGGGGCAGCTCATGGTTCCCCCATGGGGAGAGTTTGGGATCCAGGCCTTTGAGGACAGAAGACTGAGCACATGACTTGGGCTTCGCATTATGCTAAGGCTGAAGGTCATTGCTATAGGGTATGCTTTCCAGAACACCTGTGTACCTCATTGGATGTGACCTCTTGCCTCGGCCCAGGTCAAGATCCCAGGGAAGAGGAATCTAGTTTGACACGGGGCCCTCCCCACTGCAGGGAGCCTTATTCCCCCTTCCTTCGGACAAAAACACAGCCTACTTGTGATCTCAGTCTGTCCAACAAATAAATAAAATCATTATAAATAAATAAATAAATATATTCAGGCATGTTTTATATAGTGATCAAGTGCAATTCTGCAGTGTGGCTCAGGGTTCTTCCATCGGGAGATTTTGGGAACCAGGCCTCTGAGGTTGGAAGGCTGAGCAGCCGACCACGGCTTCATGTGAGGTATACGGTTAGGGTTAGGGTTAGGGTTAGGGTTAGGGTTAGTGTTATGTTTAGGTGAGGGTTTGAGTAAGGGTTAGGGTTATGTCTTAGGAACAAGGCATGTCGGAACTGGCCACACAATACTGGCACACCAAGGGCTGAGTTGAGGGTGGGACTCAGCAGAATCCTCAGGCGATGGAATTTTGGACGGGACAGGCCAAGAGGGTGGAATGCCCTCAGGGTAGCATGCTGGTTTCTATATATCTGAAGGTACTGGATAGCACAGAAGGAAAGGGTCAGTTTCTGCCTGAGAGGCTGAGTCCTTCCTACAGACTGACTTTCCCATCCACAGGAGGACCTGGGTTCAGTCCTCCGGTGTCCAGAGTCTGATCCTGTAACCTAGGCTTAGCCTTTGGCTCTGGGAGAATGGCTGACCTGATTTGTCAGGGCAGAATTAGGCTTTCCACGGGACTCAGTTGAGGACGTAGCCCTGGCGGACCATCCTATTCCCGGATTGTGGTGTGGGGGTCCTAGGAAGGTGTTGGTAGAATGATCGGACAGGCAGATTTCTCCCTCCCCGAGGGTCTTCCACAGGGCTAAACTTCCCATTTGCCTAGTGGGCGGCACCCAGAGGCCTGCGATGTGAAGAAGGAATCCCCTACCTAGAGGGCTACCAGGGCAGGCAACCGGAAATAGAAGTCTGAAGAAGCACCCTCGGGTTAGGGTTTGGCCGATGCACATGGGAGGCCCTACCGGCCCTTGCTGAGGGATCATCAAACTCCTGGTTCCCGCTTCAGGTGGGCGCTCCTTGGAGCTGTGTCCCAAGGGGTGCATGCAGATTTCACCTGTTCTACGGATTCAGCTCATTTCTAAAGGGCAACCGTTCCCATTGGGATCTATGGACATTGTGCGGTACACCTCAGGGTTCCCGCATCTGCAGAGTTCATGGACCAGGCTACTGAGGACAGAAGCCTGATGTTGGGACAGGGGCTTTGCATCAGGATTACCGTGAAGGTTATTTCACAACTGAATGCTGTTGGTAACACCTGGGTGAGTCAGTGGGTTAGGCCACTGCCTTCAGCTCAGGACATGATCCCAGAGTCCTGGGATGGAGCCCCACATCGGGCTGTCTCCTCAGCAGGGAGCCTTCTTTCCCTTCTCTGGGCGTGCAACACTGCCTACATCTTTTCGCTCCCTGCAAAGTGAAAAAGTAAAATCTTGAAGCAATAAATAAATAAATACATAAATAATAAATATATAAAAGAGAGGGCATGATTTCCTATTAGAGTCTAGGTCATTTGTGCGGGGCAGCTCATGGTTCCCCCATGGGGAGAGTTTGGGATCCAGGCCTTTGAGGACAGAAGACTGAGCACATGACTTGGGCTTCGCATTATGCTAAGGCTGAAGGTCATTGCTATAGGGTATGCTTTCCAGAACACCTGTGTACCTCATTGGATGTGACCTCTTGCCTCGGCCCAGGTCAAGATCCCAGGGAAGAGGAATCTAGTTTGACACGGGGCCCTCCCCACTGCAGGGAGCCTTATTCCCCCTTCCTTCGGACAAAAACACAGCCTACTTGTGATCTCAGTCTGTCCAACAAATAAATAAAATCATTATAAATAAATAAATAAATATATTCAGGCATGTTTTATATAGTGATCAAGTGCAATTCTGCAGTGTGGCTCAGGGTTCTTCCATCGGGAGATTTTGGGAACCAGGCCTCTAAGGTTGGAAGGCTGAGCAGCCGACCACGGCTTCATGTGAGGTATACGGTTAGGGTTAGGGTTAGGGTTAGGGTTAGGGTTATGTTTAGGTGAGGGTTAGAGTAAGGGTTAGGGTTATGTCTTAGGAACAAGGCATGTCGGAACTGGCCACTATACTGGCACACCAAGGGCTGAGTTGAGGGTGGGACTCAGCAGAATCCTCAGGCGATGGAATTTTGGACGGGACAGGCCAAGAGGGTGGAATGCCCTCAGGGTAGCATGCTGGTTTCTATATATCTGAAGGTACTGGATAGCACAGAAGGAAAGGGTCAGTTTCTGCCTGAGAGGCTGAGTCCTTCCTACAGACTGACTTTCCCATCCACAGGAGGACCTGGGTTCAGTCCTCCGGTGTCCAGAGTCTGATCCCGTAACCTAGGCTTAGCCTTGGCTCTGGGAGAATGGCTGACCTGATTTGTCAGGGCAGAATTAGGCTTTCCACGGGACTCAGTTGAGGACGTAGCCCTGGCGGACCATCCTATTCCCGGATTGTGGTGTGGGGGTCCTAGGAAGGTGTTGGTAGAATGATCGGACAGGCAGATTTCTCCCTCCCCGAGGGTCTTCCACAGGGCTAAACTTCCCATTTGCCTAGTGGGCGGCACCCAGAGGCCTGCGATGTGAAGAAGGAATCCCCTACCTAGAGGGCTACCAGGGCAGGCAACCGGAAATAGAAGTCTGAAGAAGCACCCTCGGGTTAGGGTTTGGCCGATGCACATGGGAGGCCCTACCGGCCCTTGCTGAGGGATCATCAAACTCCTGGTTCCCGCTTCAGGTGGGCGCTCCTTGGAGCTGTGTCCCAAGGGGTGCATGCAGATTTCACCTGTTCTACGGATTCAGCTCATTTCTAAAGGGCAACCGTTCCCATTGGGATCTATGGACATTGTGCGGTACACCTCAGGGTTCCCGCATCTGCAGAGTTCATGGACCAGGCTACTGAGGACAGAAGCCTGATGTTGGGACAGGGGCTTTGCATCAGGATTACCGTGAAGGTTATTTCACAACTGAATGCTGTTGGTAACACCTGGGTGAGTCAGTGGGTTAGGCCACTGCCTTCAGCTCAGGACATGATCCCAGAGTCCTGGGATGGAGCCCCACATCGGGCTGTCTCCTCAGCAGGGAGCCTTCTTTCCCTTCTCTGGGCGTGCAACACTGCCTACATCTTTTCGCTCCCTGCAAAGTGAAAAAGTAAAATCTTGAAGCAATAAATAAATAAATACATAAATAATAAATATATAAAAGAGAGGGCATGATTTCCTATTGGAGTCTAGGTCATTTGTGCGGGGCAGCTCATGGTTCCCCCATGGGGAGAGTTTGGGATCCAGGCCTTTGAGGACAGAAGACTGAGCACATGACTTGGGCTTCGCATTATGCTAAGGCTGAAGGTCATTGCTATAGGGTATGCTTTCCAGAACACCTGTGTACCTCATTGGATGTGACCTCTTGCCTCGGCCCAGGTCAAGATCCCAGGGAAGAGGAATCTAGTTTGACACGGGGCCCTCCCCACTGCAGGGAGCCTTATTCCCCCTTCCTTCGGACAAAAACACAGCCTACTTGTGATCTCAGTCTGTCCAACAAATAAATAAAATCATTATAAATAAATAAATAAATATATTCAGGCATGTTTTATATAGTGATCAAGTGCAATTCTGCAGTGTGGCTCAGGGTTCTTCCATCGGGAGATTTTGGGAACCAGGCCTCTAAGGTTGGAAGGCTGAGCAGCCGACCACGGCTTCATGTGAGGTATACGGTTAGGGTTAGGGTTAGGGTTAGGGTTAGGGTTATGTTTAGGTGAGGGTTAGAGTAAGGGTTAGGGTTATGTCTTAGGAACAAGGCATGTCGGAACTGGCCACTATACTGGCACACCAAGGGCTGAGTTGAGGGTGGGACTCAGCAGAATCCTCAGGCGATGGAATTTTGGACGGGACAGGCCAAGAGGGTGGAATGCCCTCAGGGTAGCATGCTGGTTTCTATATATCTGAAGGTACTGGATAGCACAGAAGGAAAGGGTCAGTTTCTGCCTGAGAGGCTGAGTCCTTCCTACAGACTGACTTTCCCATCCACAGGAGGACCTGGGTTCAGTCCTCCGGTGTCCAGAGTCTGATCCCGTAACCTAGGCTTAGCCTTTGGCTCTGGGAGAATGGCTGACCTGATTTGTCAGGGCAGAATTAGGCTTTCCACGGGACTCAGTTGAGGACGTAGCCCTGGCGGACCATCCTATTCCGGGATTGTGGTGTGGGGGTCCTAGGAAGGTGTTGGTAGAATGATCGGACAGGCAGATTTCTCTCTCCCCGAGGGTCTTCCACAGGGCTAAACTTCCCATTTGCCTAGTGGGCGGCACCCAGAGGCCTGCGATGTGAAGAAGGAATCCCCTACCTAGAGGGCTACCAGGGCAGGCAACCGGGGATAGAAGTCTGAAGAAGCATCCTCGGGTTAGGGTTTGGCCGATGCACATGGGAGGCCCTACCGGCCCTTGCTGAGGGATCATCAAAGTCCGGGTTCCCGCTTCAGGTGGGCGCTCCTTGGAGCTGTGTCCCAAGGGGTGCATGCAGATTTCACCTGTTCTACGGATTCAGCTCATTTCTAAAGGGCAAACGTTCCCATTGGGATCTATGGACATTGTGCGGTGCACCTCAGGTTTCCCGCATCTGCAGAGTTCATGGACCAGGCTACTGAGGACAGAAGCCTGAGCATGGGACAGGGGCTTTGCATCAGGATTACCGTGAAGGTTATTTCACAAGTGAATGCTGTTGGTAACACCTGGGTGAGTCAGTGGGTTAGGCCACTGCCTTCAGCTCAGGACATGATCCCAGAGTCCTGGGATGGAGCCCCACATCGGGCTGTCTCCTCAGCAGGGAGCCTTCTTTCCCTTCTCTGGGCGTGCACACTGCCTACATCTTTTCGCTCCCTGCAAAGTGAAAAAGTAAAATCTTGAAGCAATAAATAAATAAATACATAAATAATAAATATATAAAAGAGAGGGCATGATTTCCTATTGGAATCTAGGTCATTTGTGCGGGGCAGCTCAGGGTTCCCCCATGGGGAGAGTTTGGGAACCAGGCCTTTGAGGACAGAAGACTGAGCACATGACTTGGGCTTCGCATTATGCTAAGGCTGAAGGTCATTGCTATAGGGTATGCTTTCCAGAACACCTGTGTACCTCATTGGATGTGACCTCTTGCCTCGGCCCAGGTCAAGATCCCAGGGAAGAGGAATCTAGTTTGACACGGGGCCCTCCCCACTGCAGGGAGCCTTATTCCCCCTTCCTTCGGACAAAAACACAGCCTACTTGTGATCTCAGTCTGTCCAACAAATAAATAAAATCATTATAAATAAATAAATAAATATATTCAGGCATGTTTTATATAGTGATCAAGTGCAATTCTGCAGTGTGGCTCAGGGTTCTTCCATCGGGAGATTTTGGGAACCAGGCCTCTGAGGTTGGAAGGCTGAGCAGCCGACCACGGCTTCATGTGAGGTATACGGTTAGGGTTAGGGTTAGGGTTAGGGTTAGGGTTATGTTTAGGTGAGGGTTAGAGTAAGGGTTAGGGTTATGTCTTAGGAACAAGGCATGTCGGAACTGGCCACACAATACTGGCACACCAAGGGCTGAGTTGAGGGTGGGACTCAGCAGAATCCTCAGGCGATGGAATTTTGGACGGGACAGGCCAAGAGGGTGGAATGCCCTCAGGGTAGCATGCTGGTTTCTATATATCTGAAGGTACTGGATAGCACAGAAGGAAAGGGTCAGTTTCTGCCTGAGAGGCTGAGTCCTTCCTACAGACTGACTTTCCCATCCACAGGAGGACCTGGGTTCAGTCCTCCGGTGTCCAGAGTCTGATCCCGTAACCTAGGCTTAGCCTTTGGCTCTGGGAGAATGGCTGACCTGATTTGTCAGGGCAGAATTAGGCTTTCCACGGGACTCAGTTGAGGACGTAGCCCTGGCGGACCATCCTATTCCCGGATTGTGGTGTGGGGGTCCTAGGAAGGTGTTGGTAGAATGATCGGACAGGCAGATTTCTCCCTCCCCGAGGGTCTTCCACAGGGCTAAACTTCCCATTTGCCTAGTGGGCGGCACCCAGAGGCCTGCGATGTGAAGAAGGAATCCCCTACCTAGAGGGCTACCAGGGCAGGCAACCGGAAATAGAAGTCTGAAGAAGCACCCTCGGGTTAGGGTTAGGCCGATGCACATGGGAGGCCCTACCGGCCCTTGCTGAGGGATCATCAAACTCCTGGTTCCCGCTTCAGGTGGGCGCTCCTTGGAGCTGTGTCCCAAGGGGTGCATGCAGATTTCACCTGTTCTCCGGATTCAGCTCATTTCTAAAGGGCAACCGTTCCCATTGGGATCTATGGACATTGTGCGGTACACCTCAGGGTTCCCGCATCTGCAGAGTTCATGGACCAGGCTACTGAGGACAGAAGCCTGAGCATGGGACAGGGGCTTTGCATCAGGATTACCGTGAAGGTTATTTCACAAGTGAATGCTGTTGGTAACACCTGGGTGAGTCAGTGGGTTAGGCCACTGCCTTCAGCTCAGGACATGATCCCAGAGTCCTGGGATGGAGCCCCACATCGGGCTGTCTCCTCAGCAGGGAGCCTTCTTTCCCTTCTCTGGGCGTGCAACACTGCCTACATCTTTTCGCTCCCTGCAAAGTGAAAAAGTAAAATCTTGAAGCAATAAATAAATAAATAGATAAATAATAAATATATAAAAGAGAGGGCATGATTTCCTATTGGAATCTAGGTCATTTGTGCGGGGCAGCTCAGGGTTCCCCCATGGGGAGAGTTTGGGAACCAGGCCTTTGAGGACAGAAGACTGAGCACATGACTTGGGCTTCACATTATGCTAAGGCTGAAGGTCATTGCTATAGGGTATGCTTTCCAGAACACCTGTGTACCTCATTGGATGTGACCTCTTGCCTCGGCCCAGGTCAAGATCCCAGGGAAGAGGAATCTAGTTTGACACGGGGCCCTCCCCACTGCAGGGAGCCTTATTCCCCCTTCCTTCGGACAAAAACACAGCCTACTTGTGATCTCAGTCTGTCCAACAAATAAATAAAATCATTATAAATAAATAAATAAATATATTCAGGCATGTTTTATATAGTGATCAAGTGCAATTCTGCAGTGTGGCTCAGGGTTCTTCCATCGGGAGATTTTGGGAACCAGGCCTCTGAGGTTGGAAGGCTGAGCAGCCGACCACGGCTTCATGTGAGGTATACGGTTAGGGTTAGGGTTAGGGTTAGGGTTAGGGTTATGTTTAGGTGAGGGTTAGAGTAAGGGTTAGGGTTATGTCTTAGGAACAAGGCATGTCGGAACTGGCCACACAATACTGGCACACCAAGGGCTGAGTTGAGGGTGGGACTCAGCAGAATCCTCAGGCGATGGAATTTTGGACGGGACAGGCCAAGAGGGTGGAATGCCCTCAGGGTAGCATGCTGGTTTCTATATATCTGAAGGTACTGGATAGCACAGAAGGAAAGGGTCAGTTTCTGCCTGAGAGGCTGAGTCCTTCCTACAGACTGACTTTCCCATCCACAGGAGGACCTGGGTTCAGTCCTCCGGTGTCCAGAGTCTGATCCCGTAACCTAGGCTTAGCCTTTGCCTCTGGGAGAATGGCTGACCTGATTTGTCAGGGCAGAATTAGGCTTTCCACGGGACTCAGTTGAGGACGTAGCCCTGGCGGACCATCCTATTCCCGGATTGTGGTGTGGGGGTCCTAGGAAGGTGTTGGTAGAATGATCGGACAGGCAGATTTCTCCCTCCCCGAGGGTCTTCCACAGGGCTAAACTTCCCATTTGCCTAGTGGGCGGCACCCAGAGGCCTGCGATGTGAAGAAGGAATCCCCTACCTAGAGGGCTACCAGGGCAGGCAACCGGAAATAGAAGTCTGAAGAAGCACCCTCGGGTTAGGGTTAGGCCGATGCACATGGGAGGCCCTACCGGCCCTTGCTGAGGGATCATCAAACTCCTGGTTCCCGCTTCAGGTGGGCGCTCCTTGGAGCTGTGTCCCAAGGGGTGCATGCAGATTTCACCTGTTCTACGGATTCAGCTCATTTCTAAAGGGCAACCGTTCCCATTGGGATCTATGGACATTGTGCGGTACACCTCAGGGTTCCCGCATCTGCAGAGTTCATGGACAAGGCTACTGAGGACAGAAGCCTGAGCATGGGACAGGGGCTTTGCATCAGGATTACCGTGAAGGTTATTTCACAAGTGAATGCGGTTGGTAACACCTGGGTGAGTCAGTGGGTTAGGCCACTTTCTTCAGCTCAGGACATGATCCCACAGTCCTGGGATGGAGCCCCACATCGGGCTGTCTCCTCAGCAGGGAGCCTTCTTTCCCTTCTCTGGGCGTGCAACACTGCCTACATCTTTTCGCTCCCTGCAAAGTGAAAAAGTAAAATCTTGAAGCAATAAATAAATAAATACATAAATAATAAATATATAAAAGAGAGGGCATGATTTCCTATTGGAATCTAGGTCATTTGTGCGGGGCAGCTCAGGGTTCCCCCATGGGGAGAGTTTGGGAACCAGGCCTTTGAGGACAGAAGACTGAGCACATGACTTGGGCTTCGCCTTATGCTATGGCTGAAGGTCATTGCTATAGGGTATGCTTTCCAGAACACCTGTGTACCTCATTGGATGTGACCTCTTGCCTCGGCCCAGGTCAAGATCCCAGGGAAGAGGAATCTAGTTTGACACGGGGCCCTCCCCACTGCAGGGAGCCTTATTCCCCCTTCCTTCGGACAAAAACACAGCCTACTTGTGATCTCAGTCTGTCCAACAAATAAATAAAATCATTATAAATAAATAAATAAATATATTCAGGCATGTTTTATATAGTGATCAAGTGCAATTCTGCAGTGTGGCTCAGGGTTCTTCCATCGGGAGATTTTGGGAACCAGGCCTCTGAGTTTGGAAGGCTGAGCAGCCAACCACGGCTTCATGTGAGGTATACGGTTAGGGTAAGGGTTAGGGTTAGGGTTAAGTTTATGTTTAGCTGAGGGTTAGAGTAAGGGTTTGGGTTATGTCTTAGGAACAAGGCATGTCGGAACTGGCCACACAATACTGGCACACCAAGGGCTGAGTTGAGGGTGGGACTCAGCAGAATCCTCAGGCGATGGAATTTTGGACGGGACAGGCCAAGAGGGTGGAATGCCCTCAGGGGAGCATGCTGGTTTCTATATATCTGAAGGTACTGGATAGCACAGAAGGAAAGGGTCAATTTCTGCCTGAGAGGCTGAGTCCTTCCTACAGACTGACTTTCCCATCCACAGGAGGACCTGGGTTCAGTCCTCCGGTGTCCAGAGTCTGATCCCGTAACCTAGGCTTAGCGTTTGGCTCTGGGAGAATGGCTGACCTGATTTGTCAGGGCAGAATTAGGCTTTCCACGGGACTCAGTTGAGGACGTAACCCTGGCGGACCATCCTATTCCCGGATTGTGGTGTGGGGGTCCTAGGAAGGTGTTGGTAGAATGATCGGACAGGCAGATTTCTCCCTCCCCGAGGGTCTTCCACAGGGCTAAACTTCCCATTTGCCTAGTGGGCGGCACCCAGAGGCCTGCGATGTGAAGAAGGAATCCCCTACCTAGAGGGCTACCAGGGCAGGCAACCGGGGATAGAAGTCTGAAGAAGCACCCTTGGGTTAGGGTTAGGCCAATGCACATGGGAGGCCCTACCGGCCCTTGCTGAGGGATCATCAAACTCCTGGTTCCCGCTTCAGGTGGGCGCTCCTTGGAGCTGTGTCCCAAGGGGTGCATGCAGATTTCACCTGTTCTACGGATTCAGCTCATTTCTAAAGGGCAAACGTTCCCATTGGGATCTATGGACATTGTGCGGTGCACCTCAGGGTTCCCGCGTCTGCAGAGTTCATGGACCAGGCTACTGAGGACAGAAGCCTGAGCATGGGACAGGGGCTTTGCATCAGGATTACCGTGAAGGTTATTTCACAAGTGAATGCTGTTGGTAACACCTGGGTGAGTCAGTGGGTTAGGCCACTGCCTTCAGCTCAGGACATGATCCCAGAGTCCTGGGATGGAGCCCCACATCGGGCTGTCACCTCAGCAGGGAGCCTTCTTTCCCTTCTCCGGGCGTGCAACACTGCCTACATCTTTTCGCTCCCTGCAAAGTGAAAAAGTAAAATCTTGAAGCAATAAATAAATAAATACATAAATAATAAATATATAAAAGAGAGGGCATGATTTCCTATTGGAATCTAGGTCATTTGTGCGGGGCAGCTCATGGTTCCCCCATGGGGAGAGTTTGGGAACAAGGCCTTTGAGGACAGAAGACTGAGCACATGACTTGGGCTTCGCATTATGCTAAGGCTGATGGTCATTGCTATAGGGTATGCTTTCCAGAACACCTGTGTACCTCATTGGATGTGACCTCTTGCCTCGGCCCAGGTCAAGATCCCAGGGAAGAGGAATCTAGTTTGACACGGGGCCCTCCCCACTGCAGGGAGCCTTATTCCCCCTTCCTTCGGACAAAAACACAGCCTACTTGTGATCTCAGTCTGTCCAACAAATAAATAAAATCATTATAAATAAATAAATAAATATATTCAGGCATGTTTTATATAGTGATCAAGTGCAATTCTGCAGTGTGGCTCAGGGTTCTTCCATCGGGAGATTTTGGGAACCAGGCCTCTGAGGTTGGAAGGCTGAGCAGCCGACCACGGCTTCATGTGAGGTATACGGTTAGGGTTAGGGTTAGGGTTAGGGTTAGGGTTAGGGTTATGTTTAGGTGAGGGTTAGAGTAAGGGTTAGGGTTATGTCTTAGGAACAAGGCATGTCGGAACTGGCCACACAATACTGGCACACCAAGGGCTGAGATGAGGGTGGGACTCAGCAGAATCCTCAGGCGATGGAATTTTGGACGGGACAGGCCAAGAGGGTGGAATGCCCTCAGGGGAGCATGCTGGTTTCTATATATCTGAAGGTACTGGATAGCACAGAAGGAAAGGGTCAGTTTCTGCCTGAGAGGCTGAGTCCTTCCTACAGACTGACTTTCCCATCCACAGGAGGACCTGGGTTCAGTCCTCCGGTGTCCAGAGTCTGATCCCGTAACCTAGGCTTAGCCTTTGGCTCTGGGAGAATGGCTGACCTGATTTGTCAGGGCAGAATTAGGCTTTCCACGGGACTCAGTTGAGGACGTAGCCCTGGCGGACCATCCTTTTCCCGGATTGTGGTGTGGGGGTCCTAGGTAGGTGTTGGTAGAATGATCGACAGGCAGATTTCTCCCTCCCCGAGGGTCTTCCACAGGGCTAAACTTCCCATTTGCCTAGTGGGCGGCACCCAGAGGCCTGCGATGTGAAGAAGGAATCCCCTACCTAGAGGGCTACCAGGGCAGGCAACCGGAAATAGAAGTCTGAAGAAGCACCCTCGGGTTAGGGTTAGGCCGATGCACATGGGAGGCCCTACCGGCCCTTGCTGAGGGATCATCAAACTCCTGGTTCCCGCTTCAGGTGGGCGCTCCTTGGAGCTGTGTCCCAAGGGGTGCATGCAGATTTCACCTGTTCTACGGATTCAGCTCATTTCTAAAGGGCAACCGTTCCCATTGGGATCTATGGACATTGTGCGGTACACCTCAGGGTTCCCGCATCTGCAGAGTTCATGGACAAGGCTACTGAGGACAGAAGCCTGAGCATGGGACAGGGGCTTTGCATCAGGATTACCGTGAAGGTTATTTCACAAGTGAATGCGGTTGGTAACACCTGGGTGAGTCAGTGGGTTAGGCCACTTTCTTCAGCTCAGGACATGATCCCACAGTCCTGGGATGGAGCCCCACATCGGGCTGTCTCCTCAGCAGGGAGCCTTCTTTCCCTTCTCTGGGCGTGCAACACTGCCTACATCTTTTCGCTCCCTGCAAAGTGAAAAAGTAAAATCTTGAAGCAATAAATAAATAAATAGATAAATAATAAATATATAAAAGAGAGGGCATGATTTCCTATTGGAATCTAGGTCATTTGTGCGGGGCAGCTCAGGGTTCCCCCATGGGGAGAGTTTGGGAACCAGGCCTTTGAGGACAGAAGACTGAGCACATGACTTGGGCTTCGCATTATGCTAAGGCTGAAGGTCATTGCTATAGGGTATGCTTTCCAGAACACCTGTGTACCTCATTGGATGTGACCTCTTGCCTCGGCCCAGGTCAAGATCCCAGGGAAGAGGAATCTAATTTGACACGGGGCCCTCCCCACTGCAGGGAGCCTTATTCCCCCTTCCTTCGGACAAAAACACAGCCTACTTGTGATCTCAGTCTGTCCAACAAATAAATAAAATCATTATAAATAAATAAATAAATATATTCAGGCATGTTTTATATAGTGATCAAGTGCAATTCTGCAGTGTGGCTCAGGGTTCTTCCATCGGGAGATTTTGGGAACCAGGCCTCTGAGGTTGGAAGGCTGAGCAGCCGGCAACGGCTTCAGGTGAGGTATACGGTTAGGGTTAGGGTTAGGGTTAGGGTTAGGGTTATGTTTAGGTGAGGGTTAGAGTAAGGGTTAGGGTTATGTATTAGGAACAAGGCATGTCGGAACTGGCCACACAATACTGGCACACCAAGGGCTGAGTTGAGGGTGGGACTCAGCAGAATCCTCAGGCGATGGAATTTTGGACGGGACAGGCCAAGAGGGTGGAATGCCCTCAGGGTAGCATGCTAGTTTCTATATATCTGAAGGTACTGGATAGCACAGAAGGAAAGGGTCAGTTTCTGCCTGAGAGGCTGAGTCCTTCCTACAGACTGACTTTCCCATCGACAGGAGGACCTGGGTTCATTCCTCCGGTGTCGAGAGTCTGATCCCGTAACCTAGGCTTAGCCTTTGGCTCTGGGAGAATGGCTGACCTGATCTGTCAGGGCAAAATTAGGCTTTCCACGGGACTCATTTGAGGACGTAGCCCTGGCGGACCAACCTATTCCCGGATTGTGGTGTGGGGGTCCTAGGAAGGTATTTGTAGAATGATCGGACAGGCAGATTTCTCCCTCCCCGAGGGTCTTCCACAGGGCTAAACTTCCCATTTGCCTAGTGGGCGGCACCCAGAGGCCTGCGATGTGAAGAAGGAATCCCCTACCTAGAGGGCTACCAGGGCAGGCAACCGGAAATAGAAGTCTGAAGAAGCACCCTTGGGTTAGGGTTAGGCCGATGCACATGGGAGGCCCTACCGGCCCTTGCTGAGGGATCATCAAACTCCTGGTTCCCGCTTCAGGTGGGCGCTCCTTGGAGCTGTGTCCCAAGGGGTGCATGCAGATTTCACCTGTTCTACGGATTCAGCTCATTTCTAAAGGGCAAACGTTCCCATTGGGATCTATGGACATTGTGCGGTACACCTCAGGGTTCCCGCATCTGCAGAGTTCATGGACCAGGCTACTGAGGACAGAAGCCTGAGCATGGGACAGGGGCTTTGCATCAGGATTACCGTGAAGGTTATTTCACAAGTGAATGCTGTTGGTAACACCTGGGTGAGTCAGTGGGTTAGGCCACTGCCTTCAGCTCAGGACATGATCCCAGAGTCCTGGGATGGAGCCCCACATCGGGCTGTCTCCTCAGCAGGGAGCCTTCTTTCCCTTCTCTGGGCGTCCAACACTGCCTACATCTTTTCGCTCCCTGCAAAGTGAAAAAGTAAAATCTTGAAGCAATAAATAAATAAATACATAAATAATAAATATATAAAAGAGAGGGCATGATTTCCTATTGGAATCTAGGTCATTTGTGCGGGGCAGCTCAGGGTTCCCCCATGGGGAGAGTTTGGGAACCAGGCCTTTGAGGACAGAAGACTGAGCACATGACTTGGGCTTCGCATTATGATAAGGCTGAAGGTCATTGCTATAGGGTATGCTTTCCAGAACACCTGTGTACCTCATTGGATGTGACCTCTTGCCTCGGCCCAGGTCAAGATCCCAGGGAAGAGGAATCTAGTTTGACACGGGGCCCTCCCCACTGCAGGGAGCCTTATTCCCCCTTCCTTCGGACAAAAACACAGCCTACTTGTGATCTCAGTCTGTCCAACAAATAAATAAAATCATTATAAATAAATAAATAAATATATTCAGGCATGTTTTATATAGTGATCAAGTGCAATTCTGCAGTGTGGCTCAGGGTTCTTCCATCGGGAGATTTTGGGAACCAGGCCTCTGAGGTTGGAAGGCTGAGCAGCCGACCACGGCTTCATGTGAGGTATACGGTTAGGGTTAGGGTTAGGGTTAGGGTTAGGGTTATGTTTAGGTGAGGGTTAGAGTAAGGGTTAGGGTTATGTCTTAGGAAAAAGGCATGTTGGAACTGGCCACTATACTGGCACACCAAGGGCTTGGTTGAGGGTGGGACTCAGCAGAATCCTCAGGCGATGGAATTTTGGACGGGACAGGCCAAGAGGGTGGAATGCCCTCAGGGTAGCATGCTGGTTTCTATATATCTGAAGGTACTGGATAGCACAGAAGGAAAGGGTCAGTTTCTGCCTGAGAGGCTGAGTCCTTCCTACAGACTGACTTTCCCATCCACAGGAGGACCTGGGTTCAGTCCTCCGGTGTCCAGAGTCTGATCCCGTACCCTAGGCTTAGCCTTTGGCTCTGGGAGAATGGCTGACCTGATTTGTCAGGGCAGAATTAGGCTTTCCACGGGACTCAGTTGAGGACGTAGCCCTGGCGGACCATCCTATTCCCGGATTGTGGTGTCGGGGTCCTAGGAAGGTGTTGGTAGAATGATCGGACAGGCAGATTTCTCCCTCCCCGAGGGTCTTCCACAGGGCTAAACTTCCCATTTGCCTAGTGGGCGGCACCCAGAGGCCTGCGATGTGAAGAAGGAATCCCCTACCTAGAGGGCTACCAGGGCAGGCAACCGGAAATAGAAGTCTGAAGAAGCACCCTTGGGTTAGGGTTAGGCCGATGCACATGGGAGGCCCTACCGGCCCTTGCTGAGGGATCATCAAACTCCTGGTTCCCGCTTCAGGTGGGCGCTCCTTGGAGCTGTGTCCCAAGGGGTGCATGCAGATTTCACCTGTTCTACGGATTCAGCTCATTTCTAAAGGGCAAACGTTCCCATTGGGATCTATGGACATTGTGCGGTGCACCTCAGGGTTCCCGCATCTGCAGAGTTCATGGACCAGGCTACTGAGGACAGAAGCCTGAGCATGGGACAGGGGCTTTGCATCAGGATTACCGTGAAGGTTATTTCACAAGTGAATGCTGTTGGTAACACCTGGGTGAGTCAGTGGGTTAGGCCACTGCCTTCAGCTCAGGACATGATCCCAGAGTCCTGGGATGGAGCCCCACATCGGGCTGTCTCCTCAGCAGGGAGCCTTCTTTCCCTTCTCTGGGCGTGCACACTGCCTACATCTTTTCGCTCCCTGCAAAGTGAAAAAGTAAAATCTTGAAGCAATAAATAAATAAATACATAAATAATAAATATATAAAAGAGAGGGCATGATTTCCTATTGGAATCTAGGTCATTTGTGCGGGGCAGCTCAGGGTTCCCCCATGGGGAGAGTTTGGGAACCAGGCCTTTGAGGACAGAAGACTGAGCACATGACTTGGGCTTCGCATTATGATAAGGCTGAAGGTCATTGCTATAGGGTATGCTTTCCAGAACACCTGTGTACCTCATTGGATGTGACCTCTTGCCTCGGCCCAGGTCAAGATCCCAGGGAAGAGGAATCTAGTTTGACACGGGGCCCTCCCCACTGCAGGGAGCCTTATTCCCCCTTCCTTCGGACAAAAACACAGCCTACTTGTGATCTCAGTCTGTCCAACAAATAAATAAAATCATTATAAATAAATAAATAAATATATTCAGGCATGTTTTATATAGTGATCAAGTGCAATTCTGCAGTGTGGCTCAGGGTTCTTCCATCGGGAGATTTTGGGAACCAGGCCTCTGAGGTTGGAAGGCTGAGCAGCCGACCACGGCTTCATGTGAGGTATACGGTTAGGGTTAGGGTTAGGGTTAGGGTTAGGGTTATGTTTAGGTGAGGGTTAGAGTAAGGGTTAGGGTTATGTCTTAGGAAAAAGGCATGTCGGAACTGGCCACTATACTGGCACACCAAGGGCTTGGTTGAGGGTGGGACTCAGCAGAATCCTCAGGCGATGGAATTTTGGACGGGACAGGCCAAGAGGGTGGAATGCCCTCAGGGTAGCATGCTGGTTTCTATATATCTGAAGGTACTGGATAGCACAGAAGGAAAGGGTCAGTTTCTGCCTGAGAGGCTGAGTCCTTCCTACAGACTGACTTTCCCATCCACAGGAGGACCTGGGTTCAGTCCTCCGGTGTCCAGAGTCTGATCCCGTACCCTAGGCTTAGCCTTTGGCTCTGGGAGAATGGCTGACCTGATTTGTCAGGGCAGAATTAGGCTTTCCACGGGACTCAGTTGAGGACGTAACCCTGGCGGACCATCCTATTCCCGGAATGTGGTGTGGGGGTCCTAGGAAGGTGTTGGTAGAATGATCGGACAGGCAGATTTCTCCCTCCCCGAGGGTCTTCCACAGGGCTAAACTTCCCATTTGCCTAGTGGGCGGCACCCAGAGGCCTGCGATGTGAAGAAGGAATCCCCTACCTAGAGGGCTACCAGGGCAGGCAACCGGGGATAGAAGTCTGAAGAAGCACCCTTGGGTTAGGGTTAGGCCGATGCACATGGGATGCCCTACCGGCCCTTGCTGAGGGATCATCAAACTCCTGGTTCCCGCTTCAGGTGGGCGCTCCTTGGAGCTGTGTCCCAAGGGGTGCATGCAGATTTCACCTGTTCTACGGATTCAGCTCATTTCTAAAGGGCAAACGTTCCCATTGGGATCTATGGACATTGTGCGGTGCACCTCAGGGTTCCCGCGTCTGCAGAGTTCATGGACCAGGCTACTGAGGACAGAAGCCTGAGCATGGGACAGGGGCTTTGCATCAGGAGTACCGTGAAGGTTATTTCACAAGTGAATGCTGTTGGTAACACCTGGGTGAGTCAGTGGGTTAGGCCACTGCCTTCAGCTCAGGACATGATCCCAGAGTCCTGGGATGGAGCCCCACATCTGGCTGTCTCCTCAGCAGGGAGCCTTCTTTCCCTTCTCTGGGCGTCCAACACTGCCTACATCTTTTCGCTCCCTGCAAAGTAAAAAAGTAAAATCTTGAAGCAATAAATAAATAAATACATAAATAATAAATATATAAAAGAGAGGGCATGATTTCCTATTGGAATCTAGGTCATTTGTGCGGGGCAGCTCAGGGTTCCCCCATGGGGAGAGTTTGGGAACCAGGCCTTTGAGGACAGAAGACTGAGCACATGACTTGGGCTTCGCATTATGCTAAGGCTGAAGGTCATTGCTATAGGGTATGCTTTCCAGAACACCTGTGTACCTCATTGGATGTGACCTCTTGCCTCGGCCCAGGTCAAGATCCCAGGGAAGAGGAATCTAGTTTGACACGGGGCCCTCCCCACTGCAGGGAGCCTTATTCCCCCTTCCTTCGGACAAAAACACAGCCTACTTGTGATCTCAGTCTGTCCAACGAATAAATAAAATCATTATAAAAAAATAAATAAATATATTCAGGCATGTTTTATATAGTGATCAAGTGCAATTCTGCAGTGTGGCTCTGGGTTCTTCCATCGGGAGATTTTGGGAACCAGGCCTCTGAGGTTGGAAGGCTGAGCAGCCGACCACGGCTTCATGTGAGGTATACGGTTAGGGTTAGGGTTAGGGTTAGGGTTAGGGTTATGTTTAGGTGAGGGTTAGAGTAAGGGTTAGGGTTATGTCTTAGGAACAAGGCATGTCGGAACTGGCCACTATACTGGCACACCAAGGGCTGAGTTGAGGGTTGGACTCAGCAGAATCCTCAGGCGATGGAATTTTGGACGGGACAGGCCAAGAGGGTGGAATGCCCTCAGGGTAGCATGCTGGTTTCTATGTATCTGAAGGTACTGGATAGCACAGAAGGAAAGGGTCAGTTTCTGCCTGAGAGGCTGAGTCCTTCCTACAGACTGACTTTCCCATCCACAGGAGGACCTGGGTTCAGTCCTCCGGTGTCCAGAGTCTGATCCAGTAACCTAGGCTTAGCCTTTGGCTCTGGGAGAATGGCTGACCTGATTTGTCAGGGCAGAATTAGGCTTTCCACGGGACTCAGTTGAGGACGTAGCCCTGGCGGACCATCCTATTCCCGGATTGTGGTGTGGGGGTCCTAGGAAGGTGTTGGTAGAATGATCGGACAGGCAGATTTCTCCCTCCCCGAGGGTCTTCCACAGGGCTAAACTTCCCATTTGCCTAGTGGGCGGCACCCAGAGGACTGCGATGTGAAGGAGGAATCCCCTACCTAGAGGGCTACCAGGGCAGGCAACCGGAAATAGAAGTCTGAAGAAGCACCCTCGGGTTAGGGTTAGGCCGATGCACATGGGAGGCCCTACCGGCCCTTGCTGAGGGATCATCAAACTCCTGGTTCCCGCTTCAGGTGGGCGCTCCTTGGAGCTGTGTCCCAAGGGGTGCATGCAGATTTCACCTGTTCTACGGATTCAGCTCATTTCTAAAGGGCAAACGTTCCCATTGGGATCTATGGACATTGTGCGGTACACCTCAGGGTTCCCGCATCTGCAGAGTTCATGGACCAGGCTACTGAGGACAGAAGCCTGAGCATGGGACAGGGGCTTTGCATCAGGATTACCGTGAAGGTTATTTCACAAGTGAATGCTGTTGGTAACACCTGGGTGAGTCAGTGGGTTAGGCCACTGCCTTCAGCTCAGGACATGATCCCAGAGTCTGGGATGGAGCCCCACATCGGGCTGTCTCCTCAGCAGGGAGCCTTCTTTCCCTTCTCTGGGCGTGCAACACTGCCTACATCTTTTCGCTCCCTGCAAAGTGAAAAAGTAAAATCTTGAAGCAATAAATAAATAAATACATAAATAATAAATATATAAAAGAGAGGGCATGATTTCCTATTGGAATCTAGGTCATTTGTGCGGGGCAGCTCAGGGTTCCCCCATGGGAAGAGTTTGGGAACCAGACCTTTGAGGACAGAAGACTGAGCACATGACTTGGGCTTCGCATTATGCTAAGGCTGAAGGTCACTGCTATAGGGTATGCTTTCCAGAACACCTGTGTACCTCATTGGATGTGACCTCTTGCCTCGGCCCAGGTCAAGATCCCAGGGAAGAGGAATCTAGTTTGACACGGGGCCCTCCCCACTGCAGGGAGCCTTATTCCCCCTTCCTTCGGACAAAAACACAGCCTACTTGTGATCTCAGTCTGTCCAACAAATAAATAAAATCATTATAAATAAATAAATAAATATATTCAGGCATGTTTTATATAGTGATCAAGTGCAATTCTGCAGTGTGGCTCAGGGTTCTTCCATCGGGAGATTTTGGGAACCAGGCCTCTGAGGTTGGAAGGCTGAGCAGCCGACCACGGCTTCATGTGAGGTATACGGTTAGGGTTAGGGTTAGGGTTAGGGTTAGGGTTAGGGTTATGTTTAGGTGAGGGTTAGAGTAAGGGTTAGGGTTATGTCTTAGGAACAAGGCATGTCGGAACTGGCCACACAATACTGGCACACCAAGGGCTGAGTTGAGGGTGGGACTCAGCAGAATCCTCAGGCGATGGAATTTTGGACGGGACAGGCCAAGAGGGTGGAATGCCCTCAGGGGAGCATGCTGGTTTCTATATATCTGAAGGTACTGGATAGCACAGAAGGAAAGGGTCAGTTTCTGCCTGTGAGGCTGAGTCCTTCCTACAGACTGACTTTCCCATCCACAGGAGGACCTGGGTTCAGTCCTCCGGTGTCCAGAGTCTGATCCAGTAACCTAGGCTTAGCCTTTGGCTCTGGGAGAATGGCTGACCTGATTTGTCAGGGCAGAATTAGGCTTTCCACGGGACTCAGTTGAGGACGTAGCCCTGGCGGACCATCCTATTCCCGGATTGTGGTGTGGGGGTCCTAGGAAGGTGTTGGTAGAATGATCGGACAGGCAGATTTCTCCCTCCCCGAGGGTCTTCCACAGGGCTAAACTTCCCATTTGCCTAGTGGGCGGCACCCAGAGGACTGCGATGTGAAGGAGGAATCCCCTACCTAGAGGGCTACCAGGGCAGGCAACCGGAAATAGAAGTCTGAAGAAGCACCCTCGGGTTAGGGTTAGGCCGATGCACATGGGAGGCCCTACCGGCCCTTGCTGAGGGATCATCAAACTCCTGGTTCCCGCTTCAGGTGGGCGCTCCTTGGAGCTGTGTCCCAAGGGGTGCATGCAGATTTCACCTGTTCTACGGATTCAGCTCATTTCTAAAGGGCAAACGTTCCCATTGGGATCTATGGACATTGTGCGGTACACCTCAGGGTTCCCGCATCTGCAGAGTTCATGGACCAGGCTACTGAGGACAGAAGCCTGAGCATGGGACAGGGGCTTTGCATCAGGATTACCGTGAAGGTTATTTCACAAGTGAATGCTGTTGGTAACACCTGGGTGAGTCAGTGGGTTAGGCCACTGCCTTCAGCTCAGGACATGATCCCAGAGTCTGGGATGGAGCCCCACATCGGGCTGTCTCCTCAGCAGGGAGCCTTCTTTCCCTTCTCTGGGGGTGCAACACTGCCTACATCTTTTCGCTCCCTGCAAAGTGAAAAAGTAAAATCTTGAAGCAATAAATAAATAAATACATAAATAATAAATATATAAAAGAGAGGGCATGATTTCCTATTGGAATCTAGGTCATTTGTGCGGGGCAGCTCAGGGTTCCCCCATGGGGAGAGTTTGGGAACCAGGCCTTTGAGGACAGAAGACTGAGCACATGACTTGGGCTTCGCATTATGATAAGGCTGAAGGTCATTGCTATAGGGTATGCTTTCCAGAACACCTGTGTACCTCATTGGATGTGACCTCTTGCCTCGGCCCAGGTCAAGATCCCAGGGAAGAGGAATCTAGTTTGACACGGGGCCCTCCCCACTGCAGGGAGCCTTATTCCCCCTTCCTTCGGACAAAAACACAGCCTACTTGTGATCTCAGTCTGTCCAACAAATAAATAAAATCATTATAAATAAATAAATAAATATATTCAGGCATGTTTTATATAGTGATCAAGTGCAATTCTGCAGTGTGGCTCAGGGTTCTTCCATCGGGAGATTTTGGGAACCAGGCCTCTGAGGTTGGAAGGCTGAGCAGCCGACCACGGCTTCATGTGAGGTATACGGTTAGGGTTAGGGTTAGGGTTAGGGTTAGGGTTATGTTTAGGTGAGGGTTAGAGTAAGGGTTAGGGTTATGTCTTAGGAAAAAGGCATGTTGGAACTGGCCACTATACTGGCACACCAAGGGCTTGGTTGAGGGTGGGACTCAGCAGAATCCTCAGGCGATGGAATTTTGGACGGGACAGGCCAAGAGGGTGGAATGCCCTCAGGGTAGCATGCTGGTTTCTATATATCTGAAGGTACTGGATAGCACAGAAGGAAAGGGTCAGTTTCTGCCTGAGAGGCTGAGTCCTTCCTACAGACTGACTTTCCCATCCACAGGAGGACCTGGGTTCAGTCCTCCGGTGTCCAGAGTCTGATCCCGTACCCTAGGCTTAGCCTTTGGCTCTGGGAGAATGGCTGACCTGATTTGTCAGGGCAGAATTAGGCTTTCCACGGGACTCAGTTGAGGACGTAGCCCTGGCGGACCATCCTATTCCCGGATTGTGGTGTCGGGGTCCTAGGAAGGTGTTGGTAGAATGATCGGACAGGCAGATTTCTCCCTCCCCGAGGGTCTTCCACAGGGCTAAACTTCCCATTTGCCTAGTGGGCGGCACCCAGAGGCCTGCGATGTGAAGAAGGAATCCCCTACCTAGAGGGCTACCAGGGCAGGCAACCGGAAATAGAAGTCTGAAGAAGCACCCTTGGGTTAGGGTTAGGCCGATGCACATGGGAGGCCCTACCGGCCCTTGCTGAGGGATCATCAAACTCCTGGTTCCCGCTTCAGGTGGGCGCTCCTTGGAGCTGTGTCCCAAGGGGTGCATGCAGATTTCACCTGTTCTACGGATTCAGCTCATTTCTAAAGGGCAAACGTTCCCATTGGGATCTATGGACATTGTGCGGTGCACCTCAGGGTTCCCGCATCTGCAGAGTTCATGGACCAGGCTACTGAGGACAGAAGCCTGAGCATGGGACAGGGGCTTTGCATCAGGATTACCGTGAAGGTTATTTCACAAGTGAATGCTGTTGGTAACACCTGGGTGAGTCAGTGGGTTAGGCCACTGCCTTCAGCTCAGGACATGATCCCAGAGTCCTGGGATGGAGCCCCACATCGGGCTGTCTCCTCAGCAGGGAGCCTTCTTTCCCTTCTCTGGGCGTGCACACTGCCTACATCTTTTCGCTCCCTGCAAAGTGAAAAAGTAAAATCTTGAAGCAATAAATAAATAAATACATAAATAATAAATATATAAAAGAGAGGGCATGATTTCCTATTGGAATCTAGGTCATTTGTGCGGGGCAGCTCAGGGTTCCCCCATGGGGAGAGTTTGGGAACCAGGCCTTTGAGGACAGAAGACTGAGCACATGACTTGGGCTTCGCATTATGATAAGGCTGAAGGTCATTGCTATAGGGTATGCTTTCCAGAACACCTGTGTACCTCATTGGATGTGACCTCTTGCCTCGGCCCAGGTCAAGATCCCAGGGAAGAGGAATCTAGTTTGACACGGGGCCCTCCCCACTGCAGGGAGCCTTATTCCCCCTTCCTTCGGACAAAAACACAGCCTACTTGTGATCTCAGTCTGTCCAACAAATAAATAAAATCATTATAAATAAATAAATAAATATATTCAGGCATGTTTTATATAGTGATCAAGTGCAATTCTGCAGTGTGGCTCAGGGTTCTTCCATCGGGAGATTTTGGGAACCAGGCCTCTGAGGTTGGAAGGCTGAGCAGCCGACCACGGCTTCATGTGAGGTATACGGTTAGGGTTAGGGTTAGGGTTAGGGTTAGGGTTATGTTTAGGTGAGGGTTAGAGTAAGGGTTAGGGTTATGTCTTAGGAAAAAGGCATGTCGGAACTGGCCACTATACTGGCACACCAAGGGCTTGGTTGAGGGTGGGACTCAGCAGAATCCTCAGGCGATGGAATTTTGGACGGGACAGGCCAAGAGGGTGGAATGCCCTCAGGGTAGCATGCTGGTTTCTATATATCTGAAGGTACTGGATAGCACAGAAGGAAAGGGTCAGTTTCTGCCTGAGAGGCTGAGTCCTTCCTACAGACTGACTTTCCCATCCACAGGAGGACCTGGGTTCAGTCCTCCGGTGTCCAGAGTCTGATCCCGTACCCTAGGCTTAGCCTTTGGCTCTGGGAGAATGGCTGACCTGATTTGTAAGGGCAGAATTAGGCTTTCCACGGGACTCAGTTGAGGACGTAACCCTGGCGGACCATCCTATTCCCGGAATGTGGTGTGGGGGTCCTAGGAAGGTGTTGGTAGAATGATCGGACAGGCAGATTTCTCCCTCCCCGAGGGTCTTCCACAGGGCTAAACTTCCCATTTGCCTAGTGGGCGGCACCCAGAGGCCTGCGATGTGAAGAAGGAATCCCCTACCTAGAGGGCTACCAGGGCAGGCAACCGGGGATAGAAGTCTGAAGAAGCACCCTTGGGTTAGGGTTAGGCCGATGCACATGGGATGCCCTACCGGCCCTTGCTGAGGGATCATCAAACTCCTGGTTCCCGCTTCAGGTGGGCGCTCCTTGGAGCTGTGTCCCAAGGGGTGCATGCAGATTTCACCTGTTCTACGGATTCAGCTCATTTCTAAAGGGCAAACGTTCCCATTGGGATCTATGGACATTGTGCGGTGCACCTCAGGGTTCCCGCGTCTGCAGAGTTCATGGACCAGGCTACTGAGGACAGAAGCCTGAGCATGGGACAGGGGCTTTGCATCAGGAGTACCGTGAAGGTTATTTCACAAGTGAATGCTGTTGGTAACACCTGGGTGAGTCAGTGGGTTAGGCCACTGCCTTCAGCTCAGGACATGATCCCAGAGTCCTGGGATGGAGCCCCACATCTGGCTGTCTCCTCAGCAGGGAGCCTTCTTTCCCTTCTCTGGGCGTCCAACACTGCCTACATCTTTTCGCTCCCTGCAAAGTAAAAAAGTAAAATCTTGAAGCAATAAATAAATAAATACATAAATAATAAATATATAAAAGAGAGGGCATGATTTCCTATTGGAATCTAGGTCATTTGTGCGGGGCAGCTCAGGGTTCCCCCATGGGGAGAGTTTGGGAACCAGGCCTTTGAGGACAGAAGACTGAGCACATGACTTGGGCTTCGCATTATGCTAAGGCTGAAGGTCATTGCTATAGGGTATGCTTTCCAGAACACCTGTGTACCTCATTGGATGTGACCTCTTGCCTCGGCCCAGGTCAAGATCCCAGGGAAGAGGAATCTAGTTTGACACGGGGCCCTCCCCACTGCAGGGAGCCTTATTCCCCCTTCCTTCGGACAAAAACACAGCCTACTTGTGATCTCAGTCTGTCCAACGAATAAATAAAATCATTATAAAAAAATAAATAAATATATTCAGGCATGTTTTATATAGTGATCAAGTGCAATTCTGCAGTGTGGCTCTGGGTTCTTCCATCGGGAGATTTTGGGAACCAGGCCTCTGAGGTTGGAAGGCTGAGCAGCCGACCACGGCTTCATGTGAGGTATACGGTTAGGGTTAGGGTTAGGGTTAGGGTTAGGGTTATGTTTAGGTGAGGGTTAGAGTAAGGGTTAGGGTTATGTCTTAGGAACAAGGCATGTCGGAACTGGCCACTATACTGGCACACCAAGGGCTGAGTTGAGGGTTGGACTCAGCAGAATCCTCAGGCGATGGAATTTTGGACGGGACAGGCCAAGAGGGTGGAATGCCCTCAGGGTAGCATGCTGGTTTCTATGTATCTGAAGGTACTGGATAGCACAGAAGGAAAGGGTCAGTTTCTGCCTGAGAGGCTGAGTCCTTCCTACAGACTGACTTTCCCATCCACAGGAGGACCTGGGTTCAGTCCTCCGGTGTCCAGAGTCTGATCCAGTAACCTAGGCTTAGCCTTTGGCTCTGGGAGAATGGCTGACCTGATTTGTCAGGGCAGAATTAGGCTTTCCACGGGACTCAGTTGAGGACGTAGCCCTGGCGGACCATCCTATTCCCGGATTGTGGTGTGGGGGTCCTAGGAAGGTGTTGGTAGAATGATCGGACAGGCAGATTTCTCCCTCCCCGAGGGTCTTCCACAGGGCTAAACTTCCCATTTGCCTAGTGGGCGGCACCCAGAGGACTGCGATGTGAAGGAGGAATCCCCTACCTAGAGGGCTACCAGGGCAGGCAACCGGAAATAGAAGTCTGAAGAAGCACCCTCGGGTTAGGGTTAGGCCGATGCACATGGGAGGCCCTACCGGCCCTTGCTGAGGGATCATCAAACTCCTGGTTCCCGCTTCAGGTGGGCGCTCCTTGGAGCTGTGTCCCAAGGGGTGCATGCAGATTTCACCTGTTCTACGGATTCAGCTCATTTCTAAAGGGCAAACGTTCCCATTGGGATCTATGGACATTGTGCGGTACACCTCAGGGTTCCCGCATCTGCAGAGTTCATGGACCAGGCTACTGAGGACAGAAGCCTGAGCATGGGACAGGGGCTTTGCATCAGGATTACCGTGAAGGTTATTTCACAAGTGAATGCTGTTGGTAACACCTGGGTGAGTCAGTGGGTTAGGCCACTGCCTTCAGCTCAGGACATGATCCCAGAGTCTGGGATGGAGCCCCACATCGGGCTGTCTCCTCAGCAGGGAGCCTTCTTTCCCTTCTCTGGGCGTGCAACACTGCCTACATCTTTTCGCTCCCTGCAAAGTGAAAAAGTAAAATCTTGAAGCAATAAATAAATAAATACATAAATAATAAATATATAAAAGAGAGGGCATGATTTCCTATTGGAATCTAGGTCATTTGTGCGGGGCAGCTCAGGGTTCCCCCATGGGAAGAGTTTGGGAACCAGACCTTTGAGGACAGAAGACTGAGCACATGACTTGGGCTTCGCATTATGCTAAGGCTGAAGGTCATTGCTATAGGGTATGCTTTCCAGAACACCTGTGTACCTCATTGGATGTGACCTCTTGCCTCGGCCCAGGTCAAGATCCCAGGGAAGAGGAATCTAGTTTGACACGGGGCCCTCCCCACTGCAGGGAGCCTTATTCCCCCTTCCTTCGGACAAAAACACAGCCTACTTGTGATCTCAGTCTGTCCAACAAATAAATAAAATCATTATAAAAAAATAAATAAATATATTCAGGCATGTTTTATATAGTGATCAAGTGCAATTCTGCAGTGTGGCTCAGGGTTCTTCCATCGGGAGATTTTGGGAACCAGGCCTCTGAGGTTGGAAGGCTGAGCAGCCGACCACGGCTTCATGTGAGGTATACGGTTAGGGTTAGGGTTAGGGTTAGGGTTAGGGTTAGGGTTATGTTTAGGTGAGGGTTAGAGTAAGGGTTAGGGTTATGTCTTAGGAACAAGGCATGTCGGAACTGGCCACACAATACTGGCACACCAAGGGCTGAGTTGAGGGTGGGACTCAGCAGAATCCTCAGGCGATGGAATTTTGGACGGGACAGGCCAAGAGGGTGGAATGCCCTCAGGGGAGCATGCTGGCTTCTATATATCTGAAGGTACTGGATAGCACAGAAGGAAAGGGTCAGTTTCTGCCTGTGAGGCTGAGTCCTTCCTACAGACTGACTTTCCCATCCACAGGAGGACCTGGGTTCAGTCCTCCGGTGTCCAGAGTCTGATCCCGTAACCTAGGCTTAGCCTTTGGCTCTGGGAGAATGGCTGACCTGATTTGTCAGGGCAGAATTAGGCTTTCCACGGGACTCAGTTGAGGACGTAACCCTGGCGGACCATCCTATTCCCGGATTGTGGTGTGGGGGTCCTAGGAATGTGTTGGTAGAATGATCGGACAGGCAGATTTCTCCCTCCCCGAGGGTCTTCCACAGGGCTAAACTTCCCATTTGCCTAGTGGGCGGCACCCAGAGGCCTGCGATGTGAAGAAGGAATCCCCTACCTAGAGGGCTACCAGGGCAGGCAACCGGGGATAGAAGTCTGAAGAAGCACCCTCGGGTTAGGGTTAGGCCGATGCACATGGGAGGCCCTACCGGCCCTTGCTGAGGGATCATCAAACTCCTGGTTCCCGCTTCAGGTGGGCACTCCTTGGAGCTGTGTCCCAAGGGGTGCATGCAGATTTCACCTGTTCTACGGATTCAGCTCATTTCTAAAGGGCAAACGTTCCCATTGGGATCTATGGACATTGTGCGGTGCACCTCAGGGTTCCCGCGTCTGCAGAGTTCATGGACCAGGCTACTGAGGACAGAAGCCTGAGCATGGGACAGGGGCTTTGCATCAGGATTACCGTGAAGGTTATTTCACAAGTGAATGCTGTTGGTAACACCTGGGTGAGTCAGTGGGTTAGGCCACTGCCTTCAGCTCAGGACATGATCCCAGAGTCCTGGGATGGAGCCCCACATCTGGCTGTCTCCTCAGCAGGGAGCCTTCTTTCCCTTCTCTGGGCGTGCAACACTGCCTACATCTTTTCGCTCCCTGCAAAGTGAAAAAGTAAAATCTTGAAGCAATAAATAAATAAATACATAAATAATAAATATATAAAAGAGAGGGCATGATTTCCTATTGGAATCTAGGTCATTTGTGCGGGGCAGCTCAGGGTTCCCCCATGGGGAGAGTTTGGGAACCAGGCCTTTGAGGACAGAAGACTGAGCACATGACTTGGGCTTTGCATTATGCTAAGGCTGAAGGTCATTGCTATAGGGTATGCTTTCCAGAACACCTGTGTACCTCATTGGATGTGACCTCTTGCCTCGGCCCAGGTCAAGATCCCAGGGAAGAGGAATCTAGTTTGACACGGGGCCCTCCCCACTGCAGGGAGCCTTATTCCCCCTTCCTTCGGACAAAAACACAGCCTACTTGTGATCTCAGTCTGTCCAACGAATAAATAAAATCATTATAAAAAAATAAATAAGGAAGGGAGGAGTCAAGATGGCGGAGAAGTATCAAGCTGAGACTGCTTCAGCTAGCCGGAGATCAGCTAGATAGCTTATCTAAAGATTGCAAACACCTGAAAATCCATCGGCAGACCGAAGAGAAGAAGAAGAGCAATTCTGGAAACAGAAAAACAACCACTTTCTGAAAGGTAGGACCGGCGGAGAAGTGAATCCATAGCGACGGGAAGATAGACCCCGGGGGGAGGGGCCGGCTCCCGGCAAGCGGCGGAGCAACCGCGCACAAAATCAGGACTTTTAAAAGTCTGTTCCGCTGAGGGACATCAGTCCAGAGGCTAAACCGGGGCGAAGCCCACGCGGGGTCAGCGTGGCCTCAGGTCCCGCAGGGTCACAGAAGGATCGGGGGTGTCTGAGTGTCGCAGAGCTTGCGGGTATTGGAACGGGAAAGCCGGCTACAGAAACAGAGCCGACAGTAAGCTCACAGCTCGGTGTTACCTTGAACCGATCGCAGGCTCGGTGAGCTCGGAGCGCGGCCAGAGGTCAGGCAGACGGGAGTAACTGGGCGCTGTTCTCTGAGGGCGCACTGAGGAGTGGGGCCCTGGGCTCTCGGCTCCTCCGGGCCGGAGACCAGGAGGCCGCCATTTGTGTTCCCGTCCTCCGGAACTCTACGGAAAGCGCTCAGGGAACAAAAGCTCCTGAAAGCAAACCCGAGCGGATTACTCACCCCGGCCCCGGGTAAGGGCGGTGTAATTCCGCCTGGGGCAAAGACACTTGAGAATCACTACAACAGGCCCCTCCCCCAGAAGATCAACAAGAAATCCAGCCGAGACCAAGTTCACCTACCAAGGAGTGCGGTTTCAATACCAAGGAGAGCAGCAGAATTCCAGAGGAGGAGAAAGCCAAGCACGGAACTCATGGCTTTTTTCCTGTGATTTTTTTTTAGTCTTGCAGTTAATTTAATTTTTTCTTTTTCATTTTTTTTTTCTTTTTTTCTTTTTCTTCTCGCCTTCGGGTAAAATTTTTTTTTTTTAACTGTTACCTTTTTCTTTTTTAACGATTTTTTACTAGTTTATCTAATATATATATTTTTTCTTTTTTACATTTTACTCAGGTGTTTTCTTTTTTTAAAAAAATTTTTTTTTCTTTTCTTTTTTTTTCTTTCTTCCTTTTTGAACCTCTTTTTATCCCCTTTCTCCCCACTCACGATTTTGGATCTCTTCTAATTTAGTTAAAGCATATTTTCCTGGGGTTGTTGCCACCCTTTTAGTATTTTACTTGCCCCTTCATTTACTCTTATCTGGCCAAAATGACAAGACGTAAAAATTCAACGCAAAAAAAAGAACAAGAGGCAGTACCAAAGGCTAGGGACCTAATCAATACAGACATCGGTAATATGTCAGATCTAGAGTTCAGAATGACAATTCTCAAGGTTCTAGCCGGGCTCGAAAAAGGCATGGAAGATATTAGAGAAACCCTCTCGAGAGATATAAAAGCCCTTTCTGGAGAAATAAAAGAACTAAAATCTAACCAAGTTGAAATCAAAAAAGCTATTAATGAGGTGCAATCAAAAATGGAGGCTCTCACTGCTAGGATAAATGAGGCAGAAGAAAGAATTAGTGATATAGAAGACCAAATGACAGAGAACAAAGAAGCTGAGCAAAAGAGGGACAAACAGCTACTGGACCACGAGGGGAGAATTCGAGAATTAAGTGACACCATAAGACGAAACAACATTAGAATAATTGGGATTCCAGAAGAAGAAGAAAGAGAGAGGGGAGCAGAAGGTATACTGGAGAGAATTATTGGGGAGAATTTCCCCAATATGGCAAAGGGAACGAGCATCAAAATTCAGGAGGTTCAGAGAACGCCCCTCAAAATCAATAAGAATAGGCCCACACCCCGTCACCTAATAGTAAAATTTACAAGTCTCAGTGACAAAGAGAAAATCCTGAAAGCAGCCCGGGAAAAGAAGTCTGTAACATACAATGGTAAAAATATTAGATTGGCAGCTGACTTATCCACAGAGACCTGGCAGGCCAGAAAGAGCTGGCATGATATTTTTAGAGCACTAAACGAGAAAAACATGCAGCCCAGAATACTATATCCAGCTAGGCTATCATTGAAAATAGAAGGAGAGATTAAAAGCTTCCAGGACAAACAACAACTGAAAGAATTTGCAAATACCAAACCAGCTCTACAGGAAATATTGAAAGGGGTCCTCTAAGCAAAGAGAGAGCCTACAAGTGGTAGATCAGAAAGGAACAGAGACCATATACAATAACAGTCACCTTACAGGCAATACAATGGCACTAAATTCATATCTCTCAATAGTTACCCTGAATGTGAATGGGCTAAATGCCCCTGTCAAAAGACACAGGGTATCAGAATGGATAAAAAAACAAAACCCATCTATATGTTGCCTCCAAGAAACTCATTTTAAGCCCGAAGACACCTCCAGATTTAAAGTGAGGGGGTGGAAAAGAATTTACCATGCTAATGGACATCAGAAGAAAGCAGGAGTGGCAATCCTTATATCAGATCAATTAGATTTTAAGCCAAAGACTATAATAAGAGATGAGGAAGGACACTATATCATACTCAAAGGGTCTGTCCAACAAGAAGATTTAACAATTTTAAATATCTATGCCCCCAACGTGGGAGCAGCCAACTATATAAACCAATTAATAACAAAATCAAAGAAACACATCAACAACAATACAATAATAGTAGGGGACTTTAACACTCCCCTCACTGAAATGGACAGGTCATCCAAGCAAAAGATCAGCAAGGAAATAAAGGCCTTAAACGACACACTGGACCAGATGGACATCACAGATATATTCAGAATATTTCATCCCAAAGCAACAGAATACACATTCTTCTCTAGTGCACATGGAACATTCTCCAGAATAGATCACATCCTTGGTCCTAAATCAGGACTCAACCGGTATCAAAAGATTGGGATCATTCCCTGCATATTTTCAGACCACAATGCTCTAAAGCTAGAACTCAACCACAAAAGGAAGGTTGGAAAGAACCCAAATACATGGAGACTAAACAGTATCCTTCTAAAGAATGAATGGGTCAACCGGGAAATTAAAGAAGAATTGAAAAAAATCATGGAAACAAATGATAATGAAAATACAACAGTTCAAAATCTGTGGGACACAATAAAGGCAGTCCTGAGAGGAAAATATATAGCGGTACAAGCCTTTCTCAAGAAACAAGAAAGGTCTCAGGTACACAACCTAACCCTACACCTAAAGGAGCTGGAGAAAGAACAAGAAAGAAACCCTAAGCCCAGCAGGAGAAGAGAAATCATAAAGATCAGAGCAGAAATCAATGAAATAGAAACCAAAAAAACAATAGAAAAAATCAACGAAAGTAGGAGCTGGTTCTTTGAAAGAATTAATAAAATTGATAAACCCCTGGCCCGACTTATCAAAAAGAAAAGAGAAAGGACCCAAATAAATAAAATCATGAATGAAAGAGGAGAGATCACAACTAACACCAAAGAAATACAAACTATTATAAGAACATACTATGAGCAACTCTACGGCAATAAATTTGACAATCTGGAAGAAATGGATGCATTCCTAGAAACATATAAACTACCACAACTGAACCAGGAAGAAATAGAAAGCCTGAACAGACCCATAACCAGTAAGGAGATTGAAACAGTCATTAAAAATCTCCAAACAAACAAAAGCCCAGGGCCAGACGGCTTCCCGGGGGAATTCTACCAAACATTTAAAGAAGAACTAATTCCTATTCTCCTGAAACTGTTCCAAAAAATAGAAATGGAAGGAAAACTTCCAAACTCATTTTATGAGGCCAGCATCACCTTGATCCCAAAACCAGACAAGGATCCCACCAAAAAAGAGAGCTATAGACCGATATCCTTGATGAACACAGATGCGAAAATACTCAACAAAATACTAGCCAATAGGATTCAACAGTACATTAAAAAGATTATTCACCACGACCAAGTGGGATTTATTCCAGGGCTGCAAGGTTGGTTCAACATCCGCAAATCAGTCAATGTGATACAACACATCAATAAAAGAAAGAACAAGAACCATATGATACTTTCAATAGATGCTGAAAAAGCATTTGACAAAGTACAGCATCCCTTCCTGATCAAAACTCTTCAAAGTGTAGGGATAGAGGGCACATACCTCAATATCATCAAAGCCATCTATGAAAAACCCACCGCAAATATCATTCTCAATGGAGAAAAACTGAAAGCTTTTCCACTAAGGTCAGGAACACGGCAGGGATGTCCATTATCACCACTGCTATTCAACATAGTACTAGAGGTCCTAGCCTCAGCAATCAGACAACAAAAGGAAATTAAAGGCATCCAAATCGGCAAAGAAGAAGTCAAATTATCACTCTTCGCAGATGATATGATACTATATGTGGAAAACCCAAAAGACTCCACTCCAAAACTGCTAGAACTTATACAGGAATTCAGTAAAGTGTCAGGATATAAAATCAATGCACAGAAATCAGTTGCATTTCTCTACACCAACAGCAAGACAGAAGAAAGAGATATTAAGGAGTCAATCCCATTTACAATTGCATCCAAAACCATAAGATACCTAGGAATAAACCTAACCAAAGAGACATAGAATCTATACTCAGAAAACTATAAAGTACTCATGAAAGAAATTGAGGAAGACACAAAGAAATGGAAAAATGTTCCATGCTCCTGGATTGGAAGAATAAATATTGTGAAAATGTCTATGCTACCTAAAGCAATCTACACATTTAATGCAATTCCTATCAAAGTACCATCCATCTTTTTCAAAGAAATGGAACAAATAATGCTAAAATTTATATGGAACCAGAAAAGACCTCGAATAGCCAAAGGGATATTGAAAAAGAAAGCCAACGTTGGTGGCATCACAATTCCGGACTTCAAGCTCTATTACAAAGCTGTCATCATCAAGACAGCATGGTACTGGCACAAAAACAGACACATAGATCAATGGAACAGAATAGAGAGCCCAGAAATAGACCCTCAAATCTATGGTCAACTCATCTTCGACAAAGCAGGAAAGAATGTCCAATGGAAAAAAGACAGCCTCTTCAATAAATGGTGCTGGGAAAATTGGACAGCCACATGCAGAAAAATGAAATTGGACCATTTCCTTACACCACACACAAAAATAGACTCAAAATGGATGAAGGACCTCAATGTGCGAAAGGAATCCATCAAAATCCTTGAGGAGAACACAGGCAGCAACCTCTTCGACCTCTGCCGCAGCAACATCTTCCTAGGAACAACGCAAAAGGCAAGGGAAGCAAGGGAAAAAATGAACTATTGGGATTTCATCAAGATCAAAAGCTTTTGCACAGCAAAGGAAACAGTTAACAAAATCAAAAGACAACTGACAGAATGGGAGAAGATATTTGCAAACGACATATCAGATAAAGGACTAGTGTCCAGAATCTATAAAGAACTTAGCAAACTCAACACCCAAAGAACAAATAATCCAATCAAGAAATGGGCAGAGGACATGAACAGACATTTCTGCAAAGAAGACATCCAGATGGCCAACAGACACATGAAAAAGTGCTCCATATCACTCGGCATCAGGGAAATACAAATCAAAACCACAATGAGATATCACCTCACACCAGTCAGAATGGCTAAAATCAACAAGTCAGGAAATGACAGATGCTGGCGAGGATGTGGAGAAAGGGGAACCCTCCTACACTGTTGGTGGGAATGCAAGCTGGTGCAGCCACTCTGGAAAACAGCATGGAGGTTCCTCAGAATGTTGAAAATAGAACTGCCCTATGACCCAGCAATTGCACTATTGGGTATTTACCCTAAAGATACAAATGTAGTGATCCAAAGGGGCACATGCACCCGAATGTTTATAGCAGCAATGTCCACAATAGCCAAACTATGGAAAGAACCTAGATGTCCATCCACAGATGAATGGATCACGAAGATGTGGTATATATACACAATGGAATACTATGCAGCCATCAAAAGAAATGAAATCTTGCCATTTGCGACAACATGGATGGAACTAGAGCGTATCATGCTTAGCGAAATAAGTCAAGCAGAGAAAGACAACTATCATATGATCTCCCTGATATGAGGAAGTGGTGATGCAACATGGAGGCTTAAGTGGGTAGGAGAAGAATAAATGAAACAAGATGGGATTGGGAGGGAGACAAACCATAAGTGACTCTTAATCTCACAAAACAAACTGAGGGTTGCTGGGGGGAGGGGGGTTGGGAGAAGGGGGTGGGATTATGGACATTGCGGAGGGTATGTGCTTTGGTGAGTGCTGTGAAGTGTGTAAACCTGGTGATTCACAGACCTGTACCCCTGGGGATAAAAATATATGTTTATAAAAAAAAAAAAAAAAAAAAAAAAAAGAAAGGACCAATACCTAACTTTTGTAGCAACATGGACGGGACTGGAAGAGATTATTATGCTGAGTGAAATAAGTCAAGCAGAGAGAGTCAATTATCATATGGTTTCACTTATTTGTGGAGCATAACAAATAGCATGGAGGACATGGGGAGTTAGAGAGGAGAAGGGAGTTGGGGGAAATTGGAAGGGGAGGTGAACCATGAGAGACTATGGACTCTGAAAAACAATCTGAGGGTTTTGAAGGGGTGGGGGGTGGGAGGTTGGGGTACTAGGTGGTGGGTATTATAAAGGGCACGAATTGCATGGAGCACTGGGTGTGGTGAAAAATAATGAATACTGTTATGCTGAAAATAAAAAATAAATTAAAAAAAATATACAATTATAAAAAAAAAATAAATAAATAAATATATTCAGGCATGTTTTATATAGTGATCAAGTGCAATTCTGCAGTGTGGCTCAGGGTTCTTCCATCGGGAGATTTTGGGAACCAGGCCTCTGAGATTGGAAGGCTGAGCAGCCGACCACGGCTTCATGTGAGGTATACGGTTAGGGTTAGGGTTAGGGTTAGGGTTAGGGTTATGTTTAGGTGAGGGTTAGAGTAAGGGTTAGGGTTATGTCTTAGGAACAAGGCATGTCGGAACTGGCCACTATACTGGCACACCAAGGGCTGAGTTGAGGGTGGGACTCAGCAGAATCCTCAGGCGATGGAATTTTGGACGGGACAGGCCAAGAGGGTGGAATGCCCTCAGGGGAGCATGCTGGTTTCTATATATCTGAAGGTACTGGATAGCACAGAAGGAAAGGGTCAGTTTCTGCCTGAGAGGCTGAGTCCTTCCTACAGACTGACTTTCCCATCCACAGGAGGACCTGGGTTCAGTCCTCCGGTGTCCAGAGTCTGATCCCGTAACCTAGGCTTAGCCTTTGGCTCTGGGAGAATGGCTGACCTGATTTGTCAGGGCAGAATTAGGCTTTCCACGGGACTCAGTTGAGGACGTAGCCCTGGCGGACCATCCTATTCCCGGATTGTGGTGTGGGGGTCCTAGGAAGGTGTTGGTAGAATGATCGGACAGGCAGATTTCTCCCTCCCCGAGGGTCTTCCACAGGGCTAAACTTCCCATTTGCCTAGTGGGCGGCACCCAGAGGCCTGCGATGTGAAGAAGGAATCCCCTACCTAGAGGGCTACCAGGGCAGGCAACCGGAAATAGAAGTCTGAAGAAGCACCCTCGGGTTAGGGTTAGGCCGATGCACATGGGAGGCCCTACCGGCCCTTGCTGAGGGATCATCAAACTCCTGGTTCCCGCTTCAGGTGGGCGCTCCTTGGAGCTGTGTCCCAAGGGGTGCATGCAGATTTCACCTGTTCTACGGATTCAGCTCATTTCTAAAGGGCAAACGTTCCCATTGGGATCTATGGACATTGTGCGGTACACCTCAGGGTTCCCGCATCTGCAGAGTTCATGGACCAGGCTACTGAGGACAGAAGCCTGAGCATGGGACAGGGGCTTTGCATCACGATTACCGTGAAGGTTATTTCACAAGTGAATGCTGTTGGTAACACCTGGGTGAGTCAGTGGGTTAGGCCACTGCCTTCAGCTCAGGACATGATCCCAGAGTCCTGGGATGGAGCCCCACATCGGGCTGTCTCCTCACAGGGAGCCTTCTTTCCCTTCTCTGGGCGTGCAACACTGCCTACATCTTTTCGCTCTCTGCAAAGTGAAAAAGTAAAATCTTGAAGCAATAAATAAATAAATACATAAATAATAAATATATAAAAGAGAGGGCATGATTTCCTATTGGAATCTAGGTCATTTGTGCGGGGCAGCTCAGGGTTCCCCCATGGGGAGAGTTTGGGAACCAGGCCTTTGAGGACAGAAGACTGAGCACATGACTTGGGCTTCGCATTATGCTAAGGCTGAAGGTCATTGCTATAGGGTATGCTTTCCAGAACACCTGTGTACCTCATTGGATGTGACCTCTTGCCTCGGCCCAGGTCAAGATCCCAGGGAAGAGGAATCTAGTTTGACACGGGGCCCTCCCCACTGCAGGGAGCCTTATTCCCCCTTCCTTCGGACAAAAACACAGCCTACTTGTGATCTCAGTCTGTCCAACGAATAAATAAAATCATTATAAAAAAATAAATAAATATATTCAGGCATGTTTTATATAGTGATCAAGTGCAATTCTGCAGTGTGGCTCAGGGTTCTTCCATCGGGAGATTTTGGGAACCAGGCCTCTGAGATTGGAAGGCTGAGCAGCCGACCACGGCTTCATGTGAGGTATACGGTTAGGGTTAGGGTTAGGGTTAGGGTTAGGGTTATGTTTAGGTGAGGGTTAGAGTAAGGGTTAGGGTTATGTCTTAGGAACAAGGCATGTCGGAACTGGCCACACAATACTGGCACACCAAGGGCTGAGTTGAGGGTGGGACTCAGCAGAATCCTCAGGCGATGGAATTTTGGACGGGACAGGCCAAGAGGGTGGAATGCCCTCAGGGGAGCATGCTGGTTTCTATATATCTGAAGGTACTGGATAGCACAGAAGGAAAGGGTCAGTTTCTGCCTGAGAGGCTGAGTCCTTCCTACAGACTGACTTTCCCATCCACAGGAGGACCTGGGTTCAGTCCTCCGGTGTCCAGAGTCTGATGCCGTAACCTAGGCTTAGCCTTTGGCTCTGGGAGAATGGCTGACCTGATTTGTCAGGGCAGAATTAGGCTTTCCACGGGACTCAGTTGAGGACGTAGCCCTGGCGGACCATCCTATTCCCGGATTGTGGTGTGGGGGTCCTAGGAAGGTGTTGGTAGAATGATCGGACAGGCAGATTTCTCCCTCCCCGAGGGTCTTCCACAGGGCTAAACTTCCCATTTGCCTAGTGGGCGGCACCCAGAGGCCTGCGATGTGAAGAAGGAATCCCCTACCTAGAGGGCTACCAGGGCAGGCAACCGGAAATAGAAGTCTGAAGAAGCACCCTCGGGTTAGGGTTAGGCCGATGCACATGGGAGGCCCTACCGGCCCTTGCTGAGGGATCATCAAACTCCTGGTTCCCGCTTCAGGTGGGCGCTCCTTGGAGCTGTGTCCCAAGGGGTGCATGCAGATTTCACCTGTTCTACGGATTCAGCTCATTTCTAAAGGGCAAATGTTCCCATTGGGATCTATGGACATTGTGCGGTACACCTCAGGGTTCCCGCATCTGCAGAGTTCATGGACCAGGCTACTGAGGACAGAAGCCTGAGCATGGGACAGGGGCTTTGCATCACGATTACCGTGAAGGTTATTTCACAAGTGAATGCTGTTGGTAACACCTGGGTGAGTCAGTGGGTTAGGCCACTGCCTTCAGCTCAGGACATGATCCCAGAGTCCTGGGATGGAGCCGCACATCGGGCTGTCTCCTCAGCAGGGAGCCTTCTTTCCCTTCTCTGGGCGTGCAACACTGCCTACATCTTTTCGCTCTCTGCAAAGTGAAAAAGTAAAATCTTGAAGCAATAAATAAATAAATACATAAATAATAAATATATAAAAGAGAGGGCATGATTTCCTATTGGAATCTAGGTCATTTGTGCGGGGCAGCCTAGGGTTCCCCCATGGGGAGAGTTTGGGAACCAGGCCTTTGAGGACAGAAGACTGAGCACATGACTTGGGCTTCGCATTATGCTAAGGCTGAAGGTCATTGCTATAGGGTATGCTTTCCAGAACACCTGTGTACCTCATTGGATGTGACCTCTTGCCTCGGCCCAGGTCAAGATCCCAGGGAAGAGGAATCTAGTTTGACACGGGGCCCTCCCCACTGCAGGGAGCCTTATTCCCCCTTCCTTCGGACAAAAACACAGCCTACTTGTGATCTCAGTCTGTCCAACAAATAAATAAAATCATTATAAATAAATAAATAAATATATTCAGGCATGTTTTATATAGTGATCAAGTGCAATTCTGCAGTGTGGCTCAGGGTTCTTCCATCGGGAGATTTTGGGAACCAGGCCTCTGAGGTTGGAAGGCTGAGCAGCCGACCACGGCTTCATGTGAGGTATACGGTTAGGGTTAGGGTTAGGGTTAGGGTTAGGGTTATGTTTAGGTGAGGGTTAGAGTAAGGGTTAGGGTTATGTCTTAGGAACAAGGCATGTCGGAACTGGCCACACAATACTGGCACACCAAGGGCTGAGTTGAGGGTGGGACTCAGCAGAATCCTCAGGCGATGGAATTTTGGACGGGACAGGCCAAGAGGGTGGAATGCCCTCAGGGGAGCATGCTGGTTTCTATATATCTGAAGGTACTGGATAGCACAGAAGGAAAGGGTCAGTTTCTGCCTGAGAGGCTGAGTCCTTACTACAGACTGACTTTCCCATCCACAGGAGGACCTGGGTTCAGTCCTCCGGTGTCCAGAGTCTGATCCCGTAACCTAGGCTTAGCCTTTGGCTCTGGGAGAATGGCTGACCTGATTTGTCAGGGCAGAATTAGGCTTTCCACGGGACTCAGTTGAGGACGTAACCCTGGCGGACCATCCTATTCCCGGATTGTGGTGTGGGGGTCCTAGGAAGGTGTTGGTAGATTGATCGGACAGGCAGATTTCTCCCTCCCCGAGGGTCTTCCACAGGGCTAAACTTCCCATTTGCCTAGTGGGCGGCACCCAGAGGCCTGCGATGTGAAGAAGGAATCCCCTAGCTAGAGGGCTACCAGGGCAGGCAACCGGGGATAGAAGTCTGAAGAAGCACCCTCGGGTTAGGGTTAGGCCGATGCACATGGGAGGCCCAACCGGCCCTTGCTGAGGGATCATCAAACTCCTGGTTCCCGCTTCAGGTGGGCGCTCCTTGGAGCTGTGTCCCAAGGGGTGCATGCAGATTTCACCTGTTCTACGGATTCAGCTCATTTCTAAAGGGCAAACGTTCCCATTGGGATCTATGGACATTGTGCGGTGCACCTCAGGGTTCCCGCGTCTGCAGAGTTCATGGACCAGGCTACTGAGGACAGAAGCCTGAGCATGGGACAGGGGCTTTGCATCAGGATTACCGTGAAGGTTATTTCACAAGTGAATGCTGTTGGTAACACCTGGGTGAGTCAGTGGGTTAGGCCACTGCCTTCAGCTCAGGACATGATCCCAGAGTCCTGGGATGGAGCCCCACATCTGGCTGTCTCCTCAGCAGGGAGCCTTCTTTCCCTTCTCTGGGCGTGCAACACTGCCTACATCTTTTCGCTCCCTGCAAAGTGAAAAAGTAAAATCTTGAAGCAATAAATAAATAAATACATAAATAATAAATATATAAAAGAGAGGGCATGATTTCCTATTGGAATCTAGGTCATTTGTGCGGGGCAGCTCAGGGTTCCCCCATGGGGAGAGTTTGGGAACCAGGCCTTTGAGTACAGAAGACTGAGCACATGACTTGGGCTTCGCATTATGCTAAGGCTGAAGGTCATTGCTATAGGGTATGCTTTCCAGAACACCTGTGTACCTCATTGGATGTGACCTCTTGCCTCGGCCCAGGTCAAGATCCCAGGGAAGAGGAATCTAGTTTGACACGGGGCCCTCCCCACTGCAGGGAGCCTTATTCCCCCTTCCTTCGGACAAAAACACAGCCTACTTGTGATCTCAGTCTGTCCAACAAATAAATAAAATCATTATAAATAAATAAATAAATATATTCAGGCATGTTTTATATAGTGATCAAGTGCAATTCTGCAGTGTGGCTCAGGGTTCTTCCATCGGGAGATTTTGGGAACCAGGCCTCTGAGGTTGGAAGGCTGAGCAGCCGACCACGGCTTCATGTGAGGTATATGGTTAGGGTTAGGGTTAGGGTTAGGGTTAGGGTTAGGGTTATGTTTAGGTGAGGGTTAGAGTAAGGGTTAGGGTTATGTCTTAGGAACAAGGCATGTCGGAACTGGCCACACAATACTGGCACACCAAGGGCTGAGTTGAGGGTGGGACTCAGCAGAATCCTCAGGCGATGGAATTTTGGACGGGACAGGCCAAGAGGGTGGAATGCCCTCAGGGGAGCATGCTGGTTTCTATATATCTGAAGGTACTGGATAGCACAGAAGGAAAGGGTCAGTTTCTGCCTGAGAGGCTGAGTCCTTCCTACAGACTGACTTTCCCATCCACAGGAGGACCTGGGTTCAGTCCTCCGGTGTCCAGAGTCTGATCCCGTAACCTAGGCTTAGCCTTTGGCTCTGGGAGAATGGCTGACCTGATTTGTCAGGGCAGAATTAGGCTTTCCACGGGACTCAGTTGAGGACGTAACCCTGGCGGACCATCCTATTCCCGGATTGTGGTGTGGGGGTCCTAGGAAGGTGTTGGTAGAATGATCGGACAGGCAGATTTCTCCCTCCCCGAGGGTCTTCCACAGGGCTAAACTTCCTATTTGCCTAGTGGGCGGTACCCAGAGGCCTGCGATGTGAAGAAGGAATCCCCTAGCTAGAGGGCTACCAGGGCAGGCAACCGGGGATAGAAGTCTGAAGAAGCACCCTCGGGTTAGGTTTAGGCCGATGCACATGGGAGGCCCAACCGGCCCTTGCTGAGGGATCATCAAACTCCTGGTTCCCGCTTCAGGTGGGCGCTCCTTGGAGCTGTGTCCCAAGGGGTGCATGCAGATTTCACCTGTTCTACGGATTCAGCTCATTTCTAAAGGGCAAACGTTCCCATTGGGATCTATGGACATTGTGCGGTGCACCTCAGGGTTCCCGCGTCTGCAGAGTTCATGGACCAGGCTACTGAGGACAGAAGCCTGAGCATGGGACAGGGGCTTTGCATCAGGATTCCCGTGAAGGTTATTTCACAAGTGAATGCTGTTGGTAACACCTGGGTGAGTCAGTGGGTTAGGCCACTGCCTTCAGCTCAGGACATGATACGAGAGTCCTGGGATGGAGCCCCACATCTGGCTGTCTCCTCAGCAGGGAGCCTTCTTTCCCTTCTCTGGGCGTGCAACACTGCCTACATCTTTTCGCTCCCTGCAAAGTGAAAAAGTAAAATCTTGAAGCAATAAATAAATAAATACATAAATAATAAATATATAAAAGAGAGGGCATGATTTCCTATTGGAATCTAGGTCATTTGTGCGGGGCAGCTCAGGGTTCCCCCATGGGGAGAGTTTGGGAACCAGGCCTTTGAGGACAGAAGACTGAGCACATGACTTGGGCTTCGCATTATGCTAAGGCTGAAGGACATTGCTATAGGGTATGCTTTCCAGAACACCTGTGTACCTCATTGGATGTGACCTCTTGCCTCGGCCCAGGTCAAGATCCCAGGGAAGAGGAATCTAGTTTGACACGGGGCCCTCCCCACTGCAGGGAGCCTTATTCCCCCTTCCTTCGGACAAAAACACAGCCTACTTGTGATCTCAGTCTGTCCAACAAATAAATAAAATCATTATAAATAAATAAATAAATATATTCAGGCATGTTTTATATAGTGATCAAGTGCAATTCTGCAGTGTGGCTCAGGGTTCTTCCATCGGGAGATTTTGGGAACCAGGCCTCTGAGGTTGGAAGGCTGAGCAGCCGACCACGGCTTCATGTGAGGTATACGGTTAGGGTTAGGGTTAGGGTTAGGGTTAGGGTTAGGGTTAGGGTTATGTTTAGGTGAGGGTTAGAGTAAGGGTTAGGGTTATGTCTTAGGAACAAGGCATGTCGGAACTGGCCACACAATACTGGCACACCAAGGGCTGAGTTGAGGGTGGGACTCAGCAGAATCCTCAGGCGATGGAATTTTGGACGGGACAGGCCAAGAGGGTGGAATGCCCTCAGGGGAGCATGCTGGTTTCTATATATCTGAAGGTACTGGATAGCACAGAAGGAAAGGGTCAGTTTCTGCCTGAGAGGCTGAGTCCTTCCTACAGACTGACTTTCCCATCCACAGGAGGACCTGGGTTCAGTCCTCCGGTGTCCAGAGTCTGATCCCGTAACCTAGGCTTAGGGTTTGGCTCTGGGAGAATGGCTGACCTGATTTGTCAGGGCAGAATTAGGCTTTCCACTGGACTCAGTTGAGGACGTAACCCTGGCGGACCATCCTATTTCCGGATTGTGGTGTGGGGGTCCTAGGAAGGTGTTGGTAGATTGATCGGACAGGCAGATTTCTCCCTCCCCGAGGGTCTTCCACAGGGCTAAACTTCCCATTTGCCTAGTTGGCGGCACCCAGAGGCCTGCGATGTGAAGAAGGAATCCCCTACCTAGAGGGCTACCAGGGCAGGCAACCGGGGATAGAAGTCTGAAGAAGCACCCTCGGGTTAGGGTTAGGCCGATGCACATGGGAAGCCCAACCGGCCCTTGCTGAGGTATCATCAAACTCCTGGTTCCCGCTTCAGGTGGGCGCTCCTTGGAGCTGTGTCCCAAGGGGTGCATGCAGATTTCACCTGTTCTACGGATTCAGCTCATTTCTAAAGGGCAAACGTTCCCATTGGGATCTATGGACATTGTGCGGTGCACCTCAGGGTTCCCGCGTCTGCAGAGTTCATGGACCAGGCTACTGAGGACAGAAGCCTGAGCATGGGACAGGGGCTTTGCATCAGGATGACCGTGAAGGTTATTTCACAAGTGAATGCTGTTGGTAACACCTGGGTGAGTCAGTGGGTTAGGCCACTGCCTTCAGCTCAGGACATGATCCCAGAGTCCTGGGATGGAGCCCCACATCTGGCTGTCTCCTCAGCAGGGAGCCTTCTTTCCCTTCTCTGGGCGTGCAACACTGCCTACATCTTTTCGCTCCCTGCAAAGTGAAAAAGTAAAATCTTGAAGCAATAAATAAATAAATACATAAATAATAAATATATAAAAGAGAGGGCATGATTTCCTATTGGAATCTAGGTCATTTGTGCGGGGCAGCTCAGGGTTCCCCCATGGGGAGAGTTTGGGAACCAGGCCTTTGAGGACAGAAGACTGAGCACATGACTTGGGCTTCGCATTATGCTAAGGCTGAAGGTCATTGCTATAGGGTATGCTTTCCAGAACACCTGTGTACCTTATTGGATGTGACCTCTTGCCTCGGCCCAGGTCAAGATCCCAGGGAAGAGGAATCTAGTTTGACACGGGGCCCTCCCCACTGCAGGGAGCCTTATTCCCCCTTCCTTCGGACAAAAACACAGCTTACTTGTGATCTCAGTCTGTCCAACAAATAAATAAAATCATTATAAATAAATAAATAAATATATTCAGGCATGTTTTATATAGTGATCAAGTGCAATTCTGCAGTGTGGCTCAGGGTTCTTCCATCGGGAGATTTTGGGAACCAGGCCTCTGAGGTTGGAAGGCTGAGCAGCCGACCACGGCTTCATGTGAGGTATAGGGTTAGGGTTAGGGTTAGGGTTAGGGTTAGGGTTAGGGTTAGGGTTATGTTTAGGTGAGGGTTAGAGTAAGGGTTAGGGATATGTCTTAGGAACAAGGCATGTCGGAACTGGCCACACAATACTGGCACGCCAAGGGCTGAGTTGAGGGTGGGACTCAGCAGAATCCTCAGGCGATGGAATTTTGGACGGGACAGGCCAAGAGGGTGGAATGCCCTCAGGGGAGCATGCTGGTTTCTATATATCTGAAGGTACTGGATAGCACAGAAGGAAAGGGTCAGTTTCTGCCTGAGAGGCTGAGTCCTTCCTACAGACTGACTTTCCCATCCACAGGAGGACCTGGGTTCAGTCCTCCGGTGTCCAGAGTCTGATCCCGTAACCTAGGCTTAGCCTTTGGCTCTGGGAGAATGGCTGACCTGATTTGTCAGGGCAGAATTAGGCTTTCCACGGGACTCAGTTGAGGACGTAACCCTGGCGGACCATCCTATTCCCGGATTGTGGTGTGGGGGTCCTAGGAAGGTGTTGGTAGAATGATCGGACAGGCAGATTTCTCCCTCCCCGAGGGTCTTCCACAGGGCTAAACTTCCCATTTGCCTAGTGGGCGGTACCCAGAGGCCTGCGATGTGAAGAAGGAATCCCCTAGCTAGAGGGCTACCAGGGCAGGCAACCGGGGATAGAAGTCTGAAGAAGCACCCTCGGGTTAGGTTTAGGCCGATGCACATGGGAGGCCCAACCGGCCCTTGCTGAGGGATCATCAAACTCCTGGTTCCCGCTTCAGGTGGGCGCTCCTTGGAGCTGTGTCCCAAGGGGTGCATGCAGATTTCACCTGTTCTACGGATTCAGCTCATTTCTAAAGGGCAAACGTTCCCATTGGGATCTATGGACATTGTGCGGTGCACCTCAGGGTTCCCGCGTCTGCAGAGTTCATGGACCAGGCTACTGAGGACAGAAGCCTGAGCATGGGACAGGGGCTTTGCATCAGGATTCCCGTGAAGGTTATTTCACAAGTGAATGCTGTTGGTAACACCTGGGTGAGTCAGTGGGTTAGTCCACTGCCTTCAGCTCAGGACATGATACGAGAGTCCTGGGATGGAGCCCCACATCTGGCTGTCTCCTCAGCAGGGAGCCTTCTTTCCCTTCTCTGGGCGTGCAACACTGCCTACATCTTTTCGCTCCCTGCAAAGTGAAAAAGTAAAATCTTGAAGCAATAAATAAATAAATACATAAATAATAAATATATAAAAGAGAGGGCATGATTTCCTATTGGAATCTAGGTCATTTGTGCGGGGCAGCTCAGGGTTCCCCCATGGGGAGAGTTTGGGAACCAGGCCTTTGAGGACAGAAGACTGAGCACATGACTTGGGCTTCGCATTATGCTAAGGCTGAAGGTCATTGCTATAGGGTATGCTTTCCAGAACACCTGTGTACCTTATTGGATGTGACCTCTTGCCTCGGCCCAGGTCAAGATCCCAGGGAAGAGGAATCTAGTTTGACACGGGGCCCTCCCCACTGCAGGGAGCCTTATTCCCCCTTCCTTCGGACAAAAACACATCTTACTTGTGATCCCAGTCTGTCCAACAAATAAATAAAATCATTATAAATAAATAAATAAATATATTCAGGCATGTTTTATATAGTGATCAAGTGCAATTCTGCAGTGTGGCTCAGGGTTCTTCCATCGGGAGATTTTGGGAACCAGGCCTCTGAGGTTGGAAGGCTGAGCAGCCGACCACGGCTTCATGTGAGGTATAGGGTTAGGGTTAGGGTTAGGGTTAGGGTTAGGGTTAGGGTTAGGGTTATGTTTAGGTGAGGGTTAAGTAAGGGTTAGGGTTATGTCTTAGGAACAAGGCATGTCGGAACTGGCCACACAATACTGGCACGCCAAGGGCTGAGTTGAGGGTGGGACTCAGCAGAATCCTCAGGCGATGGAATTTTGGACGGGACAGGCCAAGAGGGTGGAATGCCCTCAGGGGAGCATGCTGGTTTCTATATATCTGAAGGTACTGGATAGCACAGAAGGAAAGGGTCAGTTTCTGCCTGAGAGGCTGAGTCCTTCCTACAGACTGACTTTCCCATCCACAGGAGGACCTGGGTTCAGTCCTCCGGTGTCCAGAGTCTGATCCCGTAACCTAGGCTTAGCCTTTGGCTCTGGGAGAATGGCTGACCTGATTTGTCAGGGCAGAATTAGGCTTTCCACTGGACTCAGTTGAGGACGTAACCCTGGCGGACCATCCTATTCCCGGATTGTGGTGTGGGGGTCCTAGGAAGGTGTTGGTAGAATGATCGGACAGGCAGATTTCTCCCTCCCCGAGGGTCTTCCACAGGGCTAAACTTCCCATTTGCCTAGTTGGCGGCACCCAGAGGCCTGCGATGTGAAGAAGGAATCCCCTACCTAGAGGGCTACCAGGGCAGGCAACCGGGGATAGAATTCTGAAGAAGAACCCTCGGGTTAGGGTTAGGCCGATGCACATGGGAGGCCCAACCGGCCCTTGCTGAGGGATCATCAAACTCCTGGTTCCCGCTTCAGGTGGGCGCTCCTTGGAGCTGTGTCCCAAGGGGTGCATGCAGATTTCACCTGTTCTACGGATTCAGCTCATTTCTAAAGGGCAAACGTTCCCATTGGGATCTATGGACATTGTGCGGTGCACCTCAGGGTTCCCGCATCTGCAGAGTTCATGGACCAGGCTACTGAGGACAGAAGCCTGAGCATGGGACAGGGGCTTTGCATCAGGATTACCGTGAAGGTTATTTCACAAGTGAATGCTGTTGGTAACACCTGGGTGAGTCAGTGGGTTAGGCCACTGCCTTCAGCTCAGGACATGATCCCAGAGTCCTGGGATGGAGCCCCACATCTGGCTGTCTCCTCAGCAGGGAGCCTTCTTTCCCTTCTCTGGGCGTGCAACACTGCCTACATCTTTTCGCTCCCAGCAAAGTGAAAAAGTAAAATCTTGAAGCAATAAATAAATAAATACATAAATAATAAATATATAAAAGAGAGGGCATGATTTCCTATTGGAATCTAGGTCATTTGTGCGGGGCAGCTCAGGGTTCCCCCATGGGGAGAGTTTGGGAACCAGGCCTTTGAGGACAGAAGACTGAGCACATGACTTGGGCTTCGCATTATGCTAAGGCTGAAGGTCATTGCTATAGGGTATGCTTTCCAGAACACCTGTGTACCTCATTGGATGTGACCTCTTGCCTCGGCCCAGGTCAAGATCCCAGGGAAGAGGAATCTAGTTTGACACGGGGCCCTCCCCACTGCAGGGAGCCTTATTCCCCCTTCCTTCGGACAAAAACACAGCCTACTTGTGATCTCAGTCTGTCCAACGAATAAATAAAATCATTATAAAAAAATAAATAAATATATTCAGGCATGTTTTATATAGTGATCAAGTGCAATTCTGCAGTGTGGCTCAGGGTTCTTCCATCGGGAGATTTTGGGAACCAGGCCTCTGAGGTTGGAAGGCTGAGCAGCCGACCACGGCTTCATGTGAGGTATAGGGTTAGGGTTAGGGTTAGGGTTAGGGTTAGGGTTAGGGTTAGGGTTACGGTTAGGGTTAGGGTTATTTTTAGGTAGGGTTAGAGTAATGGTTAGGGTTATGTCTTAGGAACAAGACATGTCGGAACTGGCCACACAATACTGGCACACCAAGGGCTGAGTTGAGGGTGGGACTCAGCAGAATCCTCAGGCGATGGAATTTTGGACGGGACAGGCTAAGAGGTTGGAATGCCCTCAGGGGAGCATGCTGGTTTCTATATATCTGATGGTACTGGATAGCACAGAAGGAAAGGGTCAGTTTCTGCCTGAGAGGCTGAGTCCTTCCTACAGACTGACTTTCCCATCCACAGGAGGACCTGGGTTCAGTCCTCCGGTGTCCAGAGTCTGAACACGTAACCTAGGCTTAGGGTTTGGCTCTGGGAGAATGGCTGACCTGATTTGTCAGGGCAGAATTAGGCTTTCCATGGGACTCAGTTGAGGACGTAGCCCTGGCGGACCATCCTATTCCCGGATTGTGCTGTGGGGGTCCTAGGAAGGTGTTGGTAGAATGATCGGACAGGCAGATTTCTCCCGCCCCGAGGGTCTTCCACAGGGCTAAATTTCCCATTATCATAGTGGGCGGCACCCAGAAGCCTGCGATGTGAAGATGGAATCCCCTACCTAGAGGGCTATCAGGGCAAGCAACCAGGGATAGAAGTCTGAAGAAGCCCCCTCGGGTTAGGGTTAGGCCGATGCACATGTGAGGCCCTACCGGCCCTTGCTGAGGGATCATCAAACTCCTGGTTCCCGCTTCAGGTGGGCGCTCCTTGGAGCTGTGTCCCAAGGGGTGCATGCAGATTTCACCTGTTCTACGGATTCAGCTCATTTCTAAAGGGCAAACGTTCCCATTGGGATCTATGGACATTGTGCGGTGCACCTCAGGGTTCCCGCATCTGCAGAGTTCATGGACCAGGCTACTGAGGACAGAAGCCTGAGCATGGGACAGGGGCTTTGCATCAGGAATACCGTGAAGGTTATTTCACAAGTGAATGCTGTTGGTAACACCTGGGTGAGTCAGTGGGTTAGGCCACTGCCTTCAGCTCAGGACATGATCCCAGAGTCCTGGGATGGAGCCCCACATCGGGCTGTCTCCTCAGCAGGGAGCCTTCTTTCCTTTCTCTGGGCGTGCAACACTGCCTACATCTTTTCGCTCCCTGCAAAGTGAAAAAGTAAAATCTTGAAGCAATAAATAAATAAATACGTAAATAATAAATATATAAAAGGGAGGGCATGATTTCCTATTGGAATCTAGGTCATTTGTGCGGGGCAGCTCAGGGTTCCCCCATGGGGAGAGTTTGGGAACCAGGCCTTTGAGGACAGAAGACTGAGCACATGACTTGGGCTTCGCATTATGCTAAGGCTGAAGGTCATTGCTATAGGGTATGCTTTCCAGAACACCTGTGTACCTCATTGGATGTGACCTCTTGCCTCGGCCCAGGTCAAGATCCCAGGAAAGAGGAATCTAGTTTGACATCGGGCCCTCCCCACTGCAGGGAGCCTTATTCCCCCTTCCTTCAGACAAAAACACAGCCTACTTGTGATCTCAGTCTGTCCAACAAATAAATAAAATCATTATAAAAAAATAAATAAATATATTCAGGCATGTTTTATATAGTGATCAAGTGCAATTCTGCAGTGTGTCTCAGGGTTCTTCCATCGGGAGATTTTGGGAACCAGGCCTCTGAGGATGGAAGGCTGAGCAGCCGACCACGGCTTAATGTGAGGTATAGGGTTAGGGTTAGGGTTAGGGTTAGGGTTAGGGTTATGTTTAGGTGAGGGTTAGAGTAAGGGTTAGGGTTATGTCTTAGGAACAAGGCATGTCGGAACTGGCCACACAATACTGGCACAACAAGGGCTGAGTTGAGGGTGGGACTCAGCAGAATCCTCAGGCGATGGAATTTTGGACGGGACAGGCCAAGAGGGTGGAATGCCCTCAGGGGAGCATGCTGGTTTCTATATATCTGAAGGTACTGGATAGCACAGAAGGAAAGGGTCCGTTTCTGCCTTAGAGGCTGAGTCCTTCCTACCGACTGACTTTCCCATCCACAGGAGGACCTGGGTTCAGTCCTCCGGTGTCCAGAGTCTGATCACGTAACCTAGGCTTAGCCTTTGGCTCTGGGAGAATGGCTGACCTGATTTGTCAGGGCAGAATTAGGCTTTCCACGGGACTCAGTTGAGGACGTAGCCCTGGCGGACCATCCTATTCCCGGATTGTGGTGTGGGGGTCCTAGGAAGGTGTTGGTAGAATGATCGGAGAGGCAGATTTCTCCCGCCCCGAGGGTCTTCCACAGGGCTAAATTTTCCATTATCATGGTGGGCGGCACCCAGAAGCCTGCGATGTGAAGATGGAATCCCCTACCTAGAGGGCTACCAGGGCAAGCAACCAGGGATAGAAGTCTGAAGAAGCACCCTAGGGTTAGGGTTAGGCCGATGCACATGGGAGGCCCTACTGGCCCTTGCTGAGGGATCATCAAACTCCTGGTTTCCGCTTCAGGTGGGCACTCCTTGGAGCTGTGTCCCAAGGGGTGCATGCAGATTTCACCTGTTCTACGGATTCAGCTCATTTCTAAAGGGCAAACGTTCCCATTGGGATCTATGGACATTGTGCGGTGCACCTCAGGGTTCCCGCATCTGCAGAGTTCATGGACCATGCTACTGAGGACAGAAGCCTGAGCATGGGACAGGGGCTTTGCATCAGGATTACCGTGAAGGTTATTTCAAAGTGAATGCTGTTGGTAACACCTGGGTGAGTCAGTGGGTTAGGCCACTGCCTTCAGCTCAGGACATGATCCCAGAGTCCTGGGATGGAGCCCCACATCGGGCTGTCTCCTCAGCAGGGAGCCTTCTTTCCCTTCTCTAGGCGTGCAACACTGCCTACATCTTTTCGCTCCCTGCAAAGTGAAAAAGTAAAATCTTGAAGCAATAAATAAATAAATACGTAAATAATAAATATATAAAAGGGAGGGCATGATTTCCTATTGGAATCTAGGTCATTTGTGCGGGGCAGCTCAGGGTTCCCCCATGGGGAGAGTTTGGGAACCAGGCCTTTGAGGACAGAAGACTGAGCACATGACTTGGGCTTCGCATTATGCTAAGGCTGAAGGTCATTGCTATAGGGTATGCTTTCCAGAACACCTGTGTACCTCATTGGATGTGACCTCTTGCCTCGGCCCAGGTCAAGATCCCAGGGAAGAGGAATCTAGTTTGACACCGGGCCCTCCCCACTGCAGGGAGTCTTATTCCCCCTTCCTTCAGACAAAAACACAGCCTACTTGTGATCTCAGTCTGTCCAACAAATAAATAAAATCATTATAAAAAAATAAATAAATATATTCAGGCATGTTTTATATAGTGATCAAGTGCAATTCTGCAGTGTGGCTCAGGGTTCTTCCATCGGGAGATTTTGGGAACCAGGCCTCTGAGGATGGAAGGCTGAGCAGCCGACCACGGCTTCATGTGAGGTATAGGGTTAGGGTTAGGGTTAGGGTTAGGGTTAGGGTTAGCGTTACGGTTAGGGTTAGGGTTATTTTTAGGTAGGGTTAGAGTAATGGTTAGGGTTATGTCTTAGAAACAAGGCATGTCGGAACTGGCCACACAATACTGGCACACCAAGGACTGAGTTGAGGGTGGGACTCAGCAGAATCCTCAGGCGATGGAATTTTGGACGGGACAGGCTAAGAGGGTGGAATGCCCTCAGGGGAGCATGCTGGTTTCTATATATCTGATGGTACTGGTTAGCACAGAAGGAAAGGGTCAGTTTCTGCCTGAGAGGCTGAGTCCTTCCTACAGACTGACTTTCCCATCCACAGGAGGACCTGGGTTCAGTCCTCCGGTTTCCAGAGTCTGAACACGTAACCTAGGCTTAGGGTTTGGCTCTGGGAGAATGGCTGACTTGATTTGTCAGGGCAGAATTAGGCTTTCCACGGGACTCAATTGAGGACGTAGCCCTGGCGGACCATCCTATTCCCGGATTGTGCTGTGGGGGTCCTAGGAAGGTGTTGGTAGAATGATCGGACAGGCAGATTTCTCCCGCCCCGAGGGTCTTCCACAGGGCTAAATTTCCCATTATCATAGTGGGCGGCACCCAGAAGCCTGCGATGTGAAGATGGAATCCCCTACCTAGAGGGCTATCAGGGCAAGCAACCAGGGATAGAAGTCTGAAGAAGCCCCCTCGGGTTAGGGTTAGGCCGATGCACATGTGAGGCCCTACCGGCCCTTGCTGAGGGATCATCAAACTCCTGGTTCCCGCTTCAGGTGGGCGCTCCTTGGAGCTGTGTCCCAAGGGGTGCATGCAGATTTCACCTGTTCTACGGATTCAGCTCATTTCTAAAGGGCAAACGTTCCCATTGGGATCTATGGACATTGTGCGGTGCACCTCAGGGTTCCCGCATCTGCAGAGTTCATGGACCAGGCTACTGAGGACAGAAGCCTGAGCATGGGACAGGGGCTTTGCATCAGGATTACCGTGAAGGTTATTTCACAAGTGAATGCTGTCGGTAACACCTGGGTGAGTCAGTGGGTTAGGCCATTGCCTTCAGCTCAGGACATGATCCCAGAGTCCTGGGATGGAGCCCCACATCGGGCTGTCTCCTCAGCAGGGAGCCTTCTTTCCCTTCTCTGGGCGTGCAACACTGCCTACATCTTTTCGCTCCCTGCAAAGTGAAAAAGTAAAATCATGAAGCAATAAATAAATAATTACATAAATAATAAATATATAAAAGAGAGGGCATGATTTCCTATTGGAATATAGGTCATTTGTGCGGGGCAGCTCAGGGTTCCCCCATGGGGAGAGTTTTGGACCAGGCCTTTGAGGACAGAAGTCTGAGCACATGACTTGGGCTTCGCATTATGCTAAGGCTGAAGGTCATTGCTATAGGGTATGCTTTCCAGAACACCTGTGTACCTCATTGGATGTGACCTCTTGCCTCGGCCCAGGTCAAGATCCCAGGGAAGAGGAATCTAGTTTGACACCGGGCCCTCCCCACTGCAGGGAGCCTTATTCCCCCTTCCTTCAGACAAAAACACAGCTTACTTGTGATCTCAGTCTGTCCAACAAATAAATAAAATCATTATAAAAAAATAAATAAATATATTCAGGCATGTTTTATATAGTGATCAAGTGCAATTCTGCAGTGTGGCTCAGGGTTCTTCCATCGGGAGATTTTGGGAACCAGGCCTCTGAGGTTGGAAGGCTGAGCAGCAGACCACGGCTTCATGTAAGGTATAGGGTTAGGGTTAGGGTTAGGGTTAGGGTTAGGGTTAGGGTTAGGTTTAGGGTTAGGGTTAGGGTTATGTTTAGGTGAGGGTTAGAGTAAGGGTTAGGATTATGTCTTAGAAACAAGGCATGTTGGAACTGGCCACACAATACTGGCACACCAAGGGCTGAGTTGAGGGTGGGACTCAGCAGAATCCTCAGGCGATGGAATTTTGGACAGGACAGGCCAAGAGGGTGGAATGCCCTCAGGGGAGCATGCTGGTTTCTATATATCTGAAGGTACTGGATAGCACAGAAGGAAAGGGTCAGTTTCTGCCTTAGAGGCTGAGTCCTTCCTACCGACTGACTTTCCCATCCACAGGAGGACCTGGGTTCAGTCCTCCGGTGTCCAGAGTCTGATCACGTAACCTAGGCTTAGCCTTTGGCTCTGGGAGAATGGCTGACCTGATTTGTCAGGGCAGAATTAGGCTTTCCACGGGACTCAGTTGAGGACGTAGCCCTGGCGGACCATCCTATTCCCGGATTGTGGTGTGGGGGTCCTAGGAAGGTGTTGGTAGAATGATCGGAGAGGCAGATTTCTCCCGCCCCGAGGGTCTTCCACAGGCCTAAATTTTCCATTACCATGGTGGGCGGCACCCAGAAGCCTGCGATGTGAAGATGGAATCCCCTACCTAGAGGGCTACCAGGTCAAGCAACCAGGGATAGAAGTCTGAAGAAGCACCCTCGGGTTAGGGTTAGGCCGATGCACATGGGAGGCCCTACCGGCCCTTGCTGAGGGATCATCAAACTCCTGGTTCCCGCTTCAGGTGGGCGCTCCTTGGAGCTGTGTCCCAAGGGGTGCATGCAGATTTCACCTGTTCTACGGATTCAGCTCATTTCTAAAGGGCAAACGTTCCCATTGGGATCTATGGACATTGTGCGGTGCACCTCAGGGTTCCCGCATCTGCAGAGTTCATGGACCAGGCTACTGAGGACAGAAGCCTGAGCATGGGACAGGGGCTTTGCATCAGGATTACCGTGAAGGTTATTTCACAAGTGAATGCTGTTGGTAACACCTGGGTGAGTCAGTGGGTTAGGCCATTGCCTTCAGCTCAGGACATGATCCCAGAGTCCTGGGATGGAGCCCCACATCGGGCTGTCTCCTCAGCAGGGAGCCTTCTTTCCCTTCTCTGGGCGTGCAACACTGCCTACATCTTTTCGCTCCCTGCAAAGTGAAAAAGTAAAATCGTGAAGCAATAAATAAATAAATACATAAATAATAAATATATAAAAGAGAGGGCATGATTTCCTATTGGAATCTAGGTCATTTGTGCGGGGCAGCTCAGGGTTCCCCCATGGGGAGAGTTTGGGACCAGGCCTTTGAGGACAGAAGTCTGAGCACATGACTTGGGCTTCGCATTATGCTAAGGCTGAAGGTCATTGCTATAGGGTATGCTTTCCAGAACAGCTGTGTACCTCATTGGATGTGACCTCTTGCCTCGGCCCAGGTCAAGATCCCAGGGAAGAGGAATCTAGTTTGACACCGGGCCCTCGCCACTGCAGGGAGCCTTATTCCCCCTTCCTTCAGACAAAAACACAGCCTACTTGTGATCTCAGTCTGTCCAACAAATAAATAAAATCATTATAAAAAAATAAATAAATATATTCAGGCATGTTTTATATAGTGTTCAAGTGCAATTCTGCAGTGTGGCTCAGGGTTCTTCCATCGGGAGATTTTGGGAACCAGGCCTCTGAGGTTGGAAGGCTGAGCAGCCGACCACGGCTTCATGTGAGGTATAGGGTTAGGGTTAGGGTTAGGGTTAGGGTTATGTTTAGGTGAGGGTTAGAGTAAGGGTTAGGATTATGTCTTAGAAACAAGGCATGTTGGAACTGGCCACACAATACTGGCACACCAAGGGCTGAGTTGAGGGTGGGACTCAGCAGAATCCTCAGGCGATGGAATTTTGGACAGGACAGGCCAAGAGGGTGGAATGCCCTCAGGGGAGCATGCTGGTTTCTATATATCTGAAGGTACTGGATAGCACAGAAGGAAAGGGTCAGTTTCTGCCTTAGAGGCTGAGTCCTTCCTACCGACTGACTTTCCCATCCACAAGAGGACCTGGGTTCAGACCTTCGGTGTCCAGAGGCTGATCACGTAACCTAGGCTTAGCCTTTGGCTCTGGGAGAATGGCTGACCTGATTTGTCAGGTCAGAATTAGGCTTTCCACGGGACTCAATTGAGGACGTAGCCCTGGCGGACCATCCTATTCCCGGATTGTGCTGTGGGGGTCCTAGGAAGGTGTTGGTAGAATGATCGGACAGGCAGATTTCTCCCGCCCCGAGGGTCTTCCACAGGGCTAAATTTCCCATTATCATAGTGGGCGGCACCCAGAAGCCTGCGATGTGAAGATGGAATCCCCTACCTAGAGGGCTACCAGGGCAAGCAACCAGGGATAGAAGTCTGAAGAAGCACCCTCGGGTTAGGGTTAGGCCGATGCACATGTGAGGCCCTACCGGCCCTTGCTGAGGGATCATCAAACTCCTGGTTCCCGCTTCAGGTGGGCACTCCTTGGAGCTGTGTCCCAAGGGGTGCATGCAGATTTCACCTGTTCTACGGATTCAGCTCATTTCTAAAGGGCAAACGTTCCCATTGGGATCTATGGACATTGTGCGGTGCACCTCAGGGTTCCCGCATCTGCAGAGTTCATGGACCAGGCTACTGAGGACAGAAGCCTGAGCATGGGACAGGGGCTTTGCATCAGGATGACCGTGAAGGTTATTTCACAAGTGAATGCTGTCGGTAACACCTGGGTGAGTCAGTGGGTTAGGCCATTGCCTTCAGCTCAGGACATGATCCCAGAGTCCTGGGATGGAGCCCCACATCGGGCTGTCTCCTCAGCAGGGAGCCTTCTTTCCCTTCTCTGGGCGTGCAACACTGCCTACATCTTTTCGCTCCCTGCAAAGTGAAAAAGTAAAATCATGAAGCAATAAATAAATAAATACATAAATAATAAATATATAAAAGAGAGGGCATGATTTCCTATTGGAATCTAGGTCATTTGTGCGGGGCAGCTCAGGGTTCCCCCATGGGGAGAGTTTTGGACCAGGCCTTTGAGGACAGAAGTCTGAGCACATGACTTGGGCTTCGCATTATGCTAAGGCTGAAGGTCATTGCTATAGGGTATGCGTTCCAGAACACCTGTGTACCTCATTGGATGTGACCTCTTGCCTCGGCCCAGGTCAAGATCCCAGGGAAGAGGAATCTAGTTTGACACCGGGCCCTCCCCACTGCAGGGAGCCTTATTCCCCCTTCCTTCAGACAAAAACACAGCTTACTTGTGATCTCAGTCTGTCCAACAAATAAATAATATCATTATAAAAAAATAAATAAATATATTCAGGCATGTTTTATATAGTGTTCAAGTGCAATTCTGCAGTGTGGCTCAGGGTTCTTCCATCGGGAGATTTTGGGAACCAGGCCTCTGAGGTTGGAAGGCTGAGCAGCCGACCACGGCTTCATGTGAGGTATAGGGTTAGGGTTAGGGTTAGGGTTAGGGTTATGTTTAGGTGAGGGTTAGAGTAAGGGTTAGGATTATGTCTTAGAAACAAGGCATGTTGGAACTGGCCACACAATACTGGCACACCAAGGGCTGAGTTGAGGGTGGGACTCAGCAGAATCCTCAGGCGATGGAATTTTGGACAGGACAGGCCAAGAGGGTGGAATGCCCTCAGGGGAGCATGCTGGTTTCTATATATCTGAAGGTACTGGATAGCACAGAAGGAAAGGGTCAGTTTCTGCCTTAGAGGCTGAGTCCTTCCTACCGACTGACTTTCCCATCCACAAGAGGACCTGGGTTCAGACCTTCGGTGTCCAGAGGCTGATCACGTAACCTAGGCTTAGGGTTTGACTCTGGGAGAATGGCTGACCTGATTTGTCAGGTCAGAATTAGGCTTTCCACAGGACTCAGTGAGGACGTAGCCCTGGCGGACCATCCTATTCCCGGATTGTGCTGTGGGGGTCCTAGGAAGGTGTTGGTAGAATGATCGGACAGGCAGATTTCTCCCGCCCCGAGGGTCTTCCACAGGGCTAAATTTCCCATTATCATAGTGGGCGGCACCCAGAAGCCTGCGATGTGAAGATGGAATCCCCTACCTAGAGGGCTACCAGGGCAAGCAACCAGGGATAGAAGTCTGAAGAAGCACCCTCGGGTTAGGGTTAGGCCGATGCACATGTGAGGCCCTACCGGCCCTTGCTGAGGGATCATCAAACTCCTGGTTCCCGCTTCAGGTGGGCACTCCTTGGAGCTGTGTCCCAAGGGGTGCATGCAGATTTCACCTGTTCTACGGATTCAGCTCATTTCTAAAGGGCAAACGTTCCCATTGGGATCTATGGACATTGTGCGGTGCACCTCAGGGTTCCCGCATCTGCAGAGTTCATGGACCAGGCTACTGAGGACAGAAGCCTGAGCATGGGACAGGGGCTTTGCATCAGGATGACCGTGAAGGTTATTTCACAAGTGAATGCTGTCGGTAACACCTGGGTGAGTCAGTGGGTTAGGCCATTGCCTTCAGCTCAGGACATGATCCCAGAGTCCTGGGATGGAGCCCCACATCGGGCTGTCTCCTCAGCAGGGAGCCTTCTTTCCCTTCTCTGGGCGTGCAACACTGCCTACATCTTTTCGCTCCCTGCAAAGTGAAAAAGTAAAATCATGAAGCAATAAATAAATAAATACATAAATAATAAATATATAAAAGAGAGGGCATGATTTCCTATTGGAATCTAGGTCATTTGTGCGGGGCAGCTCAGGGTTCCCCCATGGGGAGAGTTTTGGACCAGGCCTTTGAGGACAGAAGTCTGAGCACATGACTTGGGCTTCGCATTATGCTAAGGCTGAAGGTCATTGCTATAGGGTATGCGTTCCAGAACACCTGTGTACCTCATTGGATGTGACCTCTTGCCTCGGCCCAGGTCAAGATCCCAGGGAAGAGGAATCTAGTTTGACACCGGGCCCTCCCCACTGCAGGGAGCCTTATTCCCCCTTCCTTCAGACAAAAACACAGCTTACTTGTGATCTCAGTCTGTCCAACAAATAAATAATATCATTATAAAAAAATAAATAAATATATTCAGGCATGTTTTATATAGTGTTCAAGTGCAATTCTGCAGTGTGGCTCAGGGTTCTTCCATCGGGAGATTTTGGGAACCAGGCCTCTGAGGTTGGAAGGCTGAGCAGCCGACCACGGCTTCATGTGAGGTATAGGGTTAGGGTTAGGGTTAGGGTTAGGGTTATGTTTAGGTGAGGGTTAGAGTAAGGGTTAGGATTATGTCTTAGAAACAAGGCATGTTGGAACTGGCCACACAATACTGGCACACCAAGGGCTGAGTTGAGGGTGGGACTCAGCAGAATCCTCAGGCGATGGAATTTTGGACAGGACAGGCCAAGAGGGTGGAATGCCCTCAGGGGAGCATGCTGGTTTCTATATATCTGAAGGTACTGGATAGCACAGAAGGAAAGGGTCAGTTTCTGCCTTAGAGGCTGAGTCCTTCCTACCGACTGACTTTCCCATCCACAAGAGGACCTGGGTTCAGACCTTCGGTGTCCAGAGGCTGATCACGTAACCTAGGCTTAGGGTTTGACTCTGGGAGAATGGCTGACCTGATTTGTCAGGTCAGAATTAGGCTTTCCACAGGACTCAGTGAGGACGTAGCCCTGGCGGACCATCCTATTCCCGGATTGTGCTGTGGGGGTCCTAGGAAGGTGTTGGTAGAATGATCGGACAGGCAGATTTCTCCCGCCCCGAGGGTCTTCCACAGGGCTAAATTTCCCATTATCATAGTGGGCGGCATCCAGAAGCCTCGATGTGAAGATGGAATCCCCTACCTAGAGGGCTACCAGGTCAAGCAACCAGGGATAGAAGTCTGAAGAAGCACCCTCGGGTTAGGGTTAGGCCGATGCACATGGGAGGCCCTACCGGCCCTTGCTGAGGGATCATCAAACTCCTGGTTCCCGCTTCAGGTGGGCACTCCTTGGAGCTGTGTCCCAAGGGGTGCATGCAGATTTCACCTGTTCTACGGATTCAGCTCATTTCTAAAGGGCAAACGTTCCCATTGGGATCTATGGACATTGTGCGGTGCACCTCAGGGTTCCCGCATCTGCAGAGTTCATGGACCAGGCTACTGAGGACAGAAGCCTGAGCATGGGACAGGGGCTTTGCATCAGGAATACCGTGAAGGTTATTTCACAAGTGAATGCTGTTGGTAACACCTGGGTGAGTCAGTGGGTTAGGCCACTGCCTTCAGCTCAGGACATGATCCCAGAGTCCTGGGATGGAGCCCCATATCGGGCTGTCTCCTCAGCAGGGAGCCTTCTTTCCTTTCTCTGGGCGTGCAACACTGCCTACATCTTTTCGCTCCCTGCAAAGTGAAAAAGTAAAATCTTGAAGCAATAAATAAATAAATACGTAAATAATAAATATATAAAAGGGAGGGCATGATTTCCTATTGGAATCTAGGTCATTTGTGCGGGGCAGCTCAGGGTTCCCCCATGGGGAGAGTTTGGGAACCAGGCCTTTGAGGACAGAAGACTGAGCACATGACTTGGGCTTCGCATTATGCTAAGGCTGAAGGTCATTGCTATAGGGTATGCTTTCCAGAACACCTGTGTACCTCATTGGATGTGACCTCTTGCCTCGGCCCAGGTCAAGATCCCAGGGAAGAGGAATCTAGTTTGACACCGGGCCCTCCCCACTGCAGGGAGTCTTATTCCCCCTTCCTTCAGACAAAAACACAGCCTACTTGTGATCTCAGTCTGTCCAACAAATAAGTAAAATCATTATAAATAAATAAATAAATATATTCAGGCATGTTTTATATAGTGATCAAGTGCAATTCTGCAGTGTGGCTCAGGGTTCTTCCATCGGGAGATTTTGGGAACCAGGCCTCTGAGGTTGGAAGGCTGAGCAGCCGACCACGGCTTCATGTGAGGTATAGGGTTAGGGTTAGGGTTAGGGTTAGGGTTAGGGTTACGGTTAGGGTTAGGGTTATTTTTAGGTAGGGTTAGAGTAATGTTTAGGGTTATGTCTTAGGAACAAGGCATGTCGGAACTGGCCACACAATACTGGCACACCAAGGGCTGAGTTGAGGGTGGGACTCAGCAGAATCCTCAGGCGATGGAATTTTGGACGGGACAGGCTAAGAGGGTGGAATGCCCTCAGGGGAGCATGCTGGTTTCTATATATCTGATGGTACTGGATAGCACAGAAGGAAAGGGTCAGTTTCTGCCTGAGAGGCTGAGTCCTTCCTACAGACTGACTTTCCCATCCACAGGAGGACCTGGGTTCAGTCCTCCGGTTTCCAGAGTCTGAACACGTAACCTAGGCTTAGGGTTTGGCTCTGGGAGAATGGCTGACCTGATTTGTCAGGGCAGAATTAGGCTTTCCACGGGACTCAATTGAGGACGTAGCCCTGGCGGACCATCCTATTCCCGGATTGTGCTGTGGGGGTCCTAGGAAGGTGTTGGTAGAATGATCGGACAGGCAGATTTCTCCCGCCCCGAGGGTCTTCCACAGGGCTAAATTTCCCATTATCATAGTGGGCGGCACCCAGAAGCCTGCGATGTGAAGATGGAATCCCCTACCTAGAGGGCTACCAGGGCAAGCAACCAGGGATAGAAGTCTGAAGAAGCACCCTCGGGTTAGGGTTAGGCCGATGCACATGTGAGGCCCTACCGGCCCTTGCTGAGGGATCATCAAACTCCTGGTTCCCGCTTCAGGTGGGCACTCCTTGGAGCTGTGTCCCAAGGGGTGCATGCAGATTTCACCTGTTCTACGGATTCAGCTCATTTCTAAAGGGCAAACGTTCCCATTGGGATCTATGGACATTGTGCGGTGCACCTCAGGGTTCCCGCATCTGCAGAGTTCATGGACCAGGCTACTGAGGACAGAAGCCTGAGCATGGGACAGGGGCTTTGCATCAGGAATACCGTGAAGGTTATTTCACAAGTGAATGCTGTCGGTAACACCTGGGTGAGTCAGTGGGTTAGGCCATTGCCTTCAGCTCAGGACATGATCCCAGAGTCCTGGGATGGAGCCCCACATCGGGCTGTCTCCTCAGCAGGGAGCCTTCTTTCCCTTCTCTGGGCGTGCAACACTGCCTACATCTTTTCGCTCCCTGCAAAGTGAAAAAGTAAAATCATGAAGCAATAAATAAATAAATACATAAATAATAAATATATAAAAGAGAGGGCATGATTTCCTATTGGAATCTAGGTCATTTGTGCGGGGCAGCTCAGGGTTCCCCCATGGGGAGAGTTTTGGACCAGGCCTTTGAGGACAGAAGTCTGAGCACATGACTTGGGCTTCGCATTATGCTAAGGCTGAAGGTCATTGCTATAGGGTATGCGTTCCAGAACACCTGTGTACCTCATTGGATGTGACCTCTTGCCTCGGCCCAGGTCAAGATCCCAGGGAAGAGGAATCTAGTTTGACACCGGGCCCTCCCCACTGCAGGGAGCCTTATTCCCCCTTCCTTCAGACAAAAACACAGCTTACTTGTGATCTCAGTCTGTCCAACAAATAAATAAAATCATTATAAAAAAATAAATAAATATATTCAGGCATGTTTTATATAGTGTTCAAGTGCAATTCTGCAGTGTGGCTCAGGGTTCTTCCATCGGGAGATTTTGGGAACCAGGCCTCTGAGGTTGGAAGGCTGAGCAGCCGACCACGGCTTCATGTGAGGTATAGGGTTAGGGTTAGGGTTAGGGTTAGGGTTATGTTTAGGTGAGGGTTAGAGTAAGGGTTAGGATTATGTCTTAGAAACAAGGCATGTTGGAACTGGCCACACAATACTGGCACACCAAGGGCTGAGTTGAGGGTGGGACTCAGCAGAATCCTCAGGCGATGGAATTTTGGACAGGACAGGCCAAGAGGGTGGAATGCCCTCAGGGGAGCATGCTGGTTTCTATATATCTGAAGGTACTGGATAGCACAGAAGGAAAGGGTCAGTTTCTGCCTTAGAGGCTGAGTCCTTCCTACCGACTGACTTTCCCATCCACAAGAGGACCTGGGTTCAGACCTTCGGTGTCCAGAGGCTGATCACGTAACCTAGGCTTAGGGTTTGACTCTGGGAGAATGGCTGACCTGATTTGTCAGGTCAGAATTAGGCTTTCCACAGGACTCAGTGAGGACGTAGCCCTGGCGGACCATCCTATTCCCGGATTGTGCTGTGGGGGTCCTAGGAAGGTGTTGGTAGAATGATCGGACAGGCAGATTTCTCCCGCCCCGAGGGTCTTCCACAGGGCTAAATTTCCCATTATCATAGTGGGCGGCATCCAGAAGCCTCGATGTGAAGATGGAATCCCCTACCTAGAGGGCTACCAGGTCAAGCAACCAGGGATAGAAGTCTGAAGAAGCACCCTCGGGTTAGGGTTAGGCCGATGCACATGGGAGGCCCTACCGGCCCTTGCTGAGGGATCATCAAACTCCTGGTTCCCGCTTCAGGTGGGCACTCCTTGGAGCTGTGTCCCAAGGGGTGCATGCAGATTTCACCTGTTCTACGGATTCAGCTCATTTCTAAAGGGCAAACGTTCCCATTGGGATCTATGGACATTGTGCGGTGCACCTCAGGGTTCCCGCATCTGCAGAGTTCATGGACCAGGCTACTGAGGACAGAAGCCTGAGCATGGGACAGGGGCTTTGCATCAGGAATACCGTGAAGGTTATTTCACAAGTGAATGCTGTTGGTAACACCTGGGTGAGTCAGTGGGTTAGGCCACTGCCTTCAGCTCAGGACATGATCCCAGAGTCCTGGGATGGAGCCCCATATCGGGCTGTCTCCTCAGCAGGGAGCCTTCTTTCCTTTCTCTGGGCGTGCAACACTGCCTACATCTTTTCGCTCCCTGCAAAGTGAAAAAGTAAAATCTTGAAGCAATAAATAAATAAATACGTAAATAATAAATATATAAAAGGGAGGGCATGATTTCCTATTGGAATCTAGGTCATTTGTGCGGGGCAGCTCAGGGTTCCCCCATGGGGAGAGTTTGGGAACCAGGCCTTTGAGGACAGAAGACTGAGCACATGACTTGGGCTTCGCATTATGCTAAGGCTGAAGGTCATTGCTATAGGGTATGCTTTCCAGAACACCTGTGTACCTCATTGGATGTGACCTCTTGCCTCGGCCCAGGTCAAGATCCCAGGGAAGAGGAATCTAGTTTGACACTAGGCCCTCCCCACTGCAGGGAGTCTTATTCCCCCTTCCTTCAGACAAAAACACAGCCTACTTGTGATCTCAGTCTGTCCAACAAATAAATAAAATCATTATAAATAAATAAATAAATATATTCAGGCATGTTTTATATAGTGATCAAGTGCAATTCTGCCGTGTGGCTCAGGGTTCTTCCATCGGGAGATTTTGGGAACCAGGCCTCTGAGGTTGGAAGGCTGAGCAGCCGACCACGGCTTCATGTGAGGTATAGGGTTAGGGTTAGGGTTAGGGTTAGGGTTAGGGTTAGGGTTACGGTTAGGGTTAGGGTTATTTTTAGGTAGGGTTAGAGTAATGGTTAGGGTTATGTCTTAGGAACAAGGCATGTCGGAACTGGCCACACAATACTGGCACACCAAGGGCTGAGTTGAGGGTGGGACTCAGCAGAATCCTCAGGCGATGGAATTTTGGACGGGACAGGCTAAGAGGGTGGAATGCCCTCAGGGGAGCATGCTGGTTTCTATATATCTGATGGTACTGGATAGCACAGAAGGAAAGGGTCAGTTTCTGCCTGAGAGGCTGAGTCCTTCCTACAGACTGACTTTCCCATCCACAGGAGGACCTGGGTTCAGTCCTCCGGTTTCCAGAGTCTGAACACGTAACCTAGGCTTAGGGTTTGGCTCTGGCAGAATGGCTGACCTGATTTGTCAGGGCAGAATTAGGCTTTCCACGGGACTCAATTGAGGACGTAGCCCTGGCGGACCATCCTATTCCCGGATTGTGCTGTGGGGGTCCTAGGAAGGTGTTGGTAGAATGATCGGACAGGCAGATTTCTCCCGCCCCGAGGGTCTTCCACAGGGCTAAATTTCCCATTATCATAGTGGGCGGCACCCAGAAGCCTGTGATGTGAAGATGGAATCCCCTACCTAGAGGGCTACCAGGGCAAGCAACCAGGGATAGAAGTCTGAAGAAGCACCCTCGGGTTAGGGTTAGGCCGATGCACATGTGAGGCCCTACCGGCCCTTGCTGAGGGATCATCAAACTCCTGGTTCCCGCTTCAGGTGGGCACTCCTTGGAGCTGTGTCCCAAGGGGTGCATGCAGATTTCACCTGTTCTACGGATTCAGCTCATTTCTAAAGGGCAAACGTTCCCATTGGGATCTATGGACATTGTGCGGTGCACCTCAGGGTTCCCGCATCTGCAGAGTTCATGGACCAGGCTACTGAGGACAGAAGCCTGAGCATGGGACAGGGGCTTTGCATCAGGAATACCGTGAAGGTTATTTCACAAGTGAATGCTGTCGGTAACACCTGGGTGAGTCAGTGGGTTAGGCCATTGCCTTCAGCTCAGGACATGATCCCAGAGTCCTGGGATGGAGCCCCACATCGGGCTGTCTCCTCAGCAGGGAGCCTTCTTTCCCTTCTCTGGGCGTGCAACACTGCCTACATCTTTTCGCTCCCTGCAAAGTGAAAAAGTAAAATCATGAAGCAATAAATAAATAAATACATAAATAATAAATATATAAAAGAGAGGGCATGATTTCCTATTGGAATCTAGGTCATTTGTGCGGGGCAGCTCAGGGTTCCCCCATGGGGAGAGTTTTGGACCAGGCCTTTGAGGACAGAAGTCTGAGCACATGACTTGGGCTTCGCATTATGCTAAGGCTGAAGGTCATTGCTATAGGGTATGCTTTCCAGAACACCTGTGTACCTCATTGGATGTGACCTCTTGCCTCGGCCCAGGTCAAGATCCCAGGGAAGAGGAATCTAGTTTGACACCGGGCGCTCCCCACTGCAGGGAGCCTTATTCCCCCTTCCTTCAGACAAAAACACAGCCTACTTGTGATCTCAGTCTGTCCAACAAATAAATAAAATCATTATAAAAAAATAAATAAATATATTCAGGCATGTTTTATATAGTGATCAAGTGCAATTCTGCAGTGTGGCTCAGGGTTCTTCCATCGGGAGATTTTGGGAACCAGGCCTCTGAGGATGGAAGGCTGAGCAGCCGACCACGGCTTCATGTGAGGTATAGGGTTAGGGTTAGGGTTAGGGTTAGGGTTAGGGTTATGTTTAGGTGAGGGTTAGAGTAAGGGTTAGGGTTATGTCTTAGGAACAAGGCATGTCGGAACTGGCCACACAATATTGGCACAACAAGGGCAGAGTTGAGGGTGGGACTCAGCAGAATCCTCAGGCGATGGAATTTTGGACGGGACAGGCCAAGAGGGTGGAATGCCCTCAGGGGAGCATGCTGGTTTCTATATATCTGAAGGTACTGGATAGCACAGAAGGAAAGGGTCAGTTTCTGCCTTAGAGGCTGAGTCCTTCCTACCGACTGACTTTCCCATCCACAAGAGGACCTGGGTTCAGACCTTCGGTGTCCAGAGGCTGATCACGTAACCTAGGCTTAGCCTTTGGCTCTGGGAGAATGGCTGACCTTATTTGTCAGGTCAGAATTAGGCTTTCCACGGGACTCAGTTGAGGACATAGCCCTGGCGGACAATCCTATTCCCGGATTGTGGTGTGGGGCTCCTAGGAAGGTGTTGGTAGAATGATCGGAGAGGCAGATTTATCCCGCCCCGAGGGTCTTCCACAGGGCTAAATTTTCCATTATCATAGTGGGCGGCACCCAGAAGCCTGCGATGTGAAGATGGAATCCCCTACCTAGAGGGCTACCAGGGCAAGCAACCAGGGATAGAAGTCTGAATAAGCACCCTCGGGTTAGGGTTAGGCCGATGCACTTGGGAGGCCCTACCGGTCCTTGCTGAGGGATCATCAAACTCCTGGTTCCCGCTTCAGGTGGGCACTCCTTGGAGCTGTGTCCCAAGGGGTGCATGCAGATTTCACCTGTTCTACGGATTCAGCTCATTTCTAAAGGGCAAACGTTCCCATTGGGATCTATGGACATTGTGCGGTGCACCTCAGGGTTCCCGCATCTGCAGAGTTCATGGACCAGGCTACTGAGGACAGAAGCCTGAGCATGGGACAGGGGCTTTGCATCAGGATTACCGTGAAGGTTATTTCACAAGTGAATGCTGTTGGTAACACCTGGGTGATTCAGTGGGTTAGGCCATTGCCTTCAGCTCAGGACATGATCCCAGAGTCCTGGGATGGAGCCCCACATCGGTATGTCTCCTCAGCAGGGAGCCTTCTTTCTCTTCTCTGGGCGTGCAACACTGCCTACATCTTTTCGCACCCTGCAAAGTGAAAAAGTAAAATCGTGAAGCAATAAATAAATAAATACATAAATAATAAATATATAAAAGGGAGGGCATGATTTCCTATTGGAATCTAGGTCATTTGTGCGAGGCAGCTCAGGGTTCCCCCATGGGGAGAGTTTGGGACCAGGTCTTTGAGGACAGAAGTCTGAGCACATGACTTGGGCTTCGCATTATGCTAAGGCTGAAGGTCATTGCTATAGGGTATGCTTTCCAGAACACCTGTGTACCTCATTGGATGTGACCTCTTGCCTCGGCCCAGGTCAAGATCCCAGGGAAGAGGAATCTAGTTTGACACCGGGCCCTCCCCACTGCAGGGAGCCTTATTCCCCCTTCCTTCAGACAAAAACACAGCCTACTTGTGATCTCAGTCTGTCCAACAAATAAATAAAATCATTATAAATAAATAAATAAATATATTCAGGCATGTTTTATATAGTGATCAAGTGCAATTCGGCAGTGTGGCTCAGGGTTCTTCCATCGGGAGATTTTGGGTACCAGGCCTCTGAGTTTGGAAGGCTGAGCAGCCGACCACGGCTTCATGTGAGGTATAGGGTTAGGGTTAGGGTTAGGGTTAGGGTTAGGGTTATGTTTAGGTGAGGGTTAGTAAGGGTTAGGGTTATGTCTTAGGAACAAGGCATGTCGGAACTGGCCACACAATACTGGCACACCAAGGGCTGAGTTGAGGGTGGGACTCAGCAGAAACTCAGGCGATGGAATTTTGGACGGGACCGGCCAAGAGGGTGGAATGCCCTCAGGGGAGCATGCTGGTTTCTATATATCTGAAGGTACTGGATAGCACAGAAAGAAAGGGTCAGTTTCTGCCTGAGAGGCTGAGTCCTTCCTACAGACTGACTTTCCTATCCACAGGAGGACCTGGGTTCAGTCCTCCGGTGTCCAGAGTCTGATCACGTAACCTAGGCTTAGCCTTTGGCTCTGGGAGAATGGCTGACCTGATTTGTCAGGGCAGAATTAGGCTTTCCACGGGACTCAGTTGAGGACGTAGCCCTGGCGGACCATCCTATTCTTGGATTGTGGTGTGGGGGTCCTAGGAAGGTGTTGGTAGAATGATCGGACAGGCAGATTTCTCCGGCCCCGAGGGTCTTCCACAGGGCTAAATTTCCCATTATCATAGTGGGCGGCACCCAGAAGCCTGCGATGTGAAGAAGGAATCCCCTACCTAGAGGGCTACCAGGGCAGGCAACCGGGGATAGAAGTCTGACGAAGCACCCTCGGGTTAGGCTTAGGCCGATGCACATGGGAGGCCCTACCGGCCCTTGCTGAGGGATCATCAAACTCCTGGTTCCCGCTTCAGGTGGGCGCTCCTTGGAGCTGTGTCCCCAGGGGTGCATGCAGATTTCACCTGATCTACGAATTCAGCTCATTTCTAAAGGGCAAACGTTCCCATTGGGATCTATGGACATTGTGCGGTGCACCTCAGGGTTCCCGCATCTGCAGAGTTCATGGACCAGGCTACTGAGGACAGAAGCATGAGCATGGGACAGGGGCTTTGCATCAGGATTCCCGTGAAGGTTATTTCACAAGTGAATGCTGTTGGTAACACCTGGGTGAGTCAGTGGGTTAGGCCACTGCCTTCAGCTCAGGACATGATCCCAGAGTCCTGGGATGGAGCCCCACATCGGGCTGTCTCCTCAGTAGGGAGCCTTCTTTCCCTTCTCTGGGCGTGCAACACTGCCTACATCTTTTCGCTCCCTGCAAAGTGAAAAAGTAAAATCTTGAAGCAATGAATAAATAAATACATAAATAATAAATATATAAAAGAGAGGGCATGATTTCCTATTGGAATCTAGGTCATTTGTGCGGGGCAGCTCAGGGTTCCCCCATGGGGAGAGTTTGGGAACCAGGCCTTTGAGGACAGAAGACTGAGCACATGACTTGGGCTTCGCATTATGCTAAGGCTGAAGGTCATTGCTATAGGGTATGCTTTCCAGAACACCTGTGTACCTCATTGGATGTGACCTCTTGCCTTGGCCCAGGTCAAGATCCCAGGGAAGAGGAATCTAGTTTGACACCAGGCCCTCCCCACTGCAGGGAGCCTCATTCCCCTTTCCTTCAGACAAAAACAAGGCCTACTTGTGATCTCAGTCTGTCCAATAAATAAATGAAATCATTATAAAAAAAATATATTCAGGCATGTTTTATATAGTGATCAAGTGCAATTCTGCAGTGTGGCTCAGGGTTCTTCCATCGGGAGATTTTGGGAACCAGGCCTCTGAGGTTGGAAAGCTGAGCAGCCGACCACGGCTTGATGTGAGGTATAGGGTAAGGGTTAGGATTAGGGTTAGGGTTAAGGTTATGTTTAGGTGAGGGTTAGAGTAAGGGTTAGGGTTATGTCTTAGGAACAAGGCATGTCGGAACTGGCCACACAATACTGGCACACCAAGGGCTGAGTTGAGGGTGGGACTCAGCAGAATCCTCAGGCGATGGAATTTTGGACGGGACAGGCCAAGAGGGTGGAATGCCCTCAGGGGAGCATGCTGGTTTCTATATATCTGAAGGTACTGGATAGCACAGAAGGAAAGGGTCAGTTTCTGCCTGAGAGGCTGAGTCCTTCCTACAGACTGACTTTCCCATCCACAGGAGGACCTGGGTTCAGTCCTCCGGTGTCCAGAGTCTGATCACTTAACCTAGGCTTAGAGTTTGTCTCTGGGAGAATGGCTGACCTGATTTGTCAGGGCAGAATTAGGCTTTCACGGGACTCAGTTGAGGACGTAGCCCTGGCGGACCATCCTATTCCCGGATTGTGGTGTGGGGGTCCTAGGAAGGTGTTGGTAGAATGATCGGACAGGCAGATTTCTCCCGCCCCGAGGGTCTTCCACAGGGCTAAACTTCCCATTTGCCTAGTGGGCGGCACCCAGAGGCCTGCGATGTGAAGAAGGAATCCCCTACCTAGAGGGCTACCAGGGCAGGCAACCGGGGATAGAAGTCTGAAGAAGCACCCTCGGGTTAGGCTTAGGCCGATGCACATGGGAGGCCATACCGGCCCTTGCTGAGGGATCATCAAACTCCTGGTTCCCGCTTCAGGTGGGCGCTCCTTGGAGCTGTGTCCCCAGGGGTGCATGCAGATTTCACCTGATCTACGAATTCAGCTCATTTCTAAAGGGCAAACGTTCCCATTGGGATCTATGGACATTGTGCGGTGCACCTCAGGGTTCCCGCATCTGCAGAGTTCATGGACCAGGCTACTGAGGACAGAAGCCTGAGCATGGGACAGGGGCTTTGCATCAGGATTACCGTGAAGGTTATTTCACAAGTGAATGCTGTTGGTAACACCTGGGTGAGTCAGTGGGTTAGGCCACTGCCTTCAGCTCAGGACATGATCCCAGAGTCCTGGGATGGAGCCCCACATCGGGCTGTCTCCTCAGCAGGGAGCCTTCTTTCCCTTCTCTGGGCGTGCAACACTGCCTACATCTTTTCGCTCCCTGCAAAGTGAAAAAGTAAAATCTTGAAGCAATGAATAAATAAATACATAAATAATAAATATATAAAAGAGAGGGCATGATTTCCTATTGGAATCTAGGTCATTTGTGCGGGGCAGCTCAGGGTTCCCCCATGGGGAGAGTTTGGGAACCAGGCCTTTGAGAACAGAAGACTGAGCACATGACTTGGGCTTCGCATTATGCTAAGGCTGAAGGTCATTGCTATAAAGTATGCTTTCCAGAAAATCTGTGTACCTCATTGGATGTGACCTCTTGCCTCGGCCCAGGTCAAGATCCCAGGGAAGAGGAATCTAGTTTGACACCGGGCCCTCCCCACTGCAGGGAGCCTCATTCCCCTTTCCTTCAGACAAAAACAAGGCCTACTTGTGATCTCAGTCTGTCCAATAAATAAATGAAATCATTATAAAAAAAATATATTCAGGCATGTTTTATATAGTGATCAAGTGCAATTCTGCAGTGTGGCTCAGGGTTCTTCCATCGGGAGATTTTGGGAACCAGGCCTCTGAGGTTGGAAAGCTGAGCAGCCGACCACGGCTTGATGTGAGGTATAGGGTAAGGGTTAGGATTAGGGTTAGGGTTAAGGTTATGTTTAGGTGAGGGTTAGAGTAAGGGTTAGGGTTATGTCTTAGGAACAAGGCATGTCGGAACTGGCCACACAATACTGGCACACCAAGGGCTGAGTTGAGGGTGGGACTCAGCAGAATCCTCAGGCGATGGAATTTTGGACGGGACAGGCCAAGAGGGTGGAATGCCCTCAGGGGAGCATGCTGGTTTCTATATATCTGAAGGTACTGGATAGCACAGAAGGAAAGGGTCAGTTTCTGCCTGAGAGGCTGAGTCCTTCCTATAGACTGACTTTCCCATCCACAGGAGGACCTGGGTTCAGTCCTCCGGTGTCCAGAGTCTGATCATGTAACCTAGGCTTAGAGTTTGGCTCTGGGAGAATGGCTGACCTGATTTGTCAGGGCAGAATTAGGCTTTCCACGGGACTCAGTTGAGGACGTAGCCCTGGCAGACCATCCTATTCCCAGATTGTGGTGTGGGGGTCCTAGGAAGGTGTTGGTAGAATGATCGGACAGGCAGATTTCTCCCTCCCCGAGGGTCTTCCACAGGGCTAAACTTCCCATTTGTCTAGTGGGCGGCACCCAGAGGCCTGCGATGTGAAGAAGGAATCCCCTACCTATTGGGCTACCAGGGCAGGCAACCGGGGATAGAAGTCTGAAGAAGCACCCTCGGGTTAGGGTTAGGCCGATGCACATGGGAGGCCCTACCGGCCCTTGCTGAGGGATCATCAAACTCCTGGTTCCCGCTTCAGGTGGGTGCTCCTTGGAGCTGTGTCCCAAGGGGTGCATGCAGATTTCACCTGTTCTACAGATTCAGCTCATTTCTAAAGGGCAAACGTTCCCATTGGGATCTATGGACATTGTGCGGTGCAACTCAGGGTTCCCGCATCTGCAGAGTTCATGGACCAGGCTACTGAGGACAGAAGCCTGAGCATGGGACAGGGGCTGTGCATCAGGATTACCATGAAGGTTATTTCACAAGTGAATGCTGTTGGTAACACCTGGGTGAGTCAGTGGGTTAGGCCACTGCCTTCAGCTCAGGACATGATCCCAGAGTCCTGGGATGGAGCCCCACATCGGGCTGTCTCCTCAGCAGGGAGACTTCTTTCCCTTCTCTGGGCGTGCAACACTGCCTACATCTTTTCGCTCCCTGCAAAGTGAAAAAGTAAAATCTTGAAGCAATAAATAAATAAATATATAAATAATAAATATATAAAAGAGAGGGCATGATTTCCTATTGGAATCTAGGTCATTTGTGTGGGGCAGCTCAGGGTTCCCCCATGGGGAGAGTTTGGGAACCAGGCCTTTGAGGACAGAAGACTGAGCACATGACTTGGGCTTCGCATTATGCTAAGGCTGAAGGTCATTGCTATAGGGTATGCTTTCCAGAACACCTGTGTACCTCATTGGATGTGACCTCTTGCCTCGGCCCAGGTCAAGATCCCAGGGAAGAGGAATCTAGTTTGACACCGGGCCCTCCCCACTGCAGGGAGCCTTATTCCCCCTTCCTTCAGACAAAAACACAGCCTACTTGTGATCTCAGTCTGTCCAACAAATAAATAAAATGATTATAAATAAATAAATAAATATATTCAGGCATGTTTTATATAGTGATCAAGTGCAATTCTGCAGTGTGGCTCAGGGTTCTTCCATCGGGAGATTTTGGGAACCAGGCCTCTGAGGTTGGAAGGCTGAGCAGCCGACCACGGCTTCATGTGAGGTATAGGGTTAGGGTTAGGGTTAGGGTTAGGGTTAGGGTTAGGGTTACGGTTAGGGTTAGGGTTATGTTTAGGTGAGGGTTAGAGTAATGGTTAGGGTTATGTCTTAGGAACAAGGCATGTCGGAACTGGCCACACAATACTGGCACACCAAGGGCTGAGTTGAGGGTGGGACTCAGCAGAATCCTCAGGCGATGGAATTTTGGACGGGACAGGCCAAGAGGGTGGAATGCCCTCAGGGGAGCATGCTGGTTTCTATATATCTGAACGTACTGGATAGCACAGAAGGAAAGGGTCAGTTTCTGCCTGAGAGGCTGAGTCCTTCCTATAGACTGACTTTCCCATCCACAGGAGGACCTGGGTTCAGTCCTCCGGTGTCCAGAGTCTGATCACGTAACCTAGGCCTAGAGTTTGGCTCTGGGAGAATGGCTGACCTGATTTGTCAGGGCAGAATTAGGCTTTCCACGGGACTCAGTTGAGGACGTAGCCCTGGCAGACCATCCTATTCCCGGATTGTGGTGTGGGGGTCCTAGGAAGGTGTTGGTAGAATGATCGGACAGGCAGATTTCTCCCGCCCCGAGGGTCTTCCACAGGGCTAAATTTGCCATTATCATAGTGGGCGGCACCCAGAAGCCTGCAATTTGAAGAAGGAATCCCCTACCTAGAAGGCTTCCAGGGCAGGAAACCGGGGATAGAAGTCTGAAGAAGCACCCTCGGGTTAGGGTTAGGCCGATGCACATGGGAGACCCTACCGGCCCTTGCTGAGGGATCATCAAACTCCTGGTTCCCGCTTCAGGTGGGCGCTCCTTGGAGCTGTGTCCCAAGGGGTGCATGCAGATTTCACCTGTTCTACGGATTCAGCTCATTTCTAAAGGGCAAACGTTCCCATTGGGATCTATGGACATTGTGCGGTGCACCTCAGGGTTCCCGCATCTGCAGAGTTCATGGACCAGGCTACTGAGGACAGAAGCCTGAGCATGGGACAGGGGCTTTGCATCAGGATTCCCGTGAAGGTTATTTCACAATTGAATGCTGTTGGTAACACCTTGGTTAGTCAGTGCGTTAGGCCACTGCCTTCAGCTCAGGACATGATCCCAGAGTCCTGGGATGGAGCCCCACATCGGGCTGTCTCCTCAGCAGGGAGCCTTCTATCCCTTCTCTGGGCGTGCAACACTGCCTACATCTTTTCGCTCCCTGCAAATTGAAAAAGTAAAATCTTGAAGCAATGAATAAATAAATACATAAATAATAAATATATAAAAGAGAGGGCATGATTTCCTATTGGAATCTAGGTCATTTGTGCGGGGCAGCTCAGGGTTCCCCCATGGGGAGAGTTTGGGAAACAGGCCTTTGAGGACAGAAGACTGAGCACATGACTTGGGCTTCGCATTATGCTAAGGCTGAAGGTCATTGCTATAGGGTATGCTTTCCAGAACACCTGTGTACCTCATTGGATGTGACCTCTTGCCTCGGCCCAGGTCAAGATCCCAGGGAAGAGGAATCTAGTTTGACACGGGGCCCTCCCCACTTCAGGGAGCCTCATTCCCCCTTCCTTCAGACAAAAACACAGCCTACTTGTGATCTCAGTCTGTCCAACAAATAAATGAAATCATTATAAAAAAAAATATATTCAGGCATGTTTTATATAGTGATCAAGTGCAATTCTGCAGTGTGGCTCAGGGTTCTTTCATCGGGAGATTTTGGGAACCAGGTCTCTGAGGTTGGAAGGCTGAGCAGCCGACCACGGCTTCATGTGAGGTATAGGGTAAGGGTTAGGATTAGGGTTAGGGTTAAGGTTATGTTTAGGTGAGGTTTAGAGTAAGGGTAAGGGTTATGTCTTAGGAACAAGAAATGTCGGAACTGGCCACACAATACTGGCACACCAAGGGCTGAGTTGAGGGTGGGACTCAACAGAATCCGCAGGCGATGGAATTTTGGACGGGACAGGCCAAGAGGGTGGAATGCCCTCAGGGGAGCATGCTGGTTTCTATATAGCTGAAGGTACTGGATAGCACAGAAGGAAAGCGTCAGTTTCTGCCTGAGAGGCTGAGTCCTTCCTACAGACTGACTTTCCCATCCACAGGAGGACCTGGGTTCAGTCCTCCGGAGTCCAGAGTCTGATCACGTAACCTAGCCTTAGGGTTTGGCTCTGGGAGAATGGCTGACCTGATTTGTCAGGGCAGAATTAGGCTTTCCACGGGACTCAGTTGAGGACGTAGCCCTGGCGGACCATCCTATTCCCGGATTGTGGTGTGGGGGTCCTAGGAAGGTGTTGGTAGAATGATCGGACAGGCAGATTTCTCCCGCCCCGAGGTTCTTCCACAGGGCTAAACTTCCCATTTGCCTAGTGGGCGGCACCCAGAGGCCTGCGATGTGAAGAAGGAATCCCCTACCTAGAGGGCTACCAGGGCAGGAAACCGGGGATAGAAGTCTGAAGAAGCACCCTCGGGTTAGGGTTAGGCCGATGCACATGGGAGGCCCTACCGGCCCTTGCTGAAGGATCATCAAACTCCTGGTTCCCGCTTCAGGTGGGCGCTCCTTGGAGCTGTGTCCGAAGGGGTGCATGCAGATTTCACCTGTTCTACGGATTCAGCTCATTTCTAAAGGGCAAACGTTCCCATTGGGATCTATGGACATTGTGCGGTGCACCTCAGGGTTCCCGCATCTGCAGAGTTCATGGACCAGGCTACTGAGGACAGAAGCCTGAGCATGGGACAGGGGCTTTGCATCAGGATTACCGTGAAGGTTATTTCACAAGTGAATGCTGTTGGTAACACCTGGGTGAGTCAGTGGGTTAGGCCACTGCCTTCAGCTCAGGACATGATCCCAGAGTCCTGGGATGGAGCCCCACATCGGGCTGTCTCCTCAGCAGGGAGCCTTCTTTCCCTTCTCTGGGCAAGCAACACTGCCTACATCTTTTCGCTCCCTGCAAAGTGAAAAAGTAAAATCTTGAAGCAATAAATAAATAAATAAATAAATAATAAATATATAAAAGAGAGGGCACGAATTCCTATTGGAATCTAGGTCATTTGTGCGGGGCAGCTCAGGGTTCCCCCATGGGGAGAGTTTGGGAACCAGGCCTTTGAGGACAGAAGACTGAGCACATGACTTGGGCTTCGCATTATGCTAAGGCTGAAGGTCATTGCTATAGGGTATGCTTTCCAGAACACCTGTGTACCTCATTGGATGTGACCTCTTGCCTCGGCCCAGGTCCAGATCCCAGGGAAGAGGAATCTAGTTTGACACTGGGCCCTCCCCACTGCAGGGAGCCTTATTCCCCCTTCCTTCAGACAACAACACAGCCTACTTGTGATCTCAGTCTGTCCAACAAATAAATAAAATCATTATAAAAAATATATATTCAGGCATGTTTTATATAGTGATCAAGTGCAATTCTGCAGTGTGCCTCAGGGTTCTTCCATCGGGAGATTTTTGGAAACCAGGCCTCTGAGGTTGGAAGGCTGAGCAGCCGGCAAAGGCTTCAGGTGAGGTATAGGGTAAGGGTTAGGGTTAGGGTAAGGGTTATGTTTAGGTGAGGGTTAGAGTAAGGGTTAGGGTTCTGTCTTAGGAACAAGGCATGTCGGAACTGGCCACACAATACTGGCACACCAAGGGCTGAGTTGAGGGTGGGACTCAGCAGAATCCTCAGGCGATGGAATTTTGGACAGGACAGGCCAAGAGGGTGGAATGCCCTCAGGGGAGCATGCTGGTTTCTATATATCTGAAGGTACTGGATAGCACAGAAGGAAAGGGTCAGTTTCTGCCTGAGAGGCTGAGTCCTTCCTACAGACTGACTTTCCCATCCACAGGAGGACCTGGGTTCTGTCCTCTGGTGTCCAGAGTCTGATCACGTAACCTAGGCTTAGAGTTTGGCTCTGGGAGAATGGCTGACCTGATTTGTCAGGGCAGAATTAGGCTTTCCACGGGACTCAGTTGAGGACGTAGCCCTGGCAGACCATCCTATTCCCGGATTGTGGTGTGGGGGTCCTAGGAAGGTGTTGGTAGAATGATCGGACAGGCAGATTTCTACCGCCCCGAGGGTCTTCCACAGGGCTAAATTTGCCATTATCCTAGTGGGCGGCACCCAGAAGCCTGCGATGTGAAGAAGGAATCCCCTACCTAGAGGGCTACCAGGGCAGGCAACCGGGGATAGAAATCTGAAGAAGCACCCTCGGGTTAGGGTTAGGCCGATGCACATGGGAGACCCTACCGGCCCTTGCCTAGGGATCATCAAACTCCTGGTTCCCGCTTCAGGTGGGCACTCCTTGGAGCTGTGTCCCAAGGGGTGCATGCAGATTTCACCTGTTCTACGGATTCAGCTCATTTCTAAAGGGCAAACGTTCCCATTGGGATCTATGGACATTGTGCGGTGCACCTCAGGGTTCCCGCATCTGCAGAGTTCATGGACCAGGCTACTGAGGACAGAAGCCTGAGCATGGGACAGGGGCTTTGCATCAGGATTCCCGTGAAGGTTATTTCACAATTGAATGCTGTTGGTAACACCTTGGTGAGTCAGTGCGTTAGGCCACTGCCTTCAGCTCAGGACATGATCCCAGAGTCCTGGAATGGAGCCCCACAACGGGCTGTCTCCTCAGCAGGGAGCCTTCTTTCCCTTCTCCGGGCGTGCAACACTGCCTACATCTTTACGCTCCCTGCAAAGTGAAAAAGTAAAATCTTGAAGCAATGAATAAATAAATACGTGAATAATAAATATATAAAAGAGAGGGCATGAATTCCTATTGGAATCTAGGTCATTTGTGCGGGGCAGCTCAGGGTTCCCCCATGGGGAGAGTTTGGGAACCAGGCCTTTGAGGACAGAAGACTGAGCACATGACTTGTGCTTCGCATTATGCTAAGGCTGAAGGTCATTGCTATAGGTTATGCTTTCCAGAACACCTGTGTACCTCATTGGATGTGACCTCTTGCCTCGGCCCAGGTCCAGATCCCAGCGAAGAGGAATCTAGTTTGACACCGGGCCCTCCCCACTGCAGGGAGCCTTATTCCCCCTTCCTTCAGACAACAACACAGCCTACTTGTGATCTCAGTCTGTCCAACAAATAAATAAAATCATTATAAAAAAATATATATTCAGGCATGTTTTATATAGTGATCAAGTGCAATTCTGCAGTGTGCCTCAGGGTTCTTCCATCGGGAGATTTTTGGAAACCAGGCCTCTGAGGTTGGAAGGCTGAGCAGCCGGCAACGGCTTCAGGTGAGGTATAGGGTAAGGGATAGGGTTAGGGTTAGGGTAAGTGTTATGTTTAGGTGAGGGTTAGAATAAGGGTTAGGGTTCTGTCTTAGGAACAAGGCATGTCGGAACTGGCCACACAATACTGGCACACCAAGGGCTGAGTTGAGGGTGGGACTCAGCAGAATCCTCAGGCGATGGAATTTTGGACGGGACAGGCAAAGAGGGTGGAATGCCCTCAGGGGAGCATGCTGGTTTCTATATATCTGAAGGTACTGGATAGCACAGAAGGAAAGGGTCAGTTTCTGCCTGAGAGGCTGAGTCCTTCCTACAGACTGACTTTCCCATCCACAGGAGGACCTGGGTTCAGTCCTCCGGTGTCCAGAGTCTGATCACGTAACCTAGGCTTAGAGTTTGGCTCTGGGAGAATGGCTGACCTGATTTGTCAGGGCAGAATTAGGCTTTCCACGGGACTCAGTTGAGGACGTAGCCCTGGCGGACCATCCTATTCCCGGATTGTGGTGTGGGGGTCCTAGGAAGGTGTTGGTAGAATGATCGGACAGGCAGATTTCTCCCGCCCCGAGGGTCTTCCACAGGGCTAAATTTGCCATTATCATAGTGGGCGGCACCCAGAAGCCTGCGATGTGAAGAAGGAATCCCCTACCTAGAGGGCTACCAGGGCAGGAAACCGGGGATAGAAGTCTGAAGAAGCACCCTCGGGTTAGAGTTAGGCCGATGCACATGGGAGACCCTACCGGCCCTTGCTGAGGGATCATCAAACTCCTGGTTCCCGCTTCAGGTGGGCGCTCCTTGGAGCTGTGTCCTAAGGGGCGCATGCAGATTTCACCTGTTCTACGGATTCAGCTCATTTCTAAAGGGCAAACGTTCCCATTGGGATCTATGGACATTGTGCGGTACACCTCAGGGTTCCCGCATCTGCAGAGTTCATGGACCAGGCTACTGAGGACAGAAGCCTGAGCATGGGACAGGGGCTTTGCATCAGGATTCCCGTGAAGGTTATTTCACAATTGAATGCTGTTGGTAACACCTTGGTGAGTCAGTGCGTTAGGCCACTGCCTTCAGCTCAGGACATGATCCCAGAGTCCTGGGATGGAGCCCCACAACGGGCTGTCTCCTCAGCAGGGAGCCTTCTTTCCCTTCTCTGGGCGTGCAACACTGCCTACATCTTTTCGCTCCCTGCAAATTGAAAAAGTAAAATCTTGAAGCAATGAATAAATAAATATATAAATAATAAATATATAAAAGAGAGGGCATGAATTCCTATGGAATCTAGGTCATTTGTGCGGGGCAGCTCAGCGTTCCCCCATGGGGAGAGTTTGGGAACCAGGCCTTTGAGGACAGAAGACTGAGCACATGACTTGGGCTTCGCATTATGCTAAGGCTGAAGGTCATTGCTATAGGGTATGCTTTCCAGAACACCTGAGTACCTCATTGGATGTGACCTCTTGCCTCGACCCAGGTCAATATCCCAGGGAAGAGGAATCTAGTTTGACACCGGGCCCTCCCCACTGCAGGGAGCCTCATTCCCCCTTCCTTCGGACAAAAACACAGCCTACTTGTGATCTCAGTCTGTCCAACAAATAAATGAAATCATTATAAAAAAAAATATATTCAGCCATGTTTTATATAGTGATCAAGTGCAATTCTGCAGTGTGGCTCAGGGTTCTTTCATCGGGAGATTTTGGGAACCAGGCCTCTGAGGTTGGAAAGCTGAGCAGCCGACCACGGCTTCATGTGAGGTATAGGGTAAGGGTTAGGATTAGGGTTAGGGTTAAGATTATGTTTAGGTGAGGTTTAGAGTAAGGGTTAGGGTTATGTCTTAGGAACAAGGCATGTCGGAACTGGCCACACAATACTGGCACACCAAGGGCTGAGTTGAGGGTGGGACTCAGCAGAATCCTCAGGCGATGGAATTTTGGACGGGACAGGCCAAGAGGGTGGAATGCCCTCAGGGGAGCATACTGGTTTCTATATATCTGAAGGTACTGGATAGCACAGAAGGAAAGGGTCAGTTTCTGCCTGAGAGGCTGAGTCCTTCCTACAGACTGACTTTCCCATCCACAGGAGGACCTGGGTTCAGTCCTCCGGTGTCCAGAGTCTGATCACGTAACCTAGGCTTAGGGTTTGGCTCTGGGAGAATGGCTAACCTGATTTGTCAGGGCAGAATTAGGCTTTCCACGGGACTCAGTTGAGGACGTAGCCCTGGCGGACCATCCTATTCCCGGATTGTGGTGTGGGGGTCCTAGGAAGGTGTTGGTAGAATGATCGGACAGGCAGATTTCTCCCGCCCCGAGGTTCTTCCACAGGGCTAAACTTCCCATTTGCCTAGTGGGCGGCACCCAGAGGCCTGCGATGTGAAGAAGGAATCCCCTACCTAGAGGGCTACCAGGGCAGGCAACCGGGGATAGAAGTCTGAAGAAGCACCCTCGGGTTAGGGTTAGGCCGATGCACATGGGAGGCCCTACCGGCCCTTGCTGAGGGATCATCAAACTCCTGGTTCCCGCTTCAGGTGGGCGCTCCTTGGAGCTGTGTCCCATGGGGTGCATGCAGATTTCACCTGTTCTACGGATTCAGCTCATTTCTAAAGGGCAAACGTTCCCATTGGGATCTATGGACATTGTGCGGTGCACCTCAGGGTTCCCGCATCTGCAGAGTTCATGAACCAGGCTACTGAGGACAGAAGCCTGAGCATGGGACAGGGGCTTTGCATCAGGATTACCTTGAAGGTTATTTCACAAGTGAATGCTGTTGGTAACACCTGGGTGAGTCAGTGGGTTAGGCCACTGCCTTCAGCTCAGGACATGATCCCAGAGTCCTGGGATGGAGCCCCACATCGGGCTGTCTCCTCAGCAGGGAGCCTTCTTTCCCTTCTCTGGGCAAGCAACACTGCCTACATCTTTTCGCTCCCTGCAAAGTGAAAAAGTAAAATCTTGAAGCAATAAATAAATAAATACGTGAATAATAAATATATAAAAGAGAGGGCATGAATTCCTATTGGAATCTAGGTCATTTGTGCGGGGCAGCTCAGGGTTCCCCCATGGGGAGAGTTTGGGAACCAGGCCTTTGAGGACAGAAGACTGAGCACATGACTTGGGCTTCGCATTATGCTAAGGCTGAAGGTCATTGCTATAGGGTATGCTTTCCAGAACACCTGTGTACCTCATTGGATGTGACCTCTTGCCTCGGCCCAGGTCCAGATCCCAGGGAAGAGGAATCTAGTTTGACACCGGGCCCTCCCCACTGCAGGGAGCCTTATTCCCCCTTCCTTCAGACAACAACACAGCCTACTTGTGATCTCGTCTGTCCAACAAATAAATAAAATCATTATAAAAAAATATATATTCAGGCATGTTTTATATAGTGATCAAGTGCAATTCTGCAGTGTGCCTCAGGGTTCTTCCATCGGGAGATTTTTGGAAACCAGGCCTCTGAGGTTGGAAGGCTGAGCAGCCGGCAACGGCTTCAGGTGAGGTATAGGGTAAGGGTTAGGGTTAGGGTTAGGGTAAGGGTTATTTTAGGTGAGGGTTAGAGTAAGGGTTAGGGTTCTGTCTTAGGAACAAGGCATGTCGGAACTGGCCACACAATACTGGCGCACCAAGGGCTGAGTTGAGGGTGGGACTCAGCAGAATCCTCAGGCGATGGAATTTTGGACGGGACAGGCCAAGAGGGTGGAATGCCCTCAGGGGAGCATGCTGGTTTCTATATATCTGAAGGTACTGGATAGCACAGAAGGAAAGGGTCAGTTTCTGCCTGAGAGGCTGAGTCCTTCCTAGAGACTGACTTTCCCATCCATAGGAGGACCTGGGTTCAGTCCTCCGGTGTCCAGAGTCTGATCACGTAACCTAGGCTTAGCCTTTGGCTCTGGGAGAATGGGTGACCTGATTTGTCAGGGCAGAATTAGGCTTTCCACGGGTCTCAGTTGAGGACGTAGCCATGACGGACCATCCTATTCCCGGATTGTGGTGTGGGGGTCCTAGGAAGGTGTTGGTAGAATGATCGGACAGGCAGATTTCTCCCGCCCCGAGGTTCTTCCACAGGGCTAAACTTCCCATTTGCCTAGTGGGCGGCACCCAGAGGCCTGCGATGTGAAGAAGGAATCCCCTACCTAGAGGGCTACCAGGGCAGGCAACCGGGGATAGAAGTCTGAAGAAGCACCCTCGGGTTAGGGTTAGGCCGATGCACATGGGAGGCCCTACCGGCCCTTGCTGAGGGATCATCAAACTCCTGGTTCCCGCTTCAGGTGGGCGCTCCTTGGAGCTGTGTCCGAAGGGGTGCATGCAGATTTCACCTGTTCTACGGATTCAGCTCATTTCTAAAGGGCAAACGTTCCCATTGGGATCTATGGACATTGTGCGGTGCACCTCAGGGTTCCCGCATCTGCAGAGTTCATGGACCAGGCTACTGAGGACAGAAGCCTGAGCATGGGACAGGGGCTGTGCATCAGGATTACCGTGAAGGTTATTTCACAAGTGAATGCTGTTGGTAACACCTGGGTGAGTCAGTGGGTTAGGCCACTGCCTTCAGCTCAGGACATGATCCCAGAGTCCTGGGATGGAGCCCCACATCGGGCTGTCTCCTCAGCAGGGAGCCTTCTTTCCCTTCTTTGGGCAAGCAACACTGCCTACATCTTTTCGCTCCCTGCAAAGTGAAAAAGTAAAATCTTGAAGCAATAAATAAATAAATAAATAAATAATAAATATATAAAAGAGAGGGCATGAATTCCTATTGGAATCTAGGTCATTTGTGCGGGGCAGCTCAGGGTTCCCCCATGGGGAGAGTTTGGGAACCAGGCCTTTGAGGACAGAAGACTGAGCACATGACTTGGGCTTCGCATTATGCTAAGGCTGAAGGACATTGCTATAGGGTATGCTTTCCAGAACACCTGTGTACCTCATTGGATGTGACCTCTTGCCTCGGCCCAGGTCCAGATCCCAGGGAAGAGGAATCTAGTTTGACACCGGGCCCTCCCCACTGCAGGGAGCCTTATTCCCCCTTCCTTCAGACAACAACACAGCCTACTTGTGATCTCAGTCTGTCCAACAAATAAATAAAATCATTATAAAAAAATATATATTCAGGCATGTTTTATATAGTGATCAAGTGCAATTCTGCAGTGTGCCTCAGGGTTCTTCCATCGGGAGATTTTTGGAAACCAAGCCTCTGAGGTTGGAAGGCTGAGCAGCCGGCAACGGCTTCAGGTGAGGTATAGGGTAAGGGTTAGGGTTAGGGTTAGGGTAAGGGTTATGTTTAGGTGAGGGTTAGAGTAAGGGTTAGGGTTCTGTCTTAGGAACAAGGCATGTCGGAACTGGCCACACAATACTGGCACACCAAGCCCTGAGTTGAGGGTGGGAATCAGGAGAATCCTCAGACGATGGAATTTTGGACGGGACTGGCCAAGAGAGTGGAATGCCCTCAGGGGAGCATGCTGGTTTCTATATATCTGAAGGTACTGGATAGCACAGAAGGAAAGGGTCAGTTTCTGCCTGAGAGGCTGAGTCCTTCCTACAGACTGACTTTCCCATCCACAGGAGGACCTGGGTTCAGTCCTCCGGTGTCCAGAGTCTGATCACGTATCCTAGGCTTAGGGTTTGGCTCTGGGAGAATGACTGACCTGATTTGTCAGGGCAGAATTAGGCTTTCCACGGGTCTCAGTTGAGGACGTAGCCCTGACAGACCATCATATTCCCGGATTGTGGTGTGGAGGTCCTAGGAAGGTGTTGGTAGAATGATCGGACAGGCAGATTTCTCCCGCCCCGAGGGTCTTCCACAGGGCTAAATTTCCCTTTATCATAGTGGGCGGCACCCAGACGCCTGCGATGAGAAGAAGGAATCCCCTACCTAGAGGGCTACCAGGGCAGGCAACCGGGGATAGAAGTCTGAAGAAGCACCCTTGGGTTAGGGTTAGTCCGATGCACATGGGAGGCCCTACCGGCCCTTGCTGAGGGATCATCAAACTCCTGGTTCCCGCTTCAGGTGGGCGCTCCTTGGAGCTGTGTCCCAAGGGGTGCATGCAGATTTCACCTGTTCTACGGATTCAGCTCATTTCTAAAGGGCAAACGTTCCCATTGGGATCTATGGACATTGTGCGGTGCACCTCAGGGTTCCTGCATCTGCAGAGTTCATGGACCATGCTACTGAGGACAGAAGCCTGAGCATGGGACAGGGGCTTTGCATCAGGATTACCTTGAAGGTTATTTCACAAGTGAATGCTGTTGGTAACACCTGGGTGAGTCAGTGGGTTAAGCCACTGCCTTCAGCTCAGGACATGATCCCAGAGTCCTGGAATGGAGCCCCACATCGGGCTGTCTCCTCAGCAGGGAGCATTCTTTCCCTTCTCTGGGCATGCAACACTGCCTACATCTTTTCGCTCCCTGCAAAGTGAAAAAGTAAAATCTTGAAGCAATAAATAAATAAATACATAAATAATAAAAATATAAAAGAGAAGGCATGATTTCCTATTGGAATCTAGGTCATTTGTGCGGGGCAGCTCAGGGTTCCCCCATGGGGAGAGTTTGGGAACCAGGCCTTTGAGGACAGAAGACTGAGCACATGACTTGGGCTTCGCATTATGCTAAGGCTGAAGGTCAATGCTATAGGGTATGCTTTCCAGAACACCTGTGTCCCTCATTGGATGTGACCTCTTGCCTCGGCCCAGGACAAGATCCCAGGGAAGAGGAATCTAGTTTGACACCGGGCCCTCCCCACTGCAGGGAGCCTTATTCCCCCTTCCTTCAGACAAAAACACAGCCTATTTGTGATCTCAGTCTGTCCAACAAATAAATAAAATCATTATAAAAAAATAAATAATTATATTCAGGCATGTTTTATATAGTGATCAAGTGCAATTCTGCAGTGTGGCTCAGGGACTTCCATCGGGAGATTTTGGGAACCAGGCCTCTGAGGTTGGAAGGCTGAGCAGCCGACCAGGCTTCATGTGATGTATAGGGTTAGGGTTAGGTTTAGGGATAGGGTTATGGTTAGGGTTATGTTTAGGGTAGGGTTAGAGTAAGGGTTAGGGTTATGGCTTAGGAACAAGGCATGTCGGAACTGGCCACACAATACTGGCACACCAAGGGCTGAGTTGAGGGTGGGTCTCAGCAGAATCCTCAGGCGATGGAATTTTGGACGGGACAGGCCAAGAGGGTGGAATGCCCTCAGGGGAGCATGCTGGTTACTATATATCTGAAGGTACTGGATAGCACAGAAGGAAAGGGTCAGTTTCTGCCTGAGAGGCTGAGTCCTTCCTACAGACTGACTTTCCCATCCACAGGAGGACCTGGGTTCAGTCCTCCGGTGTCCAGAGTCTGATCACGTAACCTAGGCTTAGCCTTTGGGTCTGGGAGAATGGCTGACCTGATTTGTCAGGGCAGAATTAGGGTTTCCACGGGACTCAGTTGAGGACATAGCCCTGGCGGACCATCCTATTCTTGGATTGTGGTGTGGGGGTCCTAGGAAGGTGTTGGTAGAATGATCGGACAGGCAGATTTCTCCCGCCCCGAGGGTCTTCCACAGGGCTAAATTTCCCATTATCATAGTGGGCGGCACCCAGAAGCCTGCAATGTGAAAAAGGAATCCCCTACCTAGAGGGCTACCAGGGCAGGCAACCGGGGATAGAAGTCTGAAGAAGCACCCTCGGGTTAGGGTTAGGCCGATGCACATGGGAGTCCCTACCGGCCCTTGCTGAGGGATCATCAAACTCTTGGTTCCCGCTTCAGGTGGGCGCTCCTTGGAGCTGTGTCCCAAGGGGTGCATGCAGATTTCACCTGTTCTACGGATTCAGCTCATTTCTAAAGGGCAAACGTTCCCATTGGGATCTATGGACATTGTGCGGTGCACCTCAGGGTTCCCGCATCTGCAGAGTTCATGGACCAGGCTACTGAGGACAGAAGCCTGAGCATGGGACAGGGGCTTTGCATCAGGATTACCGTGAAGTTTACTTCACAAGTGAAAGCTGTTGGTAACACCTGGGTGAGTCAGTGGGTCAGGCCACTGCCTTCAGCTCAGGACATGATGCCAGAGTCCTGGGATGAAGCCCCACATCGGGCTGTCTCCTCAACAGGGAGCCTTCTTTCCCTTCTCTGGGCGTGCAACACTGCCTACATCTTTTCGCTCCCTGCAAAGTGAAAAAGTAAAATCTTGAAGCAATAAATAAATAAATACATAAATAATAAATATATAAAAGAGAGGGCATGATTTCCTATTGGAATCTAGGTCATTTGTGCGGGGCAGCTCAGGGTTCCCCCATGGGGAGAGTTTGGGAACCAGGCCTTTGAGGACAGAAGACTGAGCACATGAATTGGCCTTCGCATTATGCTAAGGCTGAAGGTCATTGCTATAGGGTATGCTTTCCAGAACACCTGTGTACCTCATTGGATGTGACCTCTGGCCTCGGCCCAGGTCAAGATCCCAGGGAAGAGGAATCTAGTTTGACACCGGGCCCTCCCCACTGCAGGGAGCCTTATTCCCCCTTCCTTCAGACAAAAACACAGCCTACTTCTGATCTCAGTCTGTCCAACAAATAAATAAAATCATTATAAAAAAATAAATAAATATATTCAGGCATGTTTTATATAGTGATCAAGTGCAATTCTGCAGTGTGGCTCAGGGTTCTTCCATCGGGAGATTTTGGGAACAGGACTCTGAGGATGGAAGGCTGAGCAGCCGACGACGGCTTCATGTGAGGTATAGGGTTAGGGTTAGGGTTAGGGTTAGGTTTAGGGTTAGGGTTAGGGTTAAAGTTATGTTTAGGTGAGGGTTAGAGTAAGGGTTAGGGTTATGTCTTAGGAACAAGGCATGTCGGAACTGGCCACACAATACTGGCACACCAAGGGCTGAGTTGAGGGTGGGACTCAGCAGAATCCTCAGGCGATGGAATTTTGGACGGGACAGGCCAAGAGTGTGGAATGCCCTCAGGGGAGCATGCTGGTTTCTATAATCTGAAGGTACTGGATAGCACAGAAGGAAAGGGTCAGTTTCTGCCTGAGAGGCTGGGTCCTTCTTACAGACTGACTTTCCCATCCACAGGAAGAGCTGGGTTCAGTCCTACGGTGTCCAGAGTCTGATCATGTAACCTAGGCTTACGGTTTGGCTCTGGGAGAATGGCTGACCTGATTTGTCAGGGCAGAATTAGGCTTTCCACGGGTCTAAGTTGAGGACATAGCCCTGGCAGACCATCCTATTCCCGGATTGTGGTGTGGGGGTCCTTGGAAGGTGTTGGTAGAATGATCGGACAGGCAGATTTCTCCCGTCCCGAGGGTCTTCCACAGGGCTAAACTTCCCATTATCATAGTGGGCGGCACCCAGAAGCCTGCGATGTGAAGAAGGAATCCCCTACCTAGAGGGCTACCAGAGCATACAACCGGGGATAGAAGTATGAAGAAGCACCCTCCGGTTAGGGATACGCCGATGCACATGGGAGGCCCTACCGGCCCTTGCTGAGGGATCATCAAACTCCTGGTTCCCGCTTCAGGTGGGCGCTCCTTGGAGCTGTGTCCCAAGTGGTGCATGCAGATTTCACCTGTTCTATGGATTCAGCTCATTTCTAAAGGGCAAACGTTCCCATTGGGATCTATGGACATTGTGCGGTGCACCTCAGGGTTCCCGCATCTGCAGAGTTCATGGACCAGGCTACTGAGGACAGAAGCCTGAGCATGGGACAGGGGCTTTGCATCAGGATTACCGTGAAGTTTATTTCACAAGTGAAAGCTGTTGGTAACACCTGGGTGAGTCAGTGGGTTAGGCCACTGCCTTCAGCTCAGGACATGATCCCAGAGTCCTGGGATGGAGCCCCACATCGGGCTGTCTCCTCAGCAGGGAGCCTTCTTTCCCTTCTCTGGGCGTGCAACACTGCCTACATCTTTTCGCTCCCTGCAAAGTGAAAAAGTAAAATCTTGAAGCAATGAATAAATAAATACATAAATAATAAATATATAAAAGAGAGGGCATGATTTCCTATTGGAATCTAGGTCATTTGTGCAGGGCAGCTCAGGGTTCCCCCATGGGGAGAGTTTGGGAACCAGGCCTTTGAGGACAGAAGACTGAGCACATGAATTGGCCTTCGCATTATGAGGAGGCTGAAGGTCATTGCTATAGGGTATGCTTTCCAGAACACCTGTGTACCTCATTGGATGTGACCTCTTGCCTCGTCCCAGGTCAAGATCCCAGGGAAGAGGAATCTAGTTTGACACCGGGCCCTCCCCACTGCAGGGAGCCTTATTCCCCCTTCCTTCAGACAAAAACACAGCCTACTTGTGATCTCAGTCTGTCCAAAAATAAATAAAATCATTATAAAAAATAAATAAATATATTCAGGCATGTTTTATATAGTGATCAAGTGCAATTCTGCAGTGTGGCTCAGGGTTCTTCCATCGGGAGATTTTGGGAACCAGGCCTCTGAGGTTGGAAGGCTGAGCAGCCGACGACGGCTTCATGTGAGGTATAGGGTTAGGGTTAGGGTTAGGGTTAGGGTTAGGGTTAGGGTTATGTTTAGGTGAGGGTTAGTAAGGGTTAGGGTTATGTCTTAGGAACAAGGCATGTCGGAACTGGCCACACAAACTAGCACACCAAGGGCTGAGTTGAGGGTGGGACTCAGCAGAATCCTCAGGCGATGGAATTTTGGACGGGACAGGCCAAGAGGGTGGAATGCCCTCAGGGGAGCATGCTGGTTTCTATATATCTGAAGGTACTGGATAGCACAGAAGGAAAGGGTCAGTTTCTGCCTGAGAGGCTGAGTCCTTCCTACAGACTGACTTTCCCATCCACAGGAGGACCTGGGTTCAGTCCTCCGGTGTGCAGAGTCTGATCACGTAACTTAGGCTTAGCCTTTGGCTCTGGGAGAATGGCTGACCTGATTTGTCAGGGCAGAATTAGGCTTTCCACGGGACTCAGTTGAGGACGTAGCCCTGGCAGACCATCCTATTCCCGGATCGTGGTGTGGGGGTACTTGGAAGGTGTTGGTAGAATGATCGGACAGGCAGATTTCTCCCGCCCCGAGGGTCTTCCACAGGGCTAAATTTCCCATTATCATAGTGGGCGGCACCCAGAAGCCTGCGATGTGAAGATGGAATCCCCTACCTAGAGGGCTACCAGGGCAGGCAACCAGGGATAGAAGTCTGAAGAAGCACCCTCGGGTTAGGGTTAGGACGATGCACATGGGAGGCCCTACCGGCCCTTGCTGAGGGATCATCAAACTCCTGGTTCCCGCTTCAGGTGGGCGCTCCTTGGAGCTCTGTCCCAAGGGGTGCATGCAGATTTCACCTGTTCTACGGATTCAGCTCATTTCTAAAGGGTAAACGTTCCCATTGGCATCTATGGACATTGTGCGGTGCACCTCAGGGTTCCCGCATCTGCAGAGTTCATGGACCAGGCTACTGAGGACAGAGCCTGAGCATGGGACAGGGGCTTTGCATCAGTATTACCGTGAAGGTTATTTCACAAGTGAATGCTGTTGGTAACACCTGGGTGAGTCAGTGGGTTAGGCCACTGCCTTCAGCTCAGGACATGATCCCAGAGTCCTGGGATGGAGCCCCATATCGGGCTGTCTCCTCAGCAGGGAGCCTTCTTTCCCTTCTCTGGGGGTGCATCACTGCCTACATCTTTTCGCTCCCTGCAAAGTGAAAAAGTAAAATCTTGAGGCAATAAATAAATAAATACATAAATAATAAATATATAAAAGAGAGGGCATGATTTCCTATTGGAATCTAGGTCATTTGTGCGGGGCAGCTCAGGGTTCCCCCATGGGGAGAGTTTGGGAACCAGGCCTTTGAGGACAGAAGACTGAGCACATGACTTGGGCTTCGCATTATGCTAAGGCTGAAGGTTATTGCTATAGGGTATGCTTTCCAGAACACCTGTGTACCTCATTGGATGTGACCTCTTGCCTCGGCCCAGGTCAAGATCCCAGGGAAGAGGAATCTAGTTTGACACCGGGCCCTCCGCACTGCAGGGAGCCTTATTCCCCCTTCCTTCAGACAAAAACACAGCCTACTTGTGATCTCAGTCTGTCCAACAAATAAATAAAATCATTATAAAAAAATAAATAAATATATTCAGGCATGATTTATATAGTGATCAAGTACAATTCTGCAGTGTGGTTCAGGGTTCTTCCATCGGGAGATTTTGGGAAACAGGCCTCTGAGGTTGGAAGGCTGAGCAGCCGACCACGGCTTCATGTGAGGTATAGGGTTATGGTTAGGGTTAGGGTTACGGTTAGGGTTAGGGTTATGTTTAGGTGAGGGTTAGAGTAAGGGTTAGGGTTATGTCTTAGGAACAAGGCATGTCGGAACTGGCCACACAATACTGGCACACCAAGGGCTGAGTTGAGGGTGGGACTCAGCAGAATCCTCAGGCGATGGAATTTTGGACGGGACAGGCCAAGAGGGTGGAATGCCCTCAGGGGAGCATGCTGGTTTCTATATATCTGAAGGTACTGGATAGCACAGAAGGAAAGGGTCAGTTTCTGCCTGAGAGGCTGAGTCCTTTTTACAGACTGACTTTTCCATCCACAGAAGGACCTGGGTTCTGTCCTCAGGTGTCCAGAGTCTGTTCACGTAACCTAGGCTTAGCCTTTGGCTCTGGGAGAATGGCTGACCTGATTTGTCAGGGCAGAATTAGGCTTTCCACGGGACTCAGTTGAGGACGTAGCCCTGGCGGACCATCCTATTCCCGGATTGTGGTTTGGGGGTCCTAGGAAGGGGTTGGTAGAATGATCCGACAGGCAGATTTCTCCCGCCCCGAGGGTCATCCACAGGGCTAAATTTCCCATTATCATAGTGGGCGGCACCCAGAAGCCTGCGATGTGAAGAAGGAATCCCCTACCTAGAGGGCTACCAGGGCAGGCAACCGGGGATAGAAGTCTGAAGAAGAACCCTGGGTTAGGGTTAGGCCGATGCACATGGGAGGCCCTCCCGGCCCTTGCTGAGGGATCATCAAATTCCTGGTTCCCGCTTCAGGTTGGCGCTCCTTGGAGCTGTGTCACAAGGGGTGCATGCAGATTTCACCTGTTCTACAGACTCAGCTCATTTCTAAAGGGCAAACGTTCCCATTGGGATCTATGGACATTGTGCGGTGCACCTCAGGGTTCCTGCATCTGCAGAGTTCATGGACCATGCTACTGAGGACAGAAGCCTGAGCATGGGACAGGGGCTTTGCATCAGGATTACCTTGAAGGTTATTTCACAAGTGAATGCTGTTGGTAACACCTGGGTGAGTCAGTGGGTTAGCCCACTGCCTTCACCTCAGGACATGATCCCAGAGTCCTGGAATGGAGCCCCACATCGGGCTGTCTCCTCAGCAGGGAGCATTCTTTCCCTTCTCTGGGCGTGCAACACTGCCTACATCTTTTCGCTCCCTGCAAAGTGAAAAAGTAAAATCTTTAAACAATAAATAAATAAATACATAAATAATAAATATATAAAAGAGAGGGCATGATTTCCTATTGGAATCTAGGTCATTTGTGCGGGGCAGCTCAGGGTTCCCCCATGGAGAGAGTTTGGGAACCAGGCCTTTGAGGACAGAAGACTGAGCACATGACTTGGGCTTCGCATTATGCTAAGGCTGAAGGTCATTGCTATAGGGTATGCTTTCCAGAACACCTGGGTACCTCATTGGATGTGACCTCTTGCCTCGGCCCAAGTCAAGATCCCAGGGAAGAGAAATCTAGTTTGACACCGGGCCCTCCCCACTGCAGGGAGCCTTATTCCCCCTTCCTTCAGACAAAAACACAGCCTACTTGTGATCTCAGTCTGTCCAACAAATAAATAAAATCATTATAAAAAAATATATATTCAGGCATGTTTTATATAGTGATCAAGTGCAATTCTGCAATGTGGCTCAGGGTTCTTCCATCGGGAGATTTTTGGAACCAGGCCACTGAGGTTGGAAGGCTGAGCATCCGGCCACGGCTTCATGTGAGGTATAGGGTTAGGGTTAGGGTTAGGGTTAGGGTTATGTTTAGGTGAGGGTTAGAGTAAGGGTTAGGGTTCTGTCTTAGGAACAAGGCATGTCGGAACTGGCCACACAATACTGGCACACCAAGGGCTGAGTTGAGGGTGGGACTCAGCAGAATCCTCAGGCGATGGAATTTTGGACGGGACAGGCCAAGAGGGTGGAATGCCCTCAGGGGAGCATGCTGGTTTCTATATATCTGAAGGGACTGGATAGCACTGAAGGAAAGGGTCAGTTTCTGCCTGAGAGGCTGAGTCCTTCCTACAGACTGACTTTCCCAACCACAGGAGGACCTGGGTTCAGTTTTCGGGTGTCCAGAGTCTGATCACGTAACCTAGGCTTAGGGTATGGCTATGGGAGAATGGCTGACCTGATTTTTCAGGGCAGAATTAGGCTTTCCACGGGACTCAGTTGAGGACGTAGCCCTGGCGGACCATCCTATTCCCGGATTGTGGTGTGGGGTCCTAGGAAGGTGTTGGTAGAATGATCAGACAGGCAGATTTCTCCCGCCCCGAGGGTCTTCCACAGGGCTAAATTTTCCATTATCATAGTGGGCGGCACCCAGAAGCCTGTGATGTGAAGAAGGAATCCCCTACCTAGAGGGCTACCAGGGAAGGCAACCGGGGATAGAAGTATGAAGAAGCACCCTCGGGTTAGGTTTAGGCCGATGCACATGGGAGGCCCTACTGGCTCTTGCTGAGGGATCATCAAACTCCTGGTTCCCGCTTCAGGTGGGCGCTCCTTGGAGCTGTGTCCCAAGGGGTGCATGCAGATTTCACCTGTTCTACGGATTCAGCTCATTTCTAAAGGGCAAACGTTCCCATTGGGATCTATGGACATTGTGCGGTGCACCTCAGGGTTCCCGCATCTGCAGAGTTCATGGACCAGGCTACTGAGGACAGAAGCCTGAGCATGGGACAGGGGCTTTGCATCAGTATTACCGTGAAGGTTATTTCACAAGTGAATGCTGTTGGTAACACCTGGGTGAGTCAGTGGGTTAGGCCACTGCCTTCAGCTCAGGACATGATCCCAGAGTCCTGGGATGGAGCCCCACATCGGGCTGTCTCCTCAGCAGGGAGCCTTCTTTCTCTTCTCTGGGCGTGCAACACTGCCTTCATCTTTTCGCTCCCTGCAAAGTGAAAAAGTAAAATCTTGAAGCAATAAATAAATAAATACGTAAATAATAAATATATAAAAGGGAGGGCATGATTTCCTATTGGAATCTAGGTCATTTGTGCGGGGCAGCTCAGGGTTCCCCAATGGGGAGTGTTTGGGAACCAGGCCTTTGAGGACAGAAGACTGAGCACATGAATTGGCCTTCGCATTATGCTAAGGCTGAAGGTCATTGCTATAGGGTATGCTTTCCAGAACACCTGTGTACCTCATTGGATGTGACCTCTTGCCTCGGCCCAGGTCAAGATCCCAGGGAAGAGGAATCTAGTTTGACACCGGGCCCTCCCCACTGCAGGGAGCCTTATTCCCCCTTTTTTCAGACAACAACACAGCCTACTTGTAATCTCAGTCTGTCCAACAAATAAATAAAATCATTATAAAAAAATAAATAAATATATTCAGGCACGTTTTATATAGTGATCAAGTGCAATTCTGCAGGGTGGCTCAGGGTTCTTCCATCGGGAGATTTTGGGAACCAGGCCTCTGAGGTTGGAAGGCTGAGCAGCCGACCACGGCTTCATGTGAGGTATAGGGTTAGGGTTAGGGTTAGGGTTATGTTTAGGTGAGGGTTAGAGTAAGGGTTAGGGTTATGTCTTAGGAACAAGGCATGTCGGAACTGGCCACACAATACTGGCACACCAAGGGCTGAGTTGAGGGTGGGACTCAGCAGAATCCTCAGGCGATGGAATTTTGGACGGGACAGGCCAAGAGGGTGGAATGTCCTCAGGGGAGCATGCTGTTTTCTATATATCTGAAGGTACTGGATAGCACAGAAGGAAAGGGTCAGTTTCTGCCTGAGAGGCTGAGTCCTTTCTACAGACTGACTTTTCCATCCACAGAAGGACCTGGGTTCTGTCCTCAGGTGTCCAGAGTCTGTTCACGTAACCTAGGCTTAGCCTTTGGCTCTGGGAGAATGGCTGACCTGATTTGTCAGGGCAGAATTAGGCTTTCCACGGGACTCAGTTGAGGACGTAGCCCTGGCGGACCATCCTATTCCCGGATTGTGGTTTGGGGGTCCTAGGAAGGGATTGGTAGAATGATCCGACAGGCAGATTTCTCCCGCCCCGAGGGTCATCCACAGGGCTAAATTTCCCATTATCATAGTGGGCGGCACCCAGAAGCCTGCGATGTGAAGAAGGAATCCCCTACCTAGAGGGCTACCAGGGCAGGCAACCGGGGATAGAAGTCTGAAGAAGAACCCTGGGTTAGGGTTAGGCCGATGCACATGGGAGACCCTCCCGGCCCTTGCTGAGGGATCATCAAACTCCTGGTTCCCGCTTCAGGTGGGCGCTCCTTGGAGCTGTGTCACAAGGGGTGCATGCAGATTTCACCTGTTCTACAGACTCAGCTCATTTCTAAAGGGCAAACGTTCCCATTGGGATCTATGGACATTGTGCGGTGCACCTCAGGGTTCCTGCATCTGCAGAGTTCATGGACCATGCTACTGAGGACAGAAGCCTGAGCATGGGACAGGGGCTTTGCATCAGGATTACCTTGAAGGTTATTTCACAAGTGAATGCTGTTGGTAACACCTGGGTGAGTCAGTGGGTTAGGCCACTGCCTTCAGCTCAGGACATGATCCCAGAGTCCTGGAATGGAGCCCCACATCGGGCTGTCTCCTCAGCAGGGAGCATTCTTTCCCTTCTCTGGGCGTGCAACACTGCCTACATCTTTTCGCTCCCTGCAAAGTGAAAAAGTAAAATCTTGAAGCAATAAATAAATAAATACATAAATAATAAATATATAAAAGAGAGGGCATGATTTCCTATTGGAATCTAGGTCATTTGTGCGGGGCAGCTCAGGGTTCCCCCATGGGGAGAGTTTGGGAACCAGGCCTTTGAGGACAGAAGACTGAGCACATGACTTGGGCTTCGCATTATGAGGAGGCTGAAGGTCATTGCTATAGGGTATGATTTCCTGAACACCTGTGTACCTCATTGGATGTGACCTCTTGCCTCGGCCCAGGTCAAGATCCCAGGGAAGAGAAATCTAGTTTGACACCGGGCCCTCCCCACTGCAGGGAGCCTTATTCCACCTTCCTTCAGACAACAACACAGCCTACTTGTGATCTCAGTCTGTCCAACAAATAAATAAAATCATTATAAAAAAATATATATTCAGGCATGTTTTATATAGTGATCAAGTGCAATTCTGCAATGTGGCTCAGGGTTCTTCCATCGGGAGATTTTGGGAACCAGGCCACTGAGGTTGGAAGGCTGAGCATCCGGCCACGGCTTCATGTGAGGTATAGGGTTAGGTTTAGGGTTAGGGTTAGGGTTATGTTTAGGTGAGGGTTAGAGTAAGGGTTAGGGTTCTGTCTTAGGAACAAGGCATGTCGGAACTGGCCACACAATACTGGCACAATAAGGGCTGAGTTGAGGGTGGGACTCAGCAGAATCCTCAGGCGATGGAATTTTGGACGGGACAGGCCAAGAGGGTGGAATGCCCTCAGGGGAGCATGCTGGTTTCTATATATCTGAAGGTACTGTATAGCACTGAAGGAAAGGGTCAGTTTCTGCCTGAGAGGCTGAGTCCTTCCTACAGACTGACTTTCTCAACCACAGGAGGACCTGGGTTCAGTTTTCCGGTGTCCAGAGTCTGATCACGTAACCTAGGCTTAGGGTATGGCTATGGGAGAATGGCTGACCTCATTTGTCAGGGCAGAATTAGGCTTTCCACGGGACTCAGTTGAGGACGTAGCCCTGGCGGACCATCCTATTCCCAATTGTGCTGTGGGGGTCCTAGGAAGGTGTTGGTAGAATGATCGGACAGGCAGATTTCTCCCGCCCCGAGCGTCTTCCTCAGGGCTAAATTGGCCATTATCATAGTGGGCGGCACCCAGAAGCCTGCGATGTGAAGAAGGAATCCCCTACCTAGAGGGCTACCAGGGAAGGCAACCGGGGATAGAAGTCTGAAGAAGCACCCTCGGGTTAGGGTTAGGCCGATGCACATGGGAGGCCCTACCGGCCCTTGCTGAGGGATCATCAAACTCCTGGTTCCCGCTTCAGGTGGGCGCTCCTTGGAGCTGTGTCCCAAGGGGTGCATGCAGATTTCACCTGTTCTACGGATTCAGCTCATTTCTAAAGGGCAAACGTTCCCATTGGCATCTATGGAAATTGTGCGGTGCACCTCAGGGTTCCCGCATCTGCAGAGTTCATGGACCAGGCTACTGAGGACTGAAGCCTGAGCATGGGACAGGGGCTTTGCATCAGGATTACCGTGAAGTTTATTTCACAAGTGAATGCTGTTGGTAACACCTGGGTGAGTCAGTGGGTTAGGCCACTGCCTTCAGCTCAGGACATGATCCCAGAGTCCTGGGATGGAGCCCCACATCGGGCTGTCTCCTCAGCAGGGAGCCTTCTTTCCCTTCTCTGGGCGTGCAACACTGCCTACATCTTTTCGCTCCCTGCAAAATGAAAAAGTAAAATCTTGAAGCAATAAAAAAATAAATACATAAATAATAAATATATAAAAGGGAGGGCATGATTTCCTATTGGAATCTAGGTCATTTGTGCGGGGCAGCTCAGGGTTCCCCCATGGGGAGTGTTTGGGAACCAGGCCTTTGAGGACAGAAGACTGAGCACATGACTTGGGCTTCGCATTATGCTAAGGCTGAAGGTCATTGCTATAGGGTATGCTTTCCAGAACACCTGTGTACCTCATTGGATGTGACCTCTTGCCTCGGCCCAGGTCAAGATCCCAGGGAAGAGGAATCTAGTTTGACACCGGGCCCTCCCCACTGCAGGGAGCCTTATTCCCCCTTCCTTCAGACAAAAACACAGCCTACTTGTGATCTCAGTCTGTCCAACAAATAAATAAAATCATTATAAATAAATAAATAAATATATTCAGGCATGTTTTATATAGTGATCAAGTGCAATTCTGCAGTATGGCTCAGGGTTCTTCCATCGGGAGATTTTGGGAACCAGGCCTCTGAGGTTGGAAGGCTGAGCAGCCGACCACGGCTTCATGTGAGGTATAGGGTTAGAGTTAGGTTTAGGGTTAGGGTTAGTATTAGGGTTATGTTTAGGTGAGGGTTAGAGTAAGGGTTAGGGTTATGGCTTAGGAACAAGGCATGTCGGAACTGGCCACAAAATACTGGCACAATAAGGGCTGAGTTGAGGGTGGGACTCAGCAGAATCCTCAGGCGATGGAATTTAGGACAGGACAGGCCAAGATGGTGGAATGCCCTCAGGGGAGCATGCTGGTTTCTATATATCTGAAGGTACTGGATAGCACTGAAGGAAAGGGTCAGTTTCTGCCTGAGAGGCTGAGTCCTTCCTACAGACTGACTTTCCCATCCACAGGAGGACCTGGGTTCAGTCCTCCGGTGTCCAGAGTCTGATCACTTAACCTAGGCTTAGGGTTTGGCTATGGGAGAATGGCTGACCTGATTTGTCAGGGCAGAATTAGGCTTTCCACGGGACTCAGTTGAGGACGTAGCCCTGGCGGACCATCCTATTCCCGGATTGTGGTGTCGGGGTCCTAGGAAGGTGTTGGTAGAATGATCAGACAGGCAGATTTCTCCCGCCCCGAGGGTCTTGCACAGGGCTAAACTTCCCATTTGCCTAGTGGGCGGCACCCAGAGGCCTGCGATGTGAAGAAGGAATCCCCTACCTAGAGGGCTACCAGGGCAGGCAACCGGGGATAGAAGTCTGAAGAAGCACCCTCGGGTTAGGGTTAGGCCGATGCACATGGGAGGCCCTACCGGCCCTTGCTGAGGGATCATCAAACTCCTGGTTCCCGCTTCAGGTGGGCGCTCCTTGGAGCTGTGTCCCAAGGGATGCATGCAGATTTCACCTGTACTACGGATTCAGCTCATTTCTAAAGTTCAAACGTTCCTATTGGGATCTATGGACATTGTGCGGTGCACCTCAGGGTTCCCGCATCTGCAGAGTTCATGGACCAGGCTACTGAGGACAGAAGCCTGAGCATGGGACAGGGGCTTTGCAACAGGATTACCGTGAAGGTTATTTCACAAGTGAATGCTGTTGGTAACACCTGGGTGAGTCAGTGGGTTAGGCCACTGCCTTCAGCTCAGGACATGATCCCAGAGTCCTGGGATGGAGCCCCACATCGGGCTGTCTCCTCAGCAGGGAGCCTTCTTTCCCTTCTCTGGGCGTGCAACACTGCCTACATCTTTTCGCTCCCTGCAAAGTGAAAAAGTAAAATCTTGAAACAATAAATAAATAAATAAGTAAATAATAAATATATAAAAGGGAGGGCATGATTTCCTATTGGAATCTCGGTCATTTGTGCGGGGCAGCTCAGGGTTCCCCCATGGGGAGAGTTTGGGAACCAGGCCTTTGAGGACAGAAGACTGAGCACATGACTTGGGCTTCACATTATGTTAAGGCTGAAGGTCATTGCTATAGGGTATGCTTTCCAGAACACCTGTGTACCTCATTGGATGTGACCTCTTGCCTCGGCCCAGGTCAAGACCCCAGGGAAGAGGAATCTAGTTTGACACGGGGCCCTCCCCACTGTAGGGAGCCTTATTTTCCCTTCCTTCAGACAAAAACACAGCCTATTTGTGATCTCAGTCTGTCCAACAAATAAATAAAATCATTATAAAAAAATAAATAAATATATTCAGGCATGTTTTATATAGTGATCAAGTGCAATTATGCAGTGTGGCTCAGGGTTCTTCCATCGGGAGATTTTGGGAACCAGGCCTCTGAGGTTAGAAGGCTGAGCAGCCGACCACGGCTTCATGTGAGGTATAGGGTTAGGGTTACTTTTAGGGTGTGGGTTAGTGTTAGGGTTATGTTTAGGTGAGGGTTAGAGTAAGGGTTAGGGTTATGTCTTAGGAACAAGGCATGTCGGAACTGGCCACACAATACTGGCACACCAAGGGCTGAGTTGAGGGTGGGACTAAGCAGAATCCTCAGGCGATGGAATTTTGGACGGGACAGGCCAAGAGGGTGGAATGCCCTCAGGGGAGCATGCTGGTTTCTATATATCTGAAGGTACTGGATAGCACAGAAGGAAAGGGTCAGTTTCTGCCTGAGAGGCTGAGTCCTTCCTACAGACTGACTTTCCCATCCACAGGAGGACCTGGGTTCAGTTTTCCGGTGTCCAGAGTCTGATCACGTAACCTAGGCTTAGGGTTTGACTCTGGGAGAATGGCTGACCTGATTTGTCAGGGCAGAATTAGGCTTTCCACGGGACTCAGTTGAGGACGTAGCCCTGGCGGACCATCCTATTCCCGGATTGTGGTGTGGGGGTCCTAGGAAGGTGTTGGTAGAATGATCGGACAGGCAGATTTCTCCCGCCCCGAGGGTCTTCCACAGGGCTAAACTTCCCATTTGCCTAGTGGGCGGCACCCAGAGGCCTGCGATGTGAAGAAGGAATCCCCTACCAAGAGGGCTATCAGGGCAGGCAACCGGGGATAGAAGTCTGAAGAAACACCCTCTGGTTAGGCTTAGGCCGATGCACATGGGAGGCCCTACCGGCCCTTGCTGAGGGATCATCAAACTCCTGGTTCCCGCTTCAGGTGGGCGCTCCTTGGAGCTGTGTCCCAAGGGGTGCTTGCAGATTTCACCTGTTCTACGGATTCAGCTCATTTCTAAAGGGCAAACGTTCCCATTGGGATCTATGGACATTGTGCGGTGCACCTCAGGGTTCCCGCATCTGCAGAGTTCATGGACCAGGCTACTGAGGACAGAAGCCTGAGCATGGGACAGGGGCTTTGCATCAGGATTACCGTGAAGTTTATTTCACAAGTGAATGCTGTTGGTAACACCTGGGTGAGTCAGTGGGTTAGGCCACTGCCTTCAGCTCAGGACATGATCCCAGAGTCCTGGGATGGAGCCCCACATCGGGCTGTCTCCTCAGCAGGGAGCCTTCTTTCCCTTCTCTGGGCGTGCAACACTGCCTACATCTTTTCGCTCCCTGCAAAGTGAAAAAGTAAAATCTTGAAGCAATAAATAAATAAATACGTAAATAATAAATATATAAAAGGGAGGGCATGATTTCCTATTGGAATCTAGGTCATTTGTGCGGGGCAGTCATGGTTCCCCCATGAGGAGAGTTTGGGAACTAGGCCTTTGAGGACAGAAGACTGAGCACATGACTTGGGCTTCGCATTATGCTAAGGCTGAAGGTCATTGCTATAGGGTATGCTTTCCAGAACACCTGTGTACCTCATTGGATGTGACCTCTTGCCTCGGCCCAGGTCAAGATCCCAGGGAAGAGGAATCTAGTTTGACACCGGGCCCTCCCCATTGCAGGGAGCCTTATTCCCCCTTCCTTCAGAGAAAAACACAGCCTATTTGTGATCTCAGTCTGTCCAACAAATACATAAAATCATTATAAAAAAATAAATAAATATATTCAGGCACGTTTTATATAGTGATCAAGTGCAATTCTGCAGTGTGGCTCAGGGTTCTTCCATCGGGAGATTTTGGGAACCAGGCCTCTGAGGTTAGAAGGCTGAGCAGCCGACCACGGCTTCATGTGAGGTATAGGGTTAGAGTTAGGTTTAGGGTTAGGGTTAGGGTTAGGGTTATGTTTAGGTGAGGGTTAGTAAGGGTTAGGGTTATGTCTTAGGAACAAGGCATGTCGGAACTGGCCACACAATACTGGCACACCAAGGGCTGAGTTGAGGGTGGGACTCAGCAGAACCTCAGGCGATGGAATTTTGGAGGGGACAGGCCAAGAGGGTGGAATGCCCTCAGGGGAGCATGCTGGTTTCTATATATCTGAAGGTACTGGATAGCACAGAAGGAAAGGGTCAGTTTCTGCCTGAGAGGCTGAGTCCTTCCTACAGACTGACTTTCCCATCCACAGGAGGACCTGGGTTCAGTCCTCCGGTGTCCAGAGTCAGATCACGTAACCTAGGCTTAGGGTTTGGCTCTGGGGAATGGCTGACCTGATTTGTCAGGGCAGAATTAGGCTTTCCAAGAAACTCAGTTGAGGACGTAGCCCTGAGGACCATCCTATTCCCGGATTGTGGTGTGGGGGTCCTAGGAAGGTGTTGGTAGAATGATCGGACAGGCAGATTTCTCCCGCCCCGAGGGTCTTGCACAGGGCTAAACTTCCCATTTGCCTAGTGGGCGGCACCCAGAGGCCTGCGATGTGATGAAGGAATCCCCTACCTAGAGGGCTACCAGGGCAGACAACCGGGGATAGAAGTCTGAAGAAGCACCCTCGGGTTAGGGTTAGGCCGATGCACATGGGAGGCCCTACCGGCCCTTGCTGAGGGATCATCAAACTCGTGGTTCCCGCTTCAGGTGGGCGCTCCTTGGAGCTGTGTCCCAAGGGGTGCATGCAGATTTCACCTGTTCTACGGATTCAGCTCATTTCTAAAGGACAAACGTTCCCATTGGCATCTATGGACATTGTGCGGTGCACCTAAGGGTTCCCGCATCTGCAGAGTTCATGGACCAAGCTACTGAGGACAGAAGCCTGAGCATGGGACAGGGGCTTTGCATCAGGATTCCCGTGAAGGTTATTTCACAAGTGAATGCTGTTGGTAACACCTGGGTGAGTCAGTGTGTTAGGCCACTGCCTTCAGCTCAGGACATGATCCGAGAGTCCTGGGATGGAGCCCCACATCGGGCTGTCTCCTCAGCAGGGAGCCTTCTTTCCCTTCTCTGGGGGTGCAACACTGCCTACATCTTTTCGCTCCCTGCAAAATGAAAAAGTAAAATCTTGAAGCAATAAAATATAAATACATAAATAATAAATATATAAAAGAGAGGGCATGATTTCCTATTGGAATCTAGGTCATTTGTGCGGGGCAGCTCAGGGTTCCCCCATGGGGAGAGTTTGGGAACCAGGCCTTTGAGGACAGAAGACTGAGCACATGACTTGGGCTTCGCATTATGCTAAGGCTGAAGGTCATTGCTATAGGGTATGCTTTCCAGAACACCTGTGTACCTCATTGGATGTGACCTCTTGCCTCGGCCCAGGTCAAGATCCCAGGGAAGAGGAATCTAGTTTGACACGGGGCCCTCCCCACTGCAGGTAGCCTTATTCCCCCTTCCATCAGACAAAAACACAGCCTACTTGTGATCTCAGTCTGTCCAACAAATAAATAAAATCATTATAAATAAATAAATAAATATATTCAGGCATGTTTTATATAGTGATCAAGTGCAATTCTGCAGTGTGGCTCAGGGTTCTTCCATCGGGAGATTTTGGGAACCAGGCCTCTGAGGTTGGAAGGCTGAGCAGCCGACCACGGCTTCATGTGAGGTATACGGTTAGGGTTAGGGTTAGGGTTAGGGTTAGGGTTATGTTTAGGTGAGGGTTAGTAAGGGTTAGGGTTATGTCTTAGGAACAAGGCATGTCGGAACTGGCCACACAATACTGGCACACCAAGGGCTGAGTTGAGGGTGGGACTCAGCAGAACCTCAGGCGATGGAATTTTGGACGGGACAGGCCAAGAGGGTGGAATGCCCTCAGGGGAGCATGCTGGTTTCTATATATCTGAAGGTACTGGATAGCACAGAAGGAAAGGGTCAGTTTCTGCCTGAGAGGCTGAGTCCTTCCTACAGACTGACTTTCCCATCCACAGGAGGACCTGGGTTCAGTCCTCCGGTGTCCAGAGTCAGATCACGTAACCTAGGCTTAGGGTTTGGCTCTGGGGAATGGCTGACCTGATTTGTCAGGGCAGAATTAGGCTTTCCAAGAAACTCAGTTGAGGACGTAGCCCTGAGGACCATCCTATTCCCGGATTGTGGTGTGGGGGTCCTAGGAAGGTGTTGGTAGAATGATCGGACAGGCAGATTTCTCCCGCCCCGAGGGTCTTGCACAGGGCTAAACTTCCCATTTGCCTAGTGGGCGGCACCCAGAGGCCTGCGATGTGATGAAGGAATCCCCTACCTAGAGGGCTACCAGGGCAGACAACCGGGGATAGAAGTCTGAAGAAGCACCCTCGGGTTAGGGTTAGGCCGATGCACATGGGAGGCCCTACCGGCCCTTGCTGAGGGATCATCAAACTCGTGGTTCCCGCTTCAGGTGGGCGCTCCTTGGAGCTGTGTCCCAAGGGGTGCATGCAGATTTCACCTGTTCTACGGATTCAGCTCATTTCTAAAGGACAAACGTTCCCATTGGCATCTATGGACATTGTGCGGTGCACCTCAGGGTTCCCGCATCTGCAGAGTTCATGGACCAAGCTACTGAGGACAGAAGCCTGAGCATGGGACAGGGGCTTTGCATCAGGATTCCCGTGAAGGTTATTTCACAAGTGAATGCTGTTGGTAACACCTGGGTGAGTCAGTGGGTTAGGCCACTGCCTTCAGCTCAGGACATGATCCGAGAGTCCTGGGATGGAGCCCCACATCGGGCTGTCTCCTCAGCAGGGAGCCTTCTTTCCCTTCTCTGGGGGTGCAACACTGCCTACATCTTTTCGCTCCCTGCAAAATGAAAAAGTAAAATCTTGAAGCAATAAAATATAAATACATAAATAATAAATATATAAAAGAGAGGGCATGATTTCCTATTGGAATCTAGGTCATTTGTGCGGGGCAGCTCAGGGTTCCCCCATGGGGAGAGTTTGGGAACCAGGCCTTTGAGGACAGAAGACTGAGCACATGACTTGGGCTTCGCATTAGGCTAAGGCTGAAGGTCATTGCTATAGGGTATGCTTTCCAGAACACCTGTGTACCTCATTGGATGTGACCTCTTGCCTCGGCCCAGGTGTAGATCCCAGGGAAGAGGAATCTAGTTTGACACGGGGCCCTACCCACTGCAGGTAGCCTTATTCCCCCTTCCTTCAGACAAAAACACAGCCTACTTGTGATCTCAGTCTGTCCAACAAATAAATAAAATCATTATAAATAAATAAATAAATATATTCAGGCATGTTTTATATAGTGATCAAGTGCAATTCTGCAGTGTGGCTCAGGGTTCTTCCATCGGGAGATTTTGGGAACCAGGCCTCTGAGGTTGGAAGGCTGAGCAGCCGACCACGGCTTCATGTGAGGTATAGGGTTAGGGTTAGGGTTAGGGTTAGGGTTAGGGTTAGGGTTAGGGTTATGTTTAGGTGAGGGTTAGTAAGGGTTAGGGTTATGTCTTAGGAACAAGGCATGTCGGAACTGGCCACACAATACTGGCACACCAAGTGCTGAGTTGAGGGTGGGACTCAGCAGAACCTCAGGCGATGGAATTTTGGACGGGACAGGCCAAGAGGGTGGAATGCCCTCAGGGGAGCATGCTGGTTTCTATATATCTGAAGGTACTGGATAGCACAGAAGGAAAGGGTCAGTTTCTGCCTGAGAGGCTGAGTCCTTCCTACAGACTGACTTTCCCATCCACAGGAGGACCTGGGTTCAGTCCTCCGGTGTCCAGAGTCTGATCACGTAACCTAGGCTTAGGGTTTGGCTCTGGGAGAATGGCTGACCTGATTTGTCAGGGCAGAATTAGGCTTTCCAAGGGACTCAGTTGAGGACGTAGCCCTGGCGGATCATCCTATTCCCGGATTGTGGTGTGGGGGTCCTAGGAAGGTGTTGGTAGACTGATCGGACAGGCAGATTTCTCCCGCCCCGAGGGTCTTGCACAGGTCTAAACTTCCCATTTGCCTAGTGGGCGGCACCCAGAGGCCTGCGATGTGAAGAAGGAATCCCCTACCTAGAGGGCTACCAGGGCAGACAACCGGGGATAGAAGTCTGAAGAAGCACCCTCGGGTTAGGGTTAGGCCGATGCACATGGGAGGCCCTACCGGCCCTTGCTGAGGGATCATCAAACTCCTGGTTCCCGCTTCAGGTGGGCGAGCCTTGGAGCTGTGTCCCAAGGGGTGCATGCAGATTTCACCTGTTCTACGGATTCAGCTCATTTCTAAAGGGCAAACGTTCCCATTGGCATCTATGGACATTGTGCGGTGCACCTCAGGGTTCCCGCATCTGCAGAGTTCATGGACCAGGCTACTGAGGACAGAAGCCTGAGCATGGGACAGGGGCTTTGCATCAGGATTCCCGTGAAGGTTATTTCACAAGTGAATGCTGTTGGTAACACCTGGGTGAGTCAGTGGGTTAGGCCACTGCCTTCAGCTCAGGACATGATCCCAGAGTCCTGGGATGGAGCCCCACATCGGGCTGTCTCCTCAGCAGGGAGCCTTCTTTCCCTTCTCTGGGGGTGCAACACTGCCTACATCTTTTCGCTCCCTGCAAAATGAAAAAGTAAAATCTTGAAGCAATAAAAAAATAAATACATAAATAATAAATATATAAAAGAGAGGGCAAGATTTCCTATTGGAATCTAGGTCATTTGTGTGGGGCAGCTCAGGGTTCCCCCATAGGGAGATTTTGGGAACCAGGCCTTTGAGGACAGAAGACTGAGCACATGACTTGGGCTTCGCATTATGCTAAGGCTGAAGGTCATTGCTATAGGGTATGCTTTCCAGAACACCTGTGTACCTCATTGGATGTGACCTCTTGCCTCGGCCCAGGTCAAGATCCCAGGGAAGTGGAATCTAGTTTGACACGGGGCCCTCCCCACTGCAGGGAGCCTTATTCCCCCTTCCTTCAGACAAAAACACAGCCTACTTGTGATCTCAGTCTGTCCAACAAATAAATAAAATCATTATAAATAAATAAATAAATATATTCAGGCATGTTTTATATAGTGATCAAGTGCAATTCTGCAGTGTGGCTCAGGGTTCTTCCATCGGGAGATTTTGGGAACCAGGCCTCTGAGGTTGGAAGGCTGAGCAGCCGACCACGGCTTCATGTGAGGTATAGGGTTAGGGTTAGGGTTAGGGTTAGGGTTAGGGTTATGTTTAGGTGAGGGTTAGTAAGGGTTAGGGTTATGTCTTAGGAACAAGGCATGTCGGAACTGGCCACACAATACTGGCACACCAAGGGCTGAGTTGAGGGTGGGACTCAGCAGAACCTCAGGCGATGGAATTTTGGACGGGACAGGCCAAGAGGGTGGAATGCCCTCAGGGGAGCATGCTGGTTTCTATATATCTGAAGGTACTGGATAGCACAGAAGGAATGGGTCAGTTTCTGCCTGAGAGGCTGAGTCCTTCCTACAGACTGACTTTCCCATCCACAGGAGGACCTGGGTTCAGTCCTCCGGTGTCCAGAGTCTGATCACGTAACCTAGGCTTAGCCTTTGGCTCTGGGAGAATGGCTGACCTGATTTGTCAGGGCAGAATTAGGCTTTCCACGGGAATCAGTTGAGGACGTAGCCCTGGCGGACCATCCTATTCCCGGATTTTGGTGTGGGGGTCCTAGGAAGGTGTTGGTAGAATGATCGGACAGGCAGATTTCTCCCGCCCCGAGGGTCTTGCACAGGGCTAAACTTCCCATTTGCCTAGTGGGCGGCACCCAGAGGCCTGCGATGTGAAGAAGGAATCCCCTACCTAGAGGGCTACCAGGGCAGACAACCGGGGATAGAAGTCTGAAGAAGCACCCTCGGGTTAGGGTTAGGCCGATGCACATGGGAGGCCCTACCGGCCCTTGCTGAGGGATCATCAAACTCCTGGTTCCCGCTTCAGGTGGGCGCTCCTTGGAGCTGTGTCCCAAGGGGTGCATGCAGATTTCACCTGTTCTACGGATTCAGCTCATTTCTAAAGGGCAAACGTTCCCATTGGCATCTATGGACATTGTGCGGTGCACCTCAGGGTTCCCGCATCTGCAGAGATCATGGACCAAGCTACTGAGGACAGAAGCCTGAGCATGGGACAAGGGCTTTGCATCAGGATTCCCGTGAAGGTTATTTCACAAGTGAATGCTGTTGGTAACACTGGGTGAGTCAGTGGGTTAGGCCACTGCCTTCAGCTCAGGACATGATCCCAGAGTCCTGGGATGGAGCCCCACATCGGGCTGTCTCCTCAGCAGGGAGCCTTCTTTCCCTTCTCTGGGGGTGCAACACTGCCTACATATTTTCGCTCCATGCAAAATGAAAAAGTAAAATCTTGAAGCAATAAAAAAATAAATACATAAATAATAAATATATAAAAGAGAGGGCATGATTTCCTATTGGAATCTAGGTCATTTGTGCGGGGCAGCTCAGGGTTCCCCCATAGGGAGAGTTTGGGAACCAGGCCTTTGAGGACAGAAGACTGAGCACATGACTTGGGCTTCGCATTATGCTAAGGCTGAAGGTCATTGCTATAGGGTATGCTTTCCAGAACACCTGTGTACCTCATTGGATGTGACCTCTTGCCTCGGCCCAGGTCAAGATCCCAGGGAAGAGGAATGTAGTTTGACACGGGGCCCTCCCCACTGCAGGGAGCCTTATTCCCCCTTCCTTCAGACAAAAACACAGCCTACTTGTGATCTCAGTCTGTCCAACAAATAAATAAAATCATTATAAATAAATAAATAAATATATTCAGGCATGTTTTATATAGTGATCAAGTGCAATTCTGCAGTGTGGCTCAGGGTTCTTCCATCGGGAGATTTTGGGAACCAGGCCTCTGAGGTTGGAAGGCTGAGCAGCCGACCACGGCTTCATGTGAGGTATACGGTTAGGGTTAGGGTTAGGGTTAGGGTTAGGTTTAGGGTTAAGTTTATGTTTAGGTGAGGGTTAGAGTAAGGGTTAGGGTTATGTCTTAGGAACAAGGCATGTCGGAACTGGCCACACAATACTGGCACACCAAGGGCTGAGTTGAGGGTGGGACTCAGCAGAATCCTCAGGCGATGGAATTTTGGACGGGACAGGCCAAGAGGGTGGAATGCCCTCAGGGTAGCATGCTGGTTTCTATATATCTGAAGGTACTGGATAGCACAGAAGGAAAGGGTCAGTTTCTGCCTGAGAGGCTGAGTCCTTCCTACAGACTGACTTTCCCATCCACAGGAGGACCTGGGTTCAGTCCTCCGGTGTCCAGAGTCTGATCCCGTAACCTTGGCTTAGTGTTTGGCTCTGGGAGAATGGCTGACCTGATTTGTCAGGGCAGAATTAGGCTTTCCACGGGACTCAGTTGAGGACGTAGCCCTGGCGGACCATCCTATTCCCGGATTGTGGTGTGGGGGTCCTAGGAAGGTGTTGGTAGAATGATCGGACAGGCAGATTTCTCCCTCCCCGAGGGTCTTCCACAGGGCTAAACTTCCCATTTGCCTAGTGGGCGGCACCCAGAGGCCTGCGATGTGAAGAAGGAATCCCCTACCTAGAGGGCTACCAGGGCAGGCAACCGGAAATAGACGTCTGAAGAAGCACCCTTGGGTTAGGGTTAGGCCAATGCACATGGGAGGCCCTACCGGCCCTTGCTGAGGGATCATCAAACTCCTGGTTCCCGCTTCAGGTGGGCGCTCCTTGGAGCTGTGTCCCAAGGGGTGCATGCAGATTTCACCTGTTCTACGGATTCAGCTCATTTCTAAACGGCAAACGTTCCCATTGGGATCTATGGACATTGTGCGGTGCACCTCAGGGTTCCCGCGTCTGCAGAGTTCATGGACCAGGCTACTGAGGACAGAAGCCTGAGCATGGGACAGGGGCTTTGCATCAGGATTCCCGTGAAGGTTATTTCACAAGTGAATGCTGTTGGTAACACCTGGGTGAGTCAGTGGGTTAGGCCACTGCCTTCAGCTCAGGACATGATCCCAGAGTCCTGGGATGGAGCCCCACATCGGGATGTCTCCTCAGCAGGGAGCCTTCTTTCCCTTCTCTGGGCGTGCAACACTGCCTACATCTTTTCGCTCCCTGCAAAGTGAAAAAGTAAAATCTTGAAGCAATAAATAAATAAATACATAAATAATAAATATATAAAAGAGAGGGCATGATTTCCTATTGGAATCTAGGTCATTTGTGCGGGGCAGCTCAGGGTTCCCCCATGGGGAGAGTTTGGGAACCAGGCCTTTGAGGACAGAAGACTGAGCACATGACTTGGGCTTCGCATTATGCTAAGGCTGAAGGTCATTGCTATAGGGTATGCTTTCCAGAACACCTGTGTACCCCATTGGATGTGACCTCTTGCCTCGGCCCATGTCAAGATCCCAGGGAAGAGGAATCTAGTTTGACACGGGGCCCTCCCCACTGCAGGGAGCCTTATTCCCCCTTCCTTCGGACAAAAACACAGCTTACTTGTGATCTTAGTCTGTCCAACAAATAAATAAAATCATTATAAATAAATAAATAAATATATTCAGGCATGTTTTATATAGTGATCAAGTGCAATTCTGCAGTGTGGCTCAGGGTTCTTCCATCGGGAGATTTTGGGAACCAGGCCTCTGAAGTTGGAAGGCTGAGCAGCCGACCACGGCTTCATGTGAGGTATACGGTTAGGGTTAGGGTTAGGGTTAGGGTGAGGGTTATGTTTAGGTGAGGGTTAGAGTAAGGGTTAGGGTTATGTCTTAGGAACAAGGCATGTCGGAACTGGCCAGTATACTGGCACACCAAGGGCTGAGTTGAGGGTGGGACTCAGCAGAATCCTCAGGCGATGGAATTTTGGACGGGACAGGCCAACAGGGTGGAATGCCCTCAGGGTAGCATGCTTTTTCTATATATCTGAAGGTACTGGATAGCACAGAAGGAAAGGGTCAGTTTCTGCCTGAGAGGCTGAGTCCTTCCTACAGACTGACTTTCCCATCCACAGGAGGACCTGGGTTCAGTCCTCCGGTGTCCAGAGTCTGATCCCGTAACCTAGGCTTAGCCTTTGGCTCTGGGAGAATGGCTGACCTGATTTGTCAGGGCAGAATTAGGCTTTCCACGTGACTCAGTTGAGGACGTAGCCCTGGCGGACCATCCTATTCCCGGATTGTGGTGTGGGGGTCCTAGGAAGGTGTTGGTAGAATGATCGGACAGGCAGATTTCTCTCTCCCCGAGGGTCTTCCACAGGGCTAAACTTCCCATTTGCCTAGTGGGCGGCACCCAGAGGCCTGCGATGTGAAGAAGGAATCCCCTACCTAGAGGGCTACCAGGGCAGGCAACCGGAAATAGAAGTCTGAAGAAGCACCCTCGGGTTAGGGTTAGGCCGATGCACATGGGAGGCCCTACCGGCCCTTGCTGAGGGATCATCAAACTCCTGGTTCCTGCTTCAGGTGGGCGCTCCTTGGAGCTGTGTCCCAAGGGGTGCATGCAGATTTCACCTGTTCTACGGATTCAGCTCATTTCTAAAGGGCAAACGTTCCCATTGGGATCTATGGACATTGTGCGGTGCACCTCAGGGTTCCCGCGTCTGCAGAGTTCATGGACCAGGCTACTGAGGACAGAAGCCTGAGCATGGGACAGGGGCTTTGCATCAGGATTACCGTGAAGGTTATTTCACAAGTGAATGCTGTTGGTAACACCTGGGTGAGTCAGTGGGTTAGGCCACTGCCTTCAGCTCAGGACATGATCCCAGAGTCCTGGGATGGAGCCCCACATCCGGCTGTCTATTCAGCAGGGAGCCTTCTTTCCTTTCTCTGGGCGTGCAACACTGCCTACATCTTTTCGCTCCCTGCAAAGTGAAAAAGTAAAATCTTGTATCAATAAATAAATAAATACATAAATAATAAATATATAAAAGAGAGGGCATGATTTCCTATTGGAATCTAGGTGATTTGTGCGGGGCAGCTCAGGGTTCTCCCATGGAGAGAGTTTGGGAACCAGGCCTTTGAGGACAGAAGACTGAGCATATGACTTGGGCTTCGCATTATGCTAAGGCTGAAGGTCATTGCTACAGGGTTTGCTTTCCAGAACACCTGTGTACCTCATTGGATGTGACCTCTTGCTTCGGCCCAGGTCAAGATCCCAGGGAAGAGGAATCTAGTTTGACACCGGGCCCTCCCCACTGCAGGGAGCCTTATTCCCCCTTCCTTCAGACAAAACCACAGCCTACTTGTGATCTCAGTCTGTCCAACAAATAAATAAAATCATTATAAAAAAATAAATAAATATATTCAGGCATGTTTTATATAGTGATCAAGTGCAATTCTGCAGTGTGGCTCAGGGTTCTTCCATCAGGAGATTCTGGGAACCAGGCCTCTGAGGTTGGAAGGCTGAGCAGCCGACCACGGCTTCATGTGAGGTATAGGGTTAGGGTTAGGGTTAGGGTTAGGGTTAGGGTTAGGGTTATGTTTAGGTGAGGGTTAGAGTAATGGTTAGGGTTATGTCTTAGGAACAAGGCATGTCGGAACTGGCCACACAATACTGGCACACCAAGGGCTGAGTTGAGGGTGGGACTCAGCAGAACCTCAGGCGATGGAATTTTGGACGGGACAGGCCAAGAGGGTGGAATGCCCTCAGGGGAGAATGCTGGTTTCTATATATCTGAAGGTACTGGATAGCACAGAAGGAATGGGTCAGTTTCTGCCTGAGAGGCTGAGTCCTTCCTACAGACTGACTTTCCCATCCACAGGAGGACCTGGGTTCAGTCCTCCGGTGTCCAGAGTCAGATCACGTAACCTAGGCTTAGCCTTTGGCTCTGGGAGAATGGCTGACCTGATTTGTCAGGGCAGAATTAGGCTTTCCAAGGGACTCAGTTGAGGACGTAGCCCTGGCGGACCATCCTATTCCAGGATTGTGGTGTGGGGGTCCTAGGAAGGTGTTGGTAGAATGATCGGACAGGCAGATTTCTCCCGCCCCGAGGGTCTTGCACAGGGCTAAACTTCCCATTTGCCTAGTGGGCGGCACCCAGAGGCCTGCGATGTGAAGAAGGAGTCCCCTACCTAGAGGGCTACCAGGGCAGACAACTGGGATAGAAGTCTGGTAAAGCACCCTCGGGTTAGGGTTAGGCCGATGCACATGGGAGGCCCTACCGGCCCTTGCTGAGGGATCATCAAACTCCTGGTTCCCGCTTCAGGTGGGCGCTCCTTGGAGCTGTGTCCCAAGGGGTGCATGCAGATTTCACCTGTTCTACGGATTCAGCTCATTTCTAAAGGGCAAACGTTCCCATTGGCATCTATGGACATTGTGCGGTGCACCTCAGGGTTCCCGCATCTGCAGAGTTCATGGACCAAGCTACTGAGGACAGAAGCCTGAGCATGGGACAAGGGCTTTGCATCAGGATTCCCGTGAAGGTTATTTCACAAGTGAATGCTGTTGGTAACACTGGGTGAGTCAGTGGGTTAGGCCACTGCCTTCAGCTCAGGACATGATCCCAGAGTCCTGGGATGGAGCCCCACATCGGGCTGTCTCCTCAGCAGGGAGCCTTCTTTCCCTTCTCTGGGGGTGCAACACTGCCTACATATTTTCGCTCCCTGCAAAATGAAAAAGTAAAATCTTGAAGCAATAAAAAAATAAATACATAAATAATAAATATATAAAAGAGAGGGCATGATTTCCTATTGGAATCTAGGTCATTTGTGCGGGGCAGCTCAGGGTTCCCCCATGGGGAGAGTTTGGGAACCAGGCCTTTGAGGACAGAAGACTGAGCACATGACTTGGGCTTCGCATTATGCTAAGGCTGAAGGTCATTGCTATAGGGTATGCTTTCCAGAACACCTGTGTACCTCATTGGATGTGACCTCTTGCCTCGGCCCAGGTCAAGATCCCAGGGAAGAGGAATCTAGTTTGACACGGGGCCCTCCCCACTGCAGGGAGCCTTATTCCCCCTTCCTTCAGACAAAAACACAGCCTACTTATGATCTCAGTCTGTCCAACAAATAAATAAAATCATTATAAAAAAATAAATAATTATATTCAGGCATGTTTTATATAGTGATCAAGTGCAATTCTGCAGTGTGGCTCAGGGTTCTTCCATCGGGAGATTTTGGGAACCAGGCCTCTGAGGTTGGAAGGCTGAGCAGCCGACCACGGCTTCATGTGAGGTATAGGGTTAGGGTTAGGGTTAGGGTTAGGGTTAGGGTTATGTTTAGGTGAGGGTTAGTAAGGGTTAGGGTTATGTCTTAGGAACAAGGCATGTCGGAACTGGCCACACAATACTGGCACACCAAGTGCTGAGTTGAGGGTGGGACTCAGCAGAACCTCAGGCAATGGAATTTTGACGGGACAGGCCAAGAGGGTGGAATGCCCTCAGGGGAGCATGCTGGTTTCTATATATCTGAAGGTACTGGATAGCACAGAAGGAAAGGGTCAGTTTCTGCCTGAGAGGCTGAGTCCTTCCTACAGACTGACTTTCCCATCCACAGGAGGACCTGGGTTCAGTCCTCCGGTGTCCAGAGTCTGATCACGTAACCTAGGCTTAGGGTTTGGCTCTGGGAGAATGGCTGACCTGATTTGTCAGGGCAGAATTAGGCTTTCCAAGGGACTCAGTTGAGGACGTAGCCCTGGCGGACCATCCTATTCCCGGATTGTGGTGTGGGGGTCCTAGGAAGGTGTTGGTAGAATGATCGGACAGGCAGATTGCTCCCGCCCCGAGGGTCTTGCACAGGGCTAAACTTCCCATTTGCCTAGTGGGCGGCACCCAGAGGCCTGCGATGTGAAGAAGGAGTCCCCTACCTAGAGGGCTACCAGGGCAGACAACCGGGGATAGAAGTCTGAAGAAGCACCCTCGGGTTAGGGTTAGGCCGATGCACATGGGAGGCCCTACCGGCCCTTGCTGAGGGATCATCAAACTCCTGGTTCCCGCTTCAGGTGGGCGCTCCTTGGAGCTGTGTCCCAAGGGGTGCATGCAGATTTCACCTGTTCTACGGATTCAGCTCATTTCTAAAGGGCAAACGTTCCCATTGGCATCTATGGACATTGTGCGGTGCACCTCAGGGTTCCCGCATCTGCAGAGTTCATGGACCAAGCTACTGAGGACAGAAGCCTGAGCATGGGACAGGGGCTTTGCATCAGGATTCCCGTGAAGTTTATTTCACAAGTGAATGCTGTTGGTAACACCTGGGTGAGTCAGTGGGTTAGGCCACTGCCTTCAGCTCAGGACATGATCGCAGAGTCCTGGGATGGAGCCCCACATCGGGCTGTCTCCTCAGCAGGGAGCCTTCTTTCCCTTCTCTGGGGGTGCAACACTGCCTACATCTTTTCGCTCCCTGCAAAATGAAAAAGTAAAATCTTGAAGCAATAAAAAAATAAATACATAAATAATAAATATATAAAAGAGAGGGCAAGATTTCCTATTGGAATCTAGGTCATTTGTGTGGGGCAGCTCAGGGTTCCCCCATAGGGAGAGTTTGGGAACCAGGCCTTTGAGGACAGAAGACTGAGAACATGACTTGGGCTTCGCATTATGCTAAGGCTGAAGGTCATTGCTATAGGGTATGCTTTCCAGAACACCTGTGTACCTCATTGGATGTGACCTCTTGCCTCGGCCCAGGTCAAGATCCCAGGGAAGAGGAATCTAGTTTGACACGGGGCCCTCCCCACTGCAGGGAGCCTTATTCCCCCTTCCTTCAGACAAAAACACAGCCTACTTGTGATCTCAGTCTGTCCAACAAATAAATAAAATCATTATAAATAAATAAATAAATATATTCAGGCATGTTTTATATAGTGATCAAGTGCAATTCTGCAGTGTGGCTCAGGGTTCTTCCATCGGGAGATTTTGGGAACCAGGCCTCTGAGGTTGGAAGGCTGAGCAGCCGACCACGGCTTCATGTGAGGTATAGGGTTAGGGTTAGGGTTAGGGTTAGGGTTAGGGTTATGTTTAGGTGAGGATTAGTAAGGGTAAGGGTTATGTCTTAGGAACAAGGCATGTCGGAACTTGCCACACAATACTGGCACACCAAGGGCTGAGTTGAGGGTGGGACTCAGCATAATCCTCAGGCGATGGAATTTTGGACAGGACAGGCCAAGAGGGTGGAATGCCCTCAGGGGAGCATGCTGGTTTCTATATATCTGAAGGTACTGGATAGCACAGAAGGAAAGGGTCAGTTTCTGCCTGAGAGGCTGAGTCCTTCCTACAGACTGACTTTCCCATCCACAGGAGGACCTGGGTTCAGTCCTCCGGTGTCCAGAGTCTGATCACGTAACCTAGGCTTAGGGTTTGGCTCTGGGAGAATGGCTGACCTCATTTTTCAGGGCAGAATTAGGCTTTCCACGGGACTCAGTTGAGGACGTAGCCCTGGCGGACCATCCTATTCCCAATTGTGCTGTGGGGGTCCTAGGAAGGTGTTGGTAGAATGATCGGACAGGCAGATTTCTCCCGCCCCGAGCGTCTTCCTCAGGGCTAAATTGGCCATTATCATAGTGGGCGGCACCCAGAAGCCTGCGATGTGAAGAAGGAATCCCCTACCTAGAGGGCTACCAGGGAAGGCAACAGGGGATAGAAGTCTGAAGAAGCACCCTCGGGTTAGGGTTAGGCCGATGCACATGGGAGGCCCTACCGGCCCTTGCTGAGGGATCATCAAACTCCTGGTTCCCGCTTCAGGTGGGCGCTCCTTGGAGCTGTGTCCCAAGGGGTGCATGCAGATTTCACCTGTTCTACGGATTCAGCTCATTTCTAAAGTTCAAACGTTCCTATTGGGATCTATGGACATTGTGCGGTGCACCTCAGGGTTCCCGCATCTGCAGAGTTCATGGACCAAGCTACTGAGGACAGAAGCCTGAGCATGGGACAGGGGCTTTGCATCAGGATTCCCGTGAAGGTTATTTCACAAGTGAATGCTGTTGGTAACACCTGGGTGAGTCAGTGGGTTAGGCCACTGCCTTCAGCTCAGGACATGATCCCAGAGTCCTGGGATGGAGCCCCACATCCGGCTGTCTATTCAGCAGGGAGCCTTCTTTCCTTTCTCTGGGCGTGCAACACTGCCTACATCTTTTCGCTCCCTGCAAAGTGAAAAAGTAAAATCTTGTATCAATAAATAAATAAATACATAAATAATAAATATATAAAAGAGAGGGCATGATTTCCTATTGGAATCTAGGTGATTTGTGCGGGGCAGCTCAGGGTTCTCCCATGGAGAGAGTTTGGGAACCAGGCCTTTGAGGACAGAAGACTGAGCACATGACTTGGGCTTCGCATTATGCTAAGGCTGAAGGTCATTGCTACAGGGTTTGCTTTCCAGAACACCTGTGTACCTCATTGGATGTGACCTCTTGCCTCGGCCCAGGTCAAGATCCCAGGGAAGAGGAATCTAGTTTGACACGGGGCCCTCCCCACTGCAGGGAGCCTTATTCCCCCTTCCTTCAGACAAAACCACAGCCTACTTGTGATCTCAGTCTGTCCAACAAATAAATAAAATCATTATAAAAAAATAAATAAATATATTCAGGCATGTTTTATATAGTGATCCAGTGCAATTCTGCAGTGTGGCTCAGGGTTCTTCCATCAGGAGATTCTGGGAACCAGGCCTCTGAGGTTGGAAGGCTGAGCAGCCGAGCACGGCTTCATGTGAGGTATAGGGTTACGGTTAGGGTTAGGGTTAGGGTTAGGGTTAGGGTTAGGGTTATGTTTAGGTGAGGGTTAGAGTAATGGTTAGGGTTATGTCTTAGGAACAAGGCATGTCGGAACTGGCCACACAATACTGGCACACCAAGGGCTGAGTTGAGGGTGGGACTCAGCAGAACCTCAGGCGATGGAATTTTGGACGGGACAGGCCAAGAGGGTGGAATGCCCTCAGGGGAGCATGCTGGTTTCTATATATCTGAAGGTACTGGATAGCACAGAAGGAAAGGGTCAGTTTCTGCCTGAGAGGGCTGAGTCCTTCCTACAGACTGACTTTCCCATCCACAGGAGGACCTGGGTTCAGTCCTCCGGTGTCCAGAGTCTGATCACGTAACCTAGGCTTAGGGTTTGGCTCTGGGAGAATGGCTGACCTGATTTGTCAGGGCAGAATTAGGCTTTCCAAGGGACTCAGTTGAGGACGTAGCCCTGGCGGACCATCCTATTCCCGGATTGTGGTGTGGGGGTCCTAGGAAGGTGTTGGTAGAATGATCGGACAGGCAGATTGCTCCCGCCCCGAGGGTCTTGCACAGGGCTAAACTTCCCATTTGCCTAGTGGGCGGCACCCAGAGGCCTGCGATGTGAAGAAGGAGTCCCCTACCTAGAGGGCTACCAGGGCAGACAACCGGGGATAGAAGTCTGAAGAAGCACCCTCGGGTTAGGGTTAGGCCGATGCACATGGGAGGCCCTACCGGCCCTTGCTGAGGGATCATCAAACTCCTGGTTCCCGCTTCAGGTGGGCGCTCCTTGGAGCTGTGTCCCAAGGGGTGCATGCAGATTTCACCTGTTCTACGGATTCAGCTCATTTCTAAAGGGCAAACGTTCCCATTGGCATCTATGGACATTGTGCGGTGCACCTCAGGGTTCCCGCATCTGCAGAGTTCATGGACCAAGCTACTGAGGACAGAAGCCTGAGCATGGGACAGGGGCTTTGCATCAGGATTCCCGTGAAGGTTATTTCACAAGTGAATGCTGTTGGTAACACCTGGGTGAGTCAGTGGGTTAGGCCACTGCCTTCAGCTCAGGACATGATCCCAGAGTCCTGGGATGGAGCCCCACATCGGGCTGTCTCCTCAGCAGGGAGCCTTCTTTCCCTTCTCTGGGGGTGCAACACTGCCTACATCTTTTCGCTCCCTGCAAAATGAAAAAGTAAAATCTTGAAGCAATAAAAAAATAAATACATAAATAATAAATATATAAAAGAGAGGGCAAGATTTCCTATTGGAATCTAGGTCATTTGTGTGGGGCAGCTCAGGGTTCCCCCATAGGGAGAGTTTGGGAACCAGGCCTTTGAGGACAGAAGACTGAGAACATGACTTGGGCTTCGCATTATGCTAAGGCTGAAGGTCATTGCTATAGGGTATGCTTTCCAGAACACCTGTGTACCTCATTGGATGTGACCTCTTGCCTCGGCCCAGGTCAAGATCCCAGGGAAGAGGAATCTAGTTTGACACGGGGCCCTCCCCACTGCAGGGAGCCTTATTCCCCCTTCCTTCAGACAAAAACACAGCCTACTTGTGATCTCAGTCTGTCCAACAAATAAATAAAATCATTATAAATAAATAAATAAATATATTCAGGCATGTTTTATATAGTGATCAAGTGCAATTCTGCAGTGTGGCTCAGGGTTCTTCCATCGGGAGATTTTGGGAACCAGGCCTCTGAGGTTGGAAGGCTGAGCAGCCGACCACGGCTTCATGTGAGGTATAGGGTTAGGGTTAGGGTTAGGGTTAGGGTTAGGGTTAGGGTTATGTTTAGGTGAGGGTTAGTAAGGGTTAGGGTTATGTCTTAGGAACAAGGCATGTCGGAACTGGCCACACAATACTGGCACACCAAGGGCTGAGTTGAGGGTGGGACTCAGCAGAACCTCAGGCGATGGAATTTTGGACGGGACAGGCCAAGAGGGTGGAATGCCCTCAGGGGAGCATGCTGGTTTCTATATATCTGAAGGTACTGGATAGCACAGAAGGAATGGGTCAGTTTCTGCCTGAGAGGCTGAGTCCTTCCTACAGACTGACTTTCCCATCCACAGGAGGACCTGGGTTCAGTCCTCCGGTGTCCAGAGTCTGATCACGTAACCTAGGCTTAGCCTTTGGCTCTGGGAGAATGGCTGACCTGATTTGTCAGGGCAGAATTAGGCTTTCCACGGGAATCAGTTGAGGACGTAGCCCTGGCGGACCATCCTATTCTCGGATTGTGGTGTGGGGGTCCTAGGAAGGTGTTGGTAGAATGATCGGACAGGCAGATTTCTCCCGCCCCGAGGGTCTTGCACAGGGCTAAACTTCCCATTTGCCTAGTGGGCGGCACCCAGAGGCCTGCGATGTGAAGAAGGAATCCCCTACCTAGAGGGCTACCAGGGCAGACAACCGGGGATAGAAGTCTGAAGAAGCACCCTCGGGTTAGGGTTAGGCCGATGCACATGGGAGGCCCTACCGGCCCTTGCTGAGGGATCATCAAACTCCTGGTTCCCGCTTCAGGTGGGCGCTCCTTGGAGCTGTGTCCCAAGGGGTGCATGCAGATTTCACCTGTTCTACGGATTCAGCTCATTTCTAAAGGGCAAACGTTCCCATTGGCATCTATGGACATTGTGCGGTGCACCTCAGGGTTCCCGCATCTGCAGAGTTCATGGACCAAGCTACTGAGGACAGAAGCCTGAGCATGGGACAAGGGCTTTGCATCAGGATTCCCGTGAAGGTTATTTCACAAGTGAATGCTTTTGGTAACACCTGGGTGAGTCAGTGGGTTAGGCCACTGCCTTCAGCTCAGGACATGATCCCAGAGTCCTGGGATGGAGCCCCACATCGGGCTGTCTCCTCAGCAGGGAGCCTTCTTTCCCTTCTCTGGGGGTGCAACACTGCCTACATCTTTTCGCTCCCTGCAAAATGAAAAAGTAAAATCTTGAAGCAATAAAAAAATAAATACATAAATAATAAATATATAAAAGAGAGGGCATGATTTCCTATTGGAATCTAGGTCATTTGTGCGGGGCAGCTCAGGGTTCCCCCATGGGGAGAGTTTGGGAACCAGGCCTTTGAGGACAGAAGACTGAGCACATGACTTGGGCTTTGCATTATGCTAAGGCTGAAGGTCATTGCTATAGGGTATGCTTTCCAGAACACCTGTGTACCTCATTGGATGTGACCTCTTGCCTCGGCCCAGGTCAAGATCCCAGGGAAGAGGAATCTAGTTTGACACGGGGCCCTCCCCACTGCAGGGAGCCTTATTCCCCCTTCCTTCAGACAAAAACACAGCCTACTTGTGATCTCAGTCTGTCCAACAAATAAATAAAATCATTATAAATAAATAAATAAATATATTCAGGCATGTTTTATATAGTGATCAAGTGCAATTCTGCAGTGTGGCTCAGGGTTCTTCCATCGGGAGATTTTGGGAACCAGGCCTCTGAGGTTGGAAGGCTGAGCAGCCGACCACGGCTTCATGTGAGGTATAGGGTTAGGGTTAGGGTTAGGGTTAGGGTTAGGGTTAGGGTTAGGGTTAGGGTTATGTTTAGGTGAGGGTTAGTAAGGGTTAGGGTTATGTCTTAGGAACAAGGCATGTCAGAACTGGCCACACAATACTGGCACACCAAGGGCTGAGTTGAGGGTGGGACTCAGCAGAACCTCAGGCGATGGAATTTTGGACGGGACAGGCCAAGAGGGTGGAATGCCCTCAGGGGAGCATGCTGGTTTCTATATATCTGAAGGTACTGGATAGCACAGAAGGAAAGGGTCAGTTTCTGCCTGAGAGGCTGAGTCCTTCCTACAGACTGACTATCCCATCCACAGGAGGACCTGGGTTCAGTCCTCCGGTGTCCAGAGTCTGATCACGTAACCTAGGCTTAGCCTTTGGCTCTGGGAGAATGGCTGACCTGATTTGTCAGGGCAGAATTAGGCTTTCCAAGGGACTCAGTTGAGGACGTAGCCCTGGCGGACCATCCTATTCCCGGATTGTGGTGTGGGGGTCCTAGGAAGGTGTTGGTAGACTGATCGGACAGGCAGATTTCTCCCGCCCCGAGGGTCTTGCACAGGGCTAAACTTCCCATTTGCCTAGTGGGCGGCACCCAGAGGCCTGCGATGTGAAGAAGGAATCCCCTACCTAGAGGGCTACCAGGGCAGACAACCGGGGATAGAAGTCTGAAGAAGCACCCTCGGGTTAGGGTTAGGCCGATGCACATGGGAGGCCCTACCGGCCCTTGCTGAGGGATCATCAAACTCCTGGTTCCCGCTTCAGGTGGGCGAGCCTTGGAGCTGTGTCCCAAGGGGTGCATGCAGATTTCACCTGTTCTACGGATTCAGCTCATTTCTAAAGGGCAAACGTTCCCATTGGCATCTATGGACATTGTGCGGTGCACCTCAGGGTTCCCGCATCTGCAGAGTTCATGGACCAAGCTACTGAGGACAGAAGCCTGAGCATGGGACAGGGGCTTTGCATCAGGATTCCCGTGAAGGTTATTTCACAAGTGAATGCTGTTGGTAACACCTGGGTGAGTCAGTGGGTTAGGCCACTGCCTTCAGCTCAGGACATGATCCCAGAGTCCTGGGATGGAGCCCCACATCGGGCTGTCTCCTCAGCAGGGAGCCTTCTTTCCCTTCTCTGGGGGTGCAACACTGCCTACATCTTTTCGCTCCCTGCAAAATGAAAAAGTAAAATCTTGAAGCAATAAAAAAATAAATACATAAATAATAAATATATAAAAGAGAGGGCAAGATTTCCTATTGGAATCTAGGTCATTTGTGTGGGGCAGCTCAGGGTTCCCCCATAGGGAGAGTTTGGGAACCAGGCCTTTGAGGACAGAAGACTGAGCACATGACTTGGGCTTCGCATTATGCTAAGGCTGAAGGTCATTGCTATAGGGTATGCTTTCCAGAACACCTGTGTACCTCATTGGATGTGACCTCTTGCCTCGGCCCAGGTCAAGATCCCAGGGAAGAGGAATCTAGTTTGACACGGGGCCCTCCCCACTGCAGGGAGCCTTATTCCCCCTTCCTTCAGACAAAAACACAGCCTACTTGTGATCTCAGTCTGTCCAACAAATAAATAAAATCATTATAAATAAATAAATAAATATATTCAGGCATGTTTTATATAGTGATCAAGTGCAATTCTGCAGTGTGGCTCAGGGTTCTTCCATCGGGAGATTTTGGGAACCAGGCCTCTGAGGTTGGAAGGCTGAGCAGCCGACCACGGCTTCATGTGAGGTATAGGGTTAGGGTTAGGGTTAGGGTTAGGGTTAGGGTTAGGGTTATGTTTAGGTGAGGGTTAGTAAGGGTTAGGGTTATGTCTTAGGAACAAGGCATGTCGGAACTGGCCACACAATACTGGCACACCAAGGGCTGAGTTGAGGGTGGGACTCAGCAGAACCTCAGGCGATGGAATTTTGGACGGGACAGGCCAAGAGGGTGGAATGCCCTCAGGGGAGCATGCTGGTTTCTATATATCTGAAGGTACTGGATAGCACAGAAGGAAAGGGTCAGTTTCTGCCTGAGAGGCTGAGTCCTTCCTACAGACTGACTTTCCCATCCACAGGAGGACCTGGGTTCAGTCCTCCGGTGTCCAGAGTCTGATCACGTAACCTAGGCTTAGCCTTTGGCTCTGGGAGAATGGCTGACCTGATTTGTCAGGGCAGAATTAGGCTTTCCACGGGAATCAGTTGAGGACGTAGCCCTGGCGGACCATCCTATTCCCGGATTGTGGTGTGGGGGTCCTAGGAAGGTGTTGGTAGAATGATCGGACAGGCAGATTTCTCCCGCCCCGAGGGTCTTGCACAGGGCTAAACTTCCCATTTGCCTAGTGGGCGGCACCCAGAGGCCTGCGATGTGAAGAAGGAATCCCCTACCTAGAGGGCTACCAGGGCAGAGAACCGGGGATAGAAGTCTGAAGAAGCACCCTCGGGTTAGGGTTAGGCCGATGCACATGGGAGGCCCTACCGGCCCTTGCTGAGGGATCATCAAACTCCTGGTTCCCGCTTCAGGTGGGCGCTCCTTGGAGCTGTGTCCCAAGGGGTGCATGCAGATTTCACCTGTTCTACGGATTCAGCTCATTTCTAAAGGGCAAACGTTCCCATTGGCATCTATGGACATTGTGCGGTGCACCTCAGGGTTCCCGCATCTGCAGAGTTCATGGACCAAGCTACTGAGGACAGAAGCCTGAGCATGGGACAAGGGCTTTGCATCAGGATTCCCGTGAAGGTTATTTCACAAGTGAATGCTGTTGGTAACACTGGGTGAGTCAGTGGGTTAGGCCACTGCCTTCAGCTCAGGACATGATCCCAGAGTCCTGGGATGGAGCCCCACATCGGGCTGTCTCCTCAGCAGGGAGCCTTCTTTCCCTTCTCTGGGGGTGCAACACTGCCTACATCTTTTCGCTCCCTGCAAAATGAAAAAGTAAAATCTTGAAGCAATAAAAAAATAAATACATAAATAATAAATATATAAAAGAGAGGGCAAGATTTCCTATTGGAATCTTGGTCATTTGTGTGGGGCAGCTCAGGGTTCCCCCATAGGGAGAGTTTGGGAACCAGGCCTTTGAGGACAGAAGACTGAGAACATGACTTGGGCTTCGCATTATGCTAAGGCTGAAGGTCATTGCTATAGGGTATGCTTTCCAGAACACCTGTGTACCTCATTGGATGTGACCTCTTGCCTCGGCCCAGGTCAAGATCCCAGGGAAGAGGAATCTAGTTTGACACGGGGCCCTCCCCACTGCAGGGAGCCTTATTCCCCCTTCCTTCAGACAAAAACACAGCCTACTTTGATCTCAGTCTGTCCAACAAATAAATAAAATCATTATAAATAAATAAATAAATATATTCAGGCATGTTTTATATAGTGATCAAGTGCAATTCTGCAGTGTGGCTCAGGGTTCTTCCATCGGGAGATTTTGGGAACCAGGCCTCTGAGGTTGGAAGGCTGAGCAGCCGACCACGGCTTCATGTGAGGTATAGGGTTAGGGTTAGGGTTAGGTTAGGGTTAGGGTTAGGGTTATGTTTAGGTGAGGGTTAGTAAGGGTTAGGGTTATGTCTTAGGAACAAGGCATGTCGGAACTGGCCACACAATACTGGCACACCAAGGGCTGAGTTGAGGGTGGGACTCAGCAGAACCTCAGGCGATGGAATTTTGGACGGGACAGGCCAAGAGGGTGGAATGCCCTCAGGGGAGCATGCTGGTTTCTATATATCTGAAGGTACTGGATAGCACAGAAGGAAAGGGTCAGTTTCTGCCTGAGAGGCTGAGTCCTTCCTACAGACTGACTATCCCATCCACAGGAGGACCTGGGTTCAGTCCTCCGGTGTCCAGAGTCTGATCACGTAACCTAGGCTTAGCCTTTGGCTCTGGGAGAATGGCTGACCTGATTTGTCAGGGCAGAATTAGGCTTTCCAAGGGACTCAGTTGAGGACGTAGCCCTGGCGGACCATCCTATTCCCGGATTGTGGTGTGGGGGTCCTAGGAAGGTGTTGGTAGACTGATCGGACAGGCAGATTTCTCCCGCCCCGAGGGTCTTGCACAGGGCTAAACTTCCCATTTGCCTAGTGGGCGGCACCCAGAGGCCTGCGATGTGAAGAAGGAATCCCCTACCTAGAGGGCTACCAGGGCAGACAACCGGGGATAGAAGTCTGAAGAAGCACCCTCGGGTTAGGGTTAGGCCGATGCACATGGGAGGCCCTACCGGCCCTTGCTGAGGGATCATCAAACTCCTGGTTCCCGCTTCAGGTGGGCGAGCCTTGGAGCTGTGTCCCAAGGGGTGCATGCAGATTTCACCTGTTCTACGGATTCAGCTCATTTCTAAAGGGCAAACGTTCCCATTGGCATCTATGGACATTGTGCGGTGCACCTCAGGGTTCCCGCATCTGCAGAGTTCATGGACCAAGCTACTGAGGACAGAAGCCTGAGCATGGGACAGGGGCTTTGCATCAGGATTCCCGTCAAGGTTATTTCACAAGTGAATGCTGTTGGTAACACCTGGGTGAGTCAGTGGGTTAGGCCACTGCCTTCAGCTCAGGACATGATCCCAGAGTCCTGGGATGGAGCCCCACATCGGGCTGTCTCCTCAGCAGGGAGCCTTCTTTCCCTTCTCTGGGGGTGCAACACTGCCTACATCTTTTCGCTCCCTGCAAAATGAAAAAGTAAAATCTTGAAGCAATAAAAAAATAAATACATAAATAATAAATATATAAAAGAGAGGGCAAGATTTCCTATTGGAATCTAGGTCATTTGTGTGGGGCAGCTCAGGGTTCCCCCATAGGGAGAGTTTGGGAACCAGGCCTTTGAGGACAGAAGACTGAGCACATGACTTGGGCTTCGCATTATGCTAAGGCTGAAGGTCATTGCTATAGGGTATGCTTTCCAGAACACCTGTGTACCTCATTGGATGTGACCTCTTGCCTCGGCCCAGGTCAAGATCCCAGGGAAGAGGAATCTAGTTTGACACGGGGCCCTCCCCACTGCAGGGAGCCTTATTCCCCCTTCCTTCAGACAAAAACACAGCCTACTTGTGATCTCAGTCTGTCCAACAAATAAATAAAATCATTATAAATAAATAAATAAATATATTCAGGCATGTTTTATATAGTGATCAAGTGCAATTCTGCAGTGTGGCTCAGGGTTCTTCCATCGGGAGATTTTGGGAACCAGGCCTCTGAGGTTGGAAGGCTGAGCAGCCGACCACGGCTTCATGTGAGGTATAGGGTTAGGGTTAGGGTTAGGGTTAGGGTTAGGGTTAGGGTTATGTTTAGGTGAGGGTTAGTAAGGGTTAGGGTTATGTCTTAGGAACAAGGCATGTCGGAACTGGCCACACAATACTGGCACACCAAGGGCTGAGTTGAGGGTGGGACTCAGCAGAACCTCAGGCGATGGAATTTTGGACGGGACAGGCCAAGAGGGTGGAATGCCCTCAGGGGAGCATGCTGGTTTCTATATATCTGAAGGTACTGGATAGCACAGAAGGAAAGGGTCAGTTTCTGCCTGAGAGGCTGAGTCCTTCCTACAGACTGACTTTCCCATCCACAGGAGGACCTGGGTTCAGTCCTCCGGTGTCCAGAGTCTGATCACGTAACCTAGGCTTAGCCTTTGGCTCTGGGAGAATGGCTGACCTGATTTGTCAGGGCAGAATTAGGCTTTCCACGGGAATCAGTTGAGGACGTAGCCCTGGCGGACCATCCTATTCCCGGATTGTGGTGTGGGGGTCCTAGGAAGGTGTTGGTAGAATGATCGGACAGGCAGATTTCTCCCGCCCCGAGGGTCTTGCACAGGGCTAAACTTCCCATTTGCCTAGTGGGCGGCACCCAGAGGCCTGCGATGTGAAGAAGGAATCCCCTACCTAGAGGGCTACCAGGGCAGAGAACCGGGGATAGAAGTCTGAAGAAGCACCCTCGGGTTAGGGTTAGGCCGATGCACATGGGAGGCCCTACCGGCCCTTGCTGAGGGATCATCAAACTCCTGGTTCCCGCTTCAGGTGGGCGCTCCTTGGAGCTGTGTCCCAAGGGGTGCATGCAGATTTCACCTGTTCTACGGATTCAGCTCATTTCTAAAGGGCAAACGTTCCCATTGGCATCTATGGACATTGTGCGGTGCACCTCAGGGTTCCCGCATCTGCAGAGTTCATGGACCAAGCTACTGAGGACAGAAGCCTGAGCATGGGACAAGGGCTTTGCATCAGGATTCCCGTGAAGGTTATTTCACAAGTGAATGCTGTTGGTAACACTGGGTGAGTCAGTGGGTTAGGCCACTGCCTTCAGCTCAGGACATGATCCCAGAGTCCTGGGATGGAGCCCCACATCGGGCTGTCTCCTCAGCAGGGAGCCTTCTTTCCCTTCTCTGGGGGTGCAACACTGCCTACATCTTTTCGCTCCCTGCAAAATGAAAAAGTAAAATCTTGAAGCAATAAAAAAATAAATACATAAATAATAAATATATAAAAGAGAGGGCATGATTTCCTATTGGAATCTAGGTCATTTGTGCGGGGCAGCTCAGGGTTCCCCCATGGGGAGAGTTTGGGAACCAGGCCTTTGAGGACAGAAGACTGAGCACATGACTTGGGCTTCGCATTATGCTAAGGCTGAAGGTCATTGCTATAGGGTATGCTTTCCAGAACACCTGTGTACCTCATTGGATGTGACCTCTTGCCTCGGCCCAGGTCAAGATCCCAGGGAAGAGGAATCTAGTTTGACACGGGGCCCTCCCCACTGCAGGGAGCCTTATTCCCCCTTCCTTCAGACAAAAACACAGCCTACTTGTGATCTCAGTCTGTCCAACAAATAAATAAAATCATTATAAATAAATAAATAAATATATTCAGGCATGTTTTATATAGTGATCAAGTGCAATTCTGCAGTGTGGCTCAGGGTTCTTCCATCGGGAGATTTTGGGAACCAGGCCTCTGAGGTTGGAAGGCTGAGCAGCCGACCACGGCTTCATGTGAGGTATAGGGTTAGGGTTAGGGTTAAGGTTAGGGTTAGGGTTAGGGTTATGTTTATGTGAGGGTTAGTAAGGGTTAGGGTTATGTCTTAGGAACAAGGCATGTCGGAACTGGCCACACAATACTGGCACACCAAGGGCTGAGTTGAGGGTGGGACTCAGCAGAACCTCAGGCGATGGAATTTTGGACGGGACAGGCCAAGAGGGTGGAATGCCCTCAGGGGAGCATGCTGGTTTCTATATATCTGAAGGTACTGGATAGCACAGAAGGAAAGGGTCAGTTTCTGCCTGAGAGGCTGAGTCCTTCCTACAGACTGACTTTCCCATCCACAGGAGGACCTGGGTTCAGTCCTCCGGTGTCCAGAGTCTGATCACGTAACCTAGGCTTAGGGTTTGGCTCTGGGAGAATGGCTGACCTGATTTGTCAGGGCAGAATTAGGCTTTCCAAGGGACTCAGTTGAGGACGTAGACCTGGCGGACCATCCTATTCCCGGATTGTGGTGTGGGGGTCCTAGGAAGGTGTTGGTAGAATGATCGGACAGGCAGATTTCTCTCGCCCCGAGGGTCTTGCACAGGGCTAAACTTCCCATTTGCCTAGTGGGCGGCACCCAGAGGCCTGCGATGTGAAGAAGGAGTCCCCTACCTAGAGGGCTACCAGGGCAGACAACCGGGGATAGAAGTCTGAAGAAGCACCCTCGGGTTAGGGTTAGGCCGATGCACATGGGAGGCCCTACCGGCCCTTGCTGAGGGATCATCAAACTCCTGGTTCCCGCTTCAGGTGGGCGCTCCTTGGAGCTGTGTCCCAAGGGGTGCATGCAGATTTCACCTGTTCTACGGATTCAGCTCATTTCTAAAGGGCAAACGTTCCCATTGGCATCTATGGACATTGTGCGGTGCACCTCAGGGTTCCCGCATCTGCAGAGTTCATGGACCAAGCTACTGAGGACAGAAGCCTGAGCATGGGACAGGGGCTTTGCATCAGGATTCCCGTGAAGGTTATTTCACAAGTGAATGCTGTTGGTAACACCTGGGTGAGTCAGTGGGTTAGGCCACTGCCTTCAGCTCAGGACATGATCCCAGAGTCCTGGGATGGAGCCCTACATCGGGCTGTCTCCTCAGCAGGGAGCCTTCTTTCCCTTCTCTGGGGGTGCAACACTGCCTACATCTTTTCGCTCCCTGCAAAATGAAAAAGTAAAATCTTGAAGCAATAAATAAATAAATACATAAATAATAAATATATAAAAGAGAGGGCAAGATTTCCTATTGGAATCTAGGTTATTTGTGTGGGGCACCTCAGGGTTCCCCCATAGGGAGAGTTTGGGAACCAGGCCTTTGAGGACAGAAGACTGAGAACATGACTTGGGCTTCGCATTATGCCAAGGCTGAAGGTCATTGCTATAGGGTATGCTTTCCAGAACACCTGTGTACCTCATTGGATGTGACCTCTTGCCTCGGCCCAGGTCAAGATCCCAGGGAAGAGGAATCTAGTTTGACACGGGGCCCTCCCCACTGCAGGGAGCCTTATTCCCCCTTCCTTCAGACAAAAACACAGCCTACTTGTGATCTCAGTCTGTCCAACAAATAAATAAAATCATTATAAATAAATAAATAAATATATTCAGGCATGTTTTATATAGTGATCAAGTGCAATTCTGCAGTGTGGCTCAGGGTTCTTCCATCGGGAGATTTTGGGAACCAGGCCTCTGAGGTTGGAAGGCTGAGCAGCCGACCACGGCTTCATGTGAGGTATAGGGTTAGGGTTAGGGTTAGGGTTAGGGTTAGGGTTATGTTTAGGTGAGGGTTAGTAAGGGTTAGGGTTATGTCTTAGGAACAAGGCATGTCGGAACTGGCCACACAATACTGGCACACCAAGGGCTGAGTTGAGGGTGGGACTCAGCATAATCCTCAGGCGATGGAATTTTGGACGGGACAGGCCAAGAGGGTGGAATGCCCTCAGGGTAGCATGCTGGTTTCTATATATCTGAAGGTACTGGATAGCACAGAAGGAAAGGGTCAGTTTCGGCCTGAGAGGCTGAGTCCTTCCTACAGACTGACTTTCCCATCCACAGGAGGACCTGGGTTCAGTCCTCCGGTGTCCAGAGTCTGATCACGTAACCTAGGCTTAGGGTTTGGCTCTGGGAGAATGGCTGACCTCATTTGTCAGGGCAGAATTAGGCTTTCGACGGGACTCAGTTGAGGACGTAGCCCTGGCGGACCATCCTATTCCCAATTGTGCTGTGGGGGTCCTAGGAAGGTGTTGGTAGAATGATCGGACAGGCAGATTTCTCCCTCCCCGAGGGTCTTCCACAGGGCTAAACTTCCCATTTGCCTAGTGGGCGGCACCCAGAGGCCTGTGATGTGAAGAAGGAATCCCCTACCTAGAGGGCTACCAGGGCAGGCAACCGGGGATAGAAGTCTGAAGAAGCACCCTCGGGTTAGGGTTAGGCCGATGCACATGGGAGGCCCTACCGGCCCTTGCTGAGGGATCATCAAACTCCTGGTTCCCGCTTCAGGTGGGCGCTCCTTGGAGCTGTGTCCCAAGGGGTGCATGCAGATTTCACCTGTTCTACGGATTCAGCTCATTTCTAAAGTTCAAACGTTCCTATTGGGATCTATGGACATTGTGCGGTGCACCTCAGGGTTCCCGCATCTGCAGAGTTCATGGACCAGGCTACTGAGGACAGAAGCCTGAGCATGGGACAGGGGCTTTGCATCAGGATTCCCGTGAAGGTTATTTCACAAGTGAATGCTGTTGGTAACACCTGGGTGAGTCAGTGGGTTAGGCCACTGCCTTCAGCTCAGGACATGATCCCAGAGTCCTGGGATGGAGCCCCACATCGGGCTGTCTATTCAGCAGGGAGCCTTCTTTCCTTTCTCTGGGCGTGCAACACTGCCTACTTCTTTTCGCTCCCTGCAAAATGAAAAAGTAAAATCTTGAATCAATAAATAAATAAATACCTTAATAATAAATATATAAAAGAGAGGGCATGATTTCCTATTGGAATCTAGGTCATTTGTGCGGGGCAGCTCAGGGTTCTCCCATGGAGAGAGTTTGGGAACCAGGCCTTTGAGGACAGAAGACTGAGCACATGACTTGGGCTTCGCATTATGCTAAGGCTGAAGGTCATTGCTACAGGGTTTGCTTTCCAGAACACCTGTGTACCTCATTGGATGTGACCTCTTGCCTCAACCCAGGTCAAGATCCCAGGGAAGAGGAATCTAGTTTGACACCAGGCCCTCCCCACTGCAGGGAGCCTTATTCCCCCTTCCTTCAGACAAAACCACAGCCTACTTGTGATCTCAGTCTGTCCAACAAATAAATAAAATCATTATAAAAAATAAATAAATATATTCAGGCATGTTTTATATAGTGATCAAGTGCAATTCTGCAGTGTGGCTCAGGGTTCTTCCATCAGGAGATTCTGGGAACCAGGCCTCTGAGGTTGGAAGGCTGAGCAGCCGACCACGGCTTCATGTGAGGTATAGGGTTAGGGTTAGGGTTAGGGTTAGGGTTAGGGTTAGGGTTAGGGTTATGTTTAGGTGAGGGTTAGAGTAATGGTTAGGGTTATGTCTTAGGAACAAGGCATGTCGGAACTGGCCACACAATACTGGCACACCAAGGGCTGAGTTGAGGGTGGGACTCAGCAGAACCTCAGGCGATGGAATTTTGGACGGGACAGGCCAAGAGGGTGGAATGCCCTCAGGGGAGAATGCTGGTTTCTATATATCTGAAGGTACTGGATAACACAGAAGGAAAGGGTCAGTTTCTGCCTGAGAGGCTGAGTCCTTCCTACAGACTGACTTTCCCATCCACAGGAGGACCTGGGTTCAGTCCTCCGGTGTCCAGAGTCAGATCACGTAACCTAGGCTTAGCCTTTGGCTCTGGGAGAATGGCTGACCTGATTTGTCAGGGCAGAATTAGGCTTTCCACGGGACTCAGTTGAGGACGTAGCCCTGGCGGACCATCCTATTCCCGGATTGTGGTGTGGGGGTCCTAGGAAGGTGTTGGTAGAATGATCGGACAGGCAGATTTCTCCCGCCCCGAGGGTCTTGCACAGGGCTAAACTTCCCATTTGCCTAGTGGGCGGCACCCAGAGTCCTGCGATGTGAAGAAGGAGTCCCCTACCTAGAGGGCTACCAAAGCAGACAACTGGGATAGAAGTCTGGTGAAGCACCCTCGGGTTAGGGTTAGGCCGATGCACATGGGAGGCCCTACCGGCCCTTGCTGAGGGATCATCAAACTCCTGGTTCCCGCTTCAGGTGGGCGCTCCTTGGAGCTGTGTCCCAAGGGGTGCATGCAGATTTCACCTGTTCTACGGATTCAGCTCATTTCTAAAGGGCAAACGTTCCCATTGGCATCTATGGACATTGTGCGGTGCACCTCAGGGTTCCCGCATCTGCAGAGTTCATGGACCAAGCTACTGAGGACAGAAGCCTGAGCATGGGACAGGGGCTTTGCATCAGGATTCCCGTGAAGGTTATTTCACAAGTGAATGCTGTTGGTAACACCTGGGTGAGTCAGTGGGTTAGGCCACTGCCTTCAGCTCAGGACATGATCCCAGAGTCCTGGGATGGAGCCCCACATTGGGCTGTCTCCTCAGCAGGGAGCCTTCTTTCCCTTCTCTGGGGGTGCAACACTGCCTACATCTTTTCGCTCCCTGCAAAATGAAAAAGTAAAATCTTGAAGCAATAAAAAAATAAATACATAAATAATAAATATATAAAAGAGAGGGCATGATTTCCTATTGGAATCTAGGTCATTTGTGCGGGGCAGCTCAGGGTTCCCCCATGGGGAGAGTTTGGGAACCAGGCCTTTGAGGACAGAAGACTGAGCACATGACTTGGGCTTCGCATTATGCTAAGGCTGAAGGTCATTGCTATAGGGTATGCTTTCCAGAACACCTGTGTACCTCATTGGATGTGACCTCTTGCCTCGGCCCAGGTCAAGATCCCAGGGAAGAGGAATCTAGTTTGACACGGGGCCCTCCCCACTACAGGGAGCCTTATTCCCCCTTCCTTCAGACAAAAACACAGCCTACTTGTGATCTCAGTCTGTCCAACAAATAAATAAAATCATTATAAAAAATAAATAAATATATTCAGGCACGTTTTATATAGTGATCAAGTGCAATTCTGCAGTGTGGCTCAGGGTTCTTCCATTGGGAGATTTTGGGAACCAGGCCTCTGAGGTTGGAAGGCTGAGCAGCCGACCACGGCTTCATGTGAGGTATAGGGTTAGGGTTAGGGTTAGGGTTAGGGTTAGGGTTATGTTTAGGTGAGGGTTAGTAAGGGTTAGGGTTATGTCTTAGGAACAAGGCATGTCGGAACTGGCCACACAATACTGGCACACCAAGGGCTGAGTTGAGGGTGGGACTCAGCAGAACGTCAGGCGATGGAATTTTGGACGGGACAGGCCAAGAGGGTGGAATGCCCTCAGGGGAGCATGCTGGTTTCTATATATCTGAAGGTACTGGATAGCACAGAAGGAAAGGGTCAGTTTCTGCCTGAGAGGCTGAGTCCTTCCTACAGACTGACTTTCCCATCCACAGGAGGACCTGGGTTCAGTCCTCCGGTGTCCAGAGTCTGATCACGTAACCTAGGCTTAGGGTTTGGCTCTGGGAGAATGGCTGACCTGATTTGTCAGGGCAGAATTAGGCTTTCCAAGGGACTCAGTTGAGGACGTAGCCCTGGCGGACCATCCTATTCCCGGATTGTGGTGTGGGGGTCCTAGGAAGGTGTTGGTAGAATGATCGGACAGGCAGATTTCTCCCGCCCCGAGGGTCTTGCACAGGGCTAAACTTCCCATTTGCCTAGTGGGCGGCACCCAGAGGCCTGCGATGTGAAGAAGGAGTCCCCTACCTAGAGGGCAACCAGGGCAGACAACCGGGGATAGAAGTCTGAAGAAGCACCCTCGGGTTAGGGTTAGGCCGATGCACATGGGAGGCCCTACCGGCCCTTGCTGAGGGATCATCAAACTCCTGGTTCCCGCTTCAGGTGGGCGCTCCTTGGAGCTGTGTCCCAAGGGGTGCATGCAGATTTCACCTGTTCTACGGATTCAGCTCATTTCTAAAGTTCAAACGTTCCCATTGGCATCTATGGACATTGTGCGGTGCACCTCAGGGTTCCCGCATCTGCAGAGTTCATGGACCAAGCTACTGAGGACAGAAGCCTGAGCATGGGACAGGGGCTTTGCATCAGGATTCCCGTGAAGGTTATTTCACAAGTGAATGCTGTTGGTAACACCTGGGTGAGTCAGTGGGTTAGGCCACTGCCTTCAGCTCAGGACATGATCCCAGAGTCCTGGGATGGAGCCCCACATTGGGCTGTCTCCTCAGCAGGGAGCCTTCTTTCCCTTCTCTGGGGGTGCAACACTGCCTACATCTTTTCGCTCCCTGCAAAATGAAAAAGTAAAATCTTGAAGCAATAAAAAAATAAATACATAAATAATAAATATATAAAAGAGAGGGCAAGATTTCCTATTGGAATCTAGGTCATTTGTGTGGGGCAGCTCAGGGTTCCCCCATAGGGAGAGTTTGGGAACCAGGCCTTTGAGGACAGAAGACTGAGAACATGACTTGGGCTTCGCATTATGCTAAGGCTGAAGGTCATTGCTATAGGGTATGCTTTCCAGAACACCTGTGTACCTCATTGGATGTGACCTCTTGCCTCGGCCCAGGTCAAGATCCCAGGGAAGAGGAATCTAGTTTGACACGGGGCCCTCCCCACTGCAGGGAGCCTTATTCCCCCTTCCTTCAGACAAAAACACAGCCTACTTGTGATCTCAGTCTGTCCAACAAATAAATAAAATCATTATAAATAAATAAATAAATATATTCAGGCATGTTTTATATAGTGATCAAGTGCAATTCTGCAGTGTGGCTCAGGGTTCTTCCATCGGGAGATTTTGGGAACCAGGCCTCTTAGGTTGGAAGGCTGAGCAGCCGACCACGGCTTCATGTGAGGTATAGGGTTAGGGTTAGGGTTAGGGTTAGGTTAGGGTTAGGGTTAGGGTTATGTTTAGGTGAGGGTTAGTAAGGGTTAGGGTTATGTCTTAGGAACAAGGCATGTCGGAACTGGCCACACAATACTGGCACACCAAGGGCTGAGTTGAGGGTGGGACTCAGCAGAACCTCAGGCGATGGAATTTTGGACGGGACAGGCCAAGAGGGTGGAATGCCCTCAGGGTAGCATGCTGGTTTCTATATATCTGAAGGTACTGGATAGCACAGAAGGAAAGGGTCAGTTTCTGCCTGAGAGGCTGAGTCCTTCCTACAGACTGACTTTCCCATCCACAGGAGGACCTGGGTTCAGTCCTCCGGTGTCCAGAGTCTGATCACGTAACCTAGGCTTAGGGTTTGGCTCTGGGAGAATGGCTGACCTCATTTGTCAGGGCAGAATTAGGCTTTCGACGGGACTCAGTTGAGGACGTAGCCCTGGCGGACCATCCTATTCCCAATTGTGCTGTGGGGGTCCTAGGAAGGTGTTGTTAGAATGATCGGACAGGCAGATTTCTCCCGCCCCGAGCGTCTTCCTCAGGGCTAAATTGGCCATTATCATAGTGGGCGGCACCCAGAAGCCTGCGATGTGAAGAAGGAATCCCCTACCTAGAGGGCTACCAGGGAAGGCAACCGGGGATAGAAGTCTGAAGAAGCACCCTCGGGTTAGGGTTAGGCCGATGCACATGGGAGGCCCTACCGGCCCTTGCTGAGGGATCATCAAACTCCTGGTTCCCGCTTCAGGTGGGCGCTCCTTGGAGCTGTGTCCCAAGGGGTGCATGCAGATTTCACCTGTTCTACGGATTCAGCTCATTTCTAAAGGGCAAACGTTCCCATTGGGATCTATGGACATTGTGCGGTGCACCTCAGGGTTCCCGCGTCTGCAGAGTTCATGGACCAGGCTACTGAGGACAGAAGCCTGAGCATGGGACAGGGGCTTTGCATCAGGATTCCCGTGAAGGTTATTTCACAAGTGAATGCTGTTGGTAACACCTGGGTGAGTCAGTGGGTTAGGCCACTGCCTTCAGCTCAGGACATGATCCCAGAGTCCTGGGATGGAGCCCCACATCGGGCTGTCTATTCAGCAGGGAGCCTTCTTTCCTTTCTCTGGGCGTGCAACACTGCCTACTTCTTTTCGCTCCCTGCAAAATGAAAAAGTAAAATCTTGAATCAATAAATAAATAAATACCTTAATAATAAATATATAAAAGAGAGGGCATGATTTCCTATTGGAATCTAGGTCATTTGTGCGGGGCAGCTCAGGGTTCTCCCATGGAGAGAGTTTGGGAACCAGGCCTTTGAGGACAGAAGACTGAGCACATGACTTGGGCTTCGCATTATGCTAAGGCTGAAGGTCATTGCTACAGGGTTTGCTTTCCAGAACACCTGTGTACCTCATTGGATGTGACCTCTTGCCTCAACCCAGGTCAAGATCCCAGGGAAGAGGAATCTAGTTTGACACCAGGCCCTCCCCACTGCAGGGAGCCTTATTCCCCCTTCCTTCAGACAAAACCACAGCCTACTTGTGATCTCAGTCTGTCCAACAAATAAATAAAATCATTATAAAAAAATAAATAAATATATTCAGGCATGTTTTATATAGTGATCAAGTGCAATTCTGCAGTGTGGCTCAGGGTTCTTCCATCAGGAGATTCTGGGAACCAGGCCTCTGAGGTTGGAAGGCTGAGCAGCCGACCACGGCTTCATGTGAGGTATAGGGTTAGGGTTAGGGTTAGGGTTAGGGTTAGGGTTAGGGTTAGGGTTATGTTTAGGTGAGGGTTAGAGTAATGGTTAGGGTTATGTCTTAGGAACAAGGCATGTCGGAACTGGCCACACAATACTGGCACACCAAGGGCTGAGTTGAGGGTGGGACTCAGCAGAACCTCAGGCGATGGAATTTTGGACGGGACAGGCCAAGAGGGTGGAATGCCCTCAGGGGAGAATGCTGGTTTCTATATATCTGAAGGTACTGGATAACACAGAAGGAAAGGGTCAGTTTCTGCCTGAGAGGCTGAGTCCTTCCTACAGACTGACTTTCCCATCCACAGGAGGACCTGGGTTCAGTCCTCCGGTGTCCAGAGTCAGATCACGTAACCTAGGCTTAGCCTTTGGCTCTGGGAGAATGGCTGACCTGATTTGTCAGGGCAGAATTAGGCTTTCCACGGGACTCAGTTGAGGACGTAGCCCTGGCGGACCATCCTATTCCCGGATTGTGGTGTGGGGGTCCTAGGAAGGTGTTGGTAGAATGATCGGACAGGCAGATTTCTCCCGCCCCGAGGGTCTTGCACAGGGCTAAACTTCCCATTTGCCTAGTGGGCGGCACCCAGAGGCCTGCGATGTGAAGAAGGAGTCCCCTACCTAGAGGGCAACCAGGGCAGACAACCGGGGATAGAAGTCTGAAGAAGCACCCTCGGGTTAGGGTTAGGCCGATGCACATGGGAGGCCCTACCGGCCCTTGCTGAGGGATCATCAAACTCCTGGTTCCCGCTTCAGGTGGGCGCTCCTTGGAGCTGTGTCCCAAGGGGTGCATGCAGATTTCACCTGTTCTACGGATTCAGCTCATTTCTAAAGTTCAAACGTTCCTATTGGGATCTATGGACATTGTGCGGTGCACCTCAGGGTTCCCGCATCTGCAGAGTTCATGGACCAGGCTACTGAGGACAGAAGCCTGAGCATGGGACAGGGGCTTTGCATCAGGATTCCCGTGAAGGTTATTTCACAAGTGAATGCAGTTGGTAACACCTGGGTGAGTCAGTGGGTTAGGCCACTGCCTTCAGCTCAGGACATGATCCCAGAGTCCTGGGATGGAGCCCCACATCGGGCTGTCTATTCAGCAGGGAGCCTTCTTTCCTTTCTCTGGGCGTGCAACACTGCCTACATCTTTTCGCTCCCGCAAAGTGAAAAAGTAAAATCTTGAATCAATAAATAAATAAATACCTAAATAATAAATATATAAAAGAGAGGGCATGATTTCCTATTGGAATCTAGGTGATTTGTGCGGGGCAGCTCAGGGTTCTCCCATGGAGAGAGTTTGGGAACCAGGCCTTTGAGGACAGAAGACTGAGCACATGACTTGGGCGTCGCATTATGCTAAGGCTGAAGGTCATTGCTACAGGGTTTGCTTTCCAGAACACCTGTGTACCTCATTGGATGTGACCTCTTGCCTCGGCCCAGGTCAAGATCCCAGGGAAGAGGAATCTAGTTTGACACCGGGCCCTCCCCACTGCAGGGAGCCTTATTCCCCCTTCCTTCAGACAAAACCACAGCCTACTTGTGATCTCAGTCTGTCCAACAAATAAATAAAATCATTATAAAAAAATAAATAAATATATTCAGGCATGTTTTATATAGTGCTCAAGTGCAATTCTGCAGTGTGGCTCAGGGTTCTTCCATTGGGAGATTTTGGGAACCAGGCCTCTGAGGTTGGAAGGCTGAGCAGCCGACCACGGCTTCATGTGAGGTATAGGGTTAGGGTTAGGGTTAGGGTTAGGGTTAGGGTTAGGGTTAGGGTTATGTTTAGGTGAGGGTTAGTAAGGGTTAGGGTTATGTCTTAGGAACAAGGCATGTCGGAACTGGCCACACAATACTGGCACACCAAGGGCTGAGTTGAGGGTGGGACTCAGCAGAACCTCAGGCGATGGAATTTTGGACGGGACAAGCCAAGAGGGTGGAATGCCCTCAGGGGAGCATGCTGGTTTCTATATATCTGAAGGTACTGGATAGCACAGAAGGAAAGGGTCAGTTTCTGCCTGAGAGGCTGAGTCCTTCCTACAGACTGACTTTCCCATCCACAGGAGGACCTGGGTTCAGTCCTCCGGTGTCCAGACTCTGATCACGTAACCTAGGCTTAGCCTTTGGCTCTGGGAGAATGGCTGACCTGATTTGTCAGGGCAGAATTAGGCTTTCCACGGGACTCAGTTGAGGACGTAGCCCTGGCGGACCATCCTATTCCCGGATTGTGGTGTGGGGGTCCTAGGAAGGTGTTGGTAGAATGATCGGACAGGCAGATTTCTCCCGCCCCGAGGGTCTTGCACAGGGCTAAACTTCCCATTTGCCTAGTGGGCGGCACCCAGAGGCCTGCGATGTGAAGAAGGAATCCCCTACCTAGAGGGCTACCAGGGCAGAGAACCGGGGATAGAAGTCTGAAGAAGCACCCTCGGGTTAGGGTTAGGCCGATGCACATGGGAGGCCCTACCGGCCCTTGCTGAGGGATCATCAAACTCCTGGTTCCCGCTTCAGGTGGGCGCTCCTTGGAGCTGTGTCCCAAGGGGTGCATGCAGATTTCACCTGTTCTACGGATTCAGCTCATTTCTAAAGGGCAAAAGTTCCCATTGGCATCTATGGACATTGTGCGGTGCACCTCAGGGTTCCCGCATCTGCAGAGTTCATGGACCAAGCTACTGAGGACAGAAGCCTGAGCATGGGACAGGGGCTTTGCATCAGGATTACCGTGAACGTTATTTCACAAGTGAATGCTGTTGGTAACACCTGGGTGAGTCAGTGGGTTAGGCCACTGCCTTCAGCTCAGGACATGATCCCAGAGTCCTGGGATGGAGCCCCACATCGGGCTGTCTCCTCAGCATGGAGCCTTCTGTCCCTTCTCTGGGGGTGCAACACTGCCTACATCTTTTCGCTCCCTGCAAAATGAAAAAGTAAAATCTTGAAGCAATAAAAAAGTAAATATATAAATAATAAATATATAAAAGAGAGGGCATGATTTCCTATTGGAATCTAGGTCATTTGTGTGGGGCAGCTCAGGGTTCCCCCATGGGGAGAGTTTGGGAACCAGGCCTTTGAGGACAGAAGACTGAGCACATGACTTGGGCTTCGCATTATGCTAAGGCTGAAGGTCATTGCTATAGGGTATGCTTTCCAGAACACCTGTGTACCTCATTGGCTGTGACCTCTTGCCTCGGCCCAGGACAAGATCCCAGGGAAGAGGAATCTAGTTTGACACGGGGCCCTCCCCACTGCAGGGAGCCTTATTCCCCCTTCCTTCAGACAAAAACACAGCCTACTTGTGATCTCAGTCTGTCCAACAAATAAATAAAATCATTATAAATAAATAAATAAATATATTCAGGCATGTTTTATATAGTGATCAAGTGCAATTCTGCAGTGTGGCTCAGGGTTCTTCCATCGGGAGATTTTGGGAACCAGGCCTCTGAGGTTGGAAGGCTGAGCAGCCGACCACGGCTTCATGTGAGGTATAGGGTTAGGGTTAGGGTTAGGGTTAGGGTTAGGGTTATGTTTAGGTGAGGGTTAGTAAGGGTTAGGGTTATGACTTAGGAACAATGCATGTCGGAACTGGCCAAACAATACTGGCACACCAAGGGCTGAGTTGAGGGTGGGACTCAGCAGAACCTCAGGCGATGGAATTTTGGATGGGACAGGCCAAGAGGGTGGAATGCCCTCAGGGGAGCATGCTGGTTTCTATATATCTGAAGGTACTGGATAGCACAGAAGGAAAGGGTCAGTTTCTGCCTGAGAGGCTGAGTCCTTCCTACAGACTGACTTTCCCATCCACAGGAGGACCTGTGTTCAGTCCTCCGGTGCCCAGAGTCTGATCACGTAACCTAGGCTTAGGGTTTGGCTCTGGGAGAATGGCTGACCTGATTTGTCAGGGCAGAATTAGGCTTTCCAAGGGACTCAGTTGAGGACGTAGCCCTGGCGGACCATCCTATTCCCGGATTGTGGTGTGGGGGTCCTAGGAAGGTGTTGGTAGAATGATCGGACAGGCAGATTTCTCCCGCCCCGAGGGTCTTGCACAGGGCTAAATATCCCATTTGCATATTGGGCGTCACCCAGAGGCCTGCGATGTGAAGAAGGAATCCCTTACCTAGAGGGCTACCAGGGCAGACTACCGGGGATAGAAGTCTGAAGAAGCACCCTCGGGTTAGGTTTAGGCCGATGCACATGGGAGGCCCTACCGGCCCTTGCTGAGGGATCATCAAACTCCTGGTTCCCGCTTCAGGTGGGCGCTCCTTGGAGCTGTGTCCCAAGGGGTGCATGCAGATTTCAACTGTTCTACGGATTCAGCTCATTTCTAAAGGGCAAACGTTCCCATTGGCATCTATGGACATTGTGCGGTGCACCTCAGGGTTCCCGCATCTGCAGAGTTCATGGACCAGGCTACGGAGGACAGAAGCCTGAGCATGGGACAGGGGCTTTGCATCAGGATTTCCGTGAAGGTTATTTCACAAGTGAATGCTGTTGGTAACACCTGGGTGAGTCAGTGGGTTAGGCCACTGCCTTCAGCTCAGGACATGATCCCAGAGTCCTGGGATGGAGCCCCACATCCGGCTGTCTCCTCAGCAGGGAGCCTTCTTTCCTTCTCTGGGGGTGCAACACTGCCTACATCTTTTCGCTCCCTGCAAAATGAAAAAGTAAAATCTTGAAGCAATAAAAAAATAAATACATAAATAATAAATATATAAAAGAGAGGGCATGATTTCCTATTGGAATCTAGGTCATTTGTGCGGGGCAGCTCAGGGTTCCCCCATGGGGAGAGTTTGGGAACCAGGCCTTTGAGGACAGAAGACTGAGCACATGACTTGGGCTTCGCATTATGCTAAGGCTGAAGGTCATTGCTATAGGGTATGCTTTCCAGAACACCTGTGTACCTCATTGGATGTGACCTCTTGCCTCGGCCCAGGTCAAGATCCCATGGAAGAGGAATCTAGTTTGACACGGGGCCCTCCCCACTGCAGGGAGCCTTATTCCCCCTTCCTTCAGACAAAAACACAGCCTACTTGTGATCTCAGTCTGTCCAACAAATAAATAAAATCATTATAAATAAATAAATAAATATATTCAGGCATGTTTTATATAGTGATCAAGTGCAATTCTGCAGTGTGGCTCAGGGTTCTTCCATCGGGAGATTTTGGGAACCAGGCCTCTGAGGTTGGAAGGCTGAGCAGCCGACCACGGCTTCATGTGAGGTATAGGGTTAGGGTTAGGGTTAGGGTTAGGGTTAGGGTTAGGGTTATGTTTAGGTGAGGGTTAGTAAGGGTTAGGGTTATGTCTTAGGAACAAGGCATGTCGGAACTGGCCACACAATACTGGCACACCAAGTGCTGAGTTGAGGGTGGCACTCAGCAGAACCTCAGGCGAAGGATTTTTGGACGGGACAGGCCAAGAGGGTGGAATGCCCTCAGGGGAGCATGCTGGTTTCTATATATCTGAAGGTACTGGATAGCACAGAAGGAAAGGGTCAGTTTCTGCCTGAGAGGCTGAGTCCTTCCTACAGACTGACTTTCCCATCCACAGGAGGACCTGGTTCAGTCCTCCGGTGTCCAGAGTCTGATCACGTAAACTAGGCTTAGGGTTTGGCTCTGGGAGAATGGCTGACCTGATTTGTCAGGGCAGAATTAGGCTTTCCACGGGACTCAGTTGAGGACGTAGCCCTGGCGGACCATCCTATTCCCGGATTGTGGTGTGGGGGTCCTATGAAGGTGTTGGTAGAATGATCGGACAGGCAGATTTCTCCCGCCCCGAGGGTCTTGCACAGGGCTAAACTTCCCATTTGCTTAGTGGGCGGCACCCAGAGGCCTGCGATGTGAAGAAGGAATCCCCTACCTAGAGGGCTACCAGGGCAGACAACCGGGGATAGAAGTCTGAAGAAGCACCCTCGGGTTAGGGTTAGGCCGATGCACATGGGAGGCCCTACCGGCCCTTGCTGAGGGATCATCAAACTCCTGGTTCCCGCTTCAGGTGGGCGCTCCTTGGAGCTGTGTCCCAAGGGGTGCATGCAGATTTCACCTGTTCTACGGATTCAGCTCATTTCTAAAGGGCAAACGTTCCCATTGGCATCTATGGACATTGTGCGGTGCACCTCAGGGTTCCCGCATCTGCAGAGTTCATGGACCAAGCTACTGAGGACAGAAGCCTGAGCATGGGACAGGGGCTTTGCATCAGGATTACCGTGAAGGTTATTTCACAAGTGAATGCTGTTGGTAACACCTGGGTGAGTCAGTGGGTTAGGCCACTGCCTTCAGCTCAGGACATGATCCCAGAGTCCTGGGATGGAGCCCCACATCGGGCTGTCTCCTCAGCAGGGAGCCTTCTTTCCCTTCTCTGGGGGTGCAACACTGCCTACATCTTTTCGCACCCTGCAAAATGAAAAAGTAAAATCTTGAAGCAATAAAAAAATAAATACATAAATAATAAATATATAAAAGAGAGGGCAAGATTTCCTATTGGAATCTAGGTCATTTGTGTGGGGCAGCTCAGGGTTCCCCCATAGGGAGAGTTTGGGAACCAGGCCTTTGAGGACAGAAGACTGAGCACATGACTTGGGCTTCGCATTATGCTAAGGCTGAAGGTCATTGCTATAGGGTATGCTTTCCAGAACACCTGTGTACCTCATTGGATGTGACCTCTTGCCTCGGCCCAGGTCAAGATCCCAGGGAAGAGGAATCTAGTTTGACACGGGGCCCTCCCCACTGCAGGGAGCCTTATTCCCCCTTTCTTCAGACAAAAACACAGCCTACTTGTGATCTCAGTCTGTCCAACAAATAAATAAAATCATTATAAATAAATAAATAAATATATTCAGGCATGATTTATATAGTGATCAAGTGCAACTCTGCAGTGTGGCTCAGGGTTCTTCCATCGGGAGATTTTGGGAACCAGGCCTCTGAGGTTGGAAGGCTGAGCAGCCGACCACGGCTTCATGTGAGGTATAGGGTTAGGGTTAGGGTTAGGGTTAGGGTTAGGGTTATGTTTAGGTGAGGGTTAGTAAGGGTTAGGGTTATGTCTTAGGAACAAGGCATGTCGGAACTGGCCACACAATACTGGCACACCAAGGGCTGAGTTGAGGGTGGGACTCAGCAGAACCTCAGGCGAAGGATTTTTGGACGGGACAGGCCAAGAGGGTGGAATGCCCTCAGGGGAGCATGCTGGTTTCTATATATCTGAAGGTACTGGATAGCACAGAAGGAAAGGGTCAGTTTCTGCCTGAGAGGCTGAGTCCTTCCTACAGACTGACTTTCCCATCCACAGGAGGACCTGGGTTCAGTCCTCCGGTGTCCAGAGTCTGATCACGTAACCTAGGCTTAGGGTTTGGCTCTGGGAGAATGGCTGACCTGATTTGTCAGGGCAGAATTAGGCTTTCCACGGGACTCAGTTGAGGACGTAGCCCTGGCGGACCATCCTATTCCCGGATTGTGGTGTGGGGGTCCTAGGAAGGTGTTGGTAGAATGATCGGACAGGCAGATTTCTCCCGCCCCGAGGGTCTTGCACAGGGCTAAACTTCCCATTTGCCTAGTGGGCGGCACCCAGAGGCCTGCGATGTGAAGAAGGAATCCCCTACCTAGAGGGCTACCAGGGCAGACAACCGGGAATAGAAGTCTGAAGAAGTACCCTCGGGTTAGGGTTAGGCCGATGCACATGGGAGGCCCTACCGGCCCTTGCTGAGGGATCATCAAACTCCTGGTTCCCGCTTCAGGTGGGCGCTCCTTGGAGCTGTGTCCCAAGGGGTGCATGCAGATTTCACCTGTTCTACGGATTCAGCTCATTTCTAAAGGGCAAACGTTCCCATTGGCATCTATGGACATTGTGCGGTGCACCTCAGGGTTCCCGCATCTGCAGAGTTCATGGACCAAGCTACTGAGGACAGAAGCCTGAGCATGGGACAGGGGCTTTGCATCAGGATTCCCGTGAAGGTTATTTCACAAGTGAATGCTGTTGGTAACACCTGGGTGAGTCAGTGGGTTAGGCCACTGCCTTCAGCTAAGGACATGATCCCAGAGTCCTGGGATGGAGCCCCACATCGGGCTGTCTCCTCAGCAGGGAGCCTTCTTTCCCTTCTCTGGGCGTGCACACTGCCTACATCTTTTCGCTCCCTGCAAAGTGAAAAAGTAAAATCTTGAAGCAATAAATAAATAAATACATAAATAATAAATATATAAAAGAGAGGGCATGATTTCCTATTGGAATCTAGGTCATTTGTGCGGGGCAGCTCAGGGTTCTCCCATAGGGAGAGTTTGGGAACCATGCCTTTGAGGACAGAAGACTGAGCACATGACTTGGGCTTCGCATTATGCTAAGGCTGAAGGTCATTGCTATAGGGTATGCTTTCCAGAACACCTGTGTACCTCATTGGATGTGACCTCTTGCCTCGGCCCAGGTCAAGATCCCAGGGAAGAGGAATCTAGTTTGACACGGGGCCCTCCCCACTGCAGGGAGCCTTATTCCCCCTTCCTTCAGACAAAAACACAGCCTACTTGTGATCTCAGTCTGTCCAACAAATAAATAAAATCATTATAAATAAATAAATAAATATATTCAGGCATGTTTTATATAGTGATCAAGTGCAATTCTGCAGTGTGGCTCAGGGTTCTTCCATCGGGAGATTTTGGGAACCAGGCCTCTGAGGTTGGAAGGCTGAGCAGCCGACCACGGCTTCATGTGAGGTATAGGGTTAGGGTTAGGGTTAGGGTTAGGGTTAGGGTTATGTTTAGGTGAGGGTTAGTAAGGGTTAGGGTTATGTCTTAGGAACAAGGCATGTCGGAACTGGCCACACAATACTGGCACACCAAGGGCTGAGTTGAGGGTGGGACTCAGCAGAACCTCAGGCGATGGAATTTTGGACGGGACAGGCCAAGAGGGTGGAATGCCCTCAGGGGAGCATGCTGGTTTCTATATATCTGAAGGTACTGGATAGCACAGAAGGAAAGGGTCAGTTTCTGCCTGAGAGGCTGAGTCCTTCCTACAGACTGACTTTCCCATCCACAGGAGGACCTGGGTTCAGTCCTCCGGTGTCCAGAGTCTGATCACGTAACCTAGGCTTAGCCTTTGGCTCTGGGAGAATGGCTGACCTGATTTGTCAGGGCAGAATTAGGCTTTCCACGGGACTCAGTTGAGGACGTAGCCCTGGCGGACCATCCTATTCCCGGATTGTGGTGTGGGGGTCCTAGGAAGGTGTTGGTAGAATGATCGGACAGGCAGATTTCTCCCGCCCCGAGGGTCTTGTACAGGGCTAAACTTCCCATTTGCCTAGTGGGCGGCACCCAGAGGCCTGCGATGTGAAGAAGGAATCCCCTACCTAGAGGGCTACCAGGGCAGACAACCGGGGATAGAAGTCTGAAGAAGCACCCTCGGGTTAGGGTTAGGCCGATGCACATGGGAGGCCCTACCGGCCCTTGCTGAGGGATCATCAAACTCCTGGTTCCCGCTTCAGGTGGGCGCTCCTTGGAGCTGTGTCCCAAGGGGTGCATGCAGATTTCACCTGTTCTACGGATTCAGCTCATTTCTAAAGGGCAAACGTTCCCATTGGCATCTATGGACATTGTGCGGTGCACCTCAGGGTTCCCGCATCTGCAGAGTTCATGGACCAAGCTACTGAGGACAGAAGCCTGAGCATGGGACAGGGGCTTTGCATCAGGATTCCCGTGAAGGTTATTTCACAAGTGAATGCTGTTGGTAACACCTGGGTGAGTCAGTGGGTTAGGCCACTGCCTTCAGCTCAGGACATGATCCGAGAGTCCTGGGATGGAGCCCCACATCGGGCTGTCTCCTCAGCAGGGAGCCTTCTTTCCCTTCTCTGGGGGTGCAACACTGCCTACATCTTTTCGCTCCCTGCAAAATGAAAAAGTAAAATCTTGAAGCAATAAAATATAAATACATAAATAATAAATATATAAAAGAGAGGGCATGATTTCCTATTGGAATCTAGGTCATTTGTGCGGGGCAGCTCAGGGTTCCCCCATGGGGAGAGTTTGGGAACCAGGCCTTTGAGGACAGAAGACTGAGCACATGACTTGGGCTTCGCATTATGCTAAGGCTGAAGGTCATTGCTATAGGGTATGCTTTCCAGAACACCTGTGTACCTCATTGGATGTGACCTCTTGCCTCGGCCCAGGTCAAGATCCCAGGGAAGAGGAATCTAGTTTGACACGGGGCCCTCCCCACTGCAGGGAGCCTTATTCCCCCTTCCTTCAGACAAAAACACAGCCTACTTGTAATCTCAGTCTGTCCAACAAATAAATAAAATCATTATAAATAAATAAATAAATATATTCAGGCATGTTTTATATAGTGATCAAGTGCAATTCTGCAGTGTGGCTCAGGGTTCTTCCATCGGGAGATTTTGGGAACCAGGCCTCTGAGGTTGGAAGGCTGAGCAGCCGACCACGGCTTCATGTGAGGTATAGGGTTAGGGTTAGGGTTAGGGTTAGGGTTAGGGTTATGTTTAGGTGAGGGTTAGTAAGGGTTAGGGTTATGTCTTAGGAACAAGGCATGTCGGAACTGGCCACACAATACTGGCACACCAAGTGCTGAGTTGAGGGTGGGACTCAGCAGAACCTCAGGCGATGGAATTTTGGACGGGACAGGCCAAGAGGGTGGAATGCCCTCAGGGGAGCATGCTGGTTTCTATATATCTGAAGGTACTGGATAGCACAGAAGGAAAGGGTCAGTTTCTGCCTGAGAGGCTGAGTCCTTCCTACAGACTGACTTTCCTATCCACAGGAGGACCTGGGTTCAGTCCTCCGGTGTCCAGAGTCTGATCACGTAACCTAGGCTTAGCCTTTGGCTCTGGGAGAATGGCTGACCTGATTTGTCAGGGCAGAATTAGGCTTTCCACGGGACTCAGTTGAGGACGTAGCCCTGGCGGACCATCATATTCCCGGATTGTGGTGTGGGGGTCCTAGGAAGGTGTTGGTAGAATAATCGGACAGGCAGATTTCTCCCGCCCCGAGGGTCTTCCACAGGGCTAAATTTCCCATTATCATAGTGGGCGGCACCCAGAAGCCTGCGATGTGAAGAAGGAATCCCCTACCTAGAGGGCTACCAGAACAGGCAACCGGGGATAGAAGTCTGAAGAAGCACCCTCGGGTTAGGTTTAGGCCGATGCACATGGGAGGCCCTACCGGCCCTTGCTGAGGGATCATCAAACTCCTGGTTCCCGCTTCAGGTGGGCGCTCCTTGGAGCTGTGTCCCAAGGGGTGCATGCAGATTTCACCTGTTCTACGGATTCAGCTCATTTCTAAAGGGCAAACGTTCCCATTGGCATCTATGGACATTGTGCGGTGCACCTCAGGGTTCCCGCATCTGCAGAGTTCATGGACCAGGCTACTGAGGACAGAAGCCTGAGCATGGGACAGGGGCTTTGCATCAGGATTACCGTGAAGGTTATTTCACAAGTGAATGCTGTTGGTAACACCTGGGTGAGTCAGTGGGTTAGGCCACTGCCTTCAGCTCAGGACATGATCCCAGAGTCCTGGGATGGAGCCCCATATCGGGCTGTCTCCTCAGCAGGGAGCCTTCTTTCCCTTCTCTGGGGGTGCAACACTGCCTACATCTTTTCGCTCCCTGCAAAATGAAAAAGTAAAATCTTGAAGCAATAAAAAAATAAATACATAAATAATAATTATATAAAAGAGAGGGCATGATTTCCTATTGGAATCTAGGTGATTTGTGCGGGGCAGCTCAGGGTTCCCCCATGGGGAGAGTTTGGGAACCAGGCCTTTGAGGACAGAAGACTGAGCACATGACTTGGGCTTCGCATTATGCTAAGGCTGAAGGTCATTGCTATAGGGTATGCTTTCCAGAACACCTGTTTACCTCATTGGATGTGACCTCTTGCCTCGGCCCAGGTCAAGATCCCAGGGAAGAGGAATCTAGTTTGACACGGGGCCCTCCCCACTGCAGGGAGCCTTATTCCCCCTTCCTTCAGACAAAAACACAGCCTACTTATGATCTCAGTCTGTCCAACAAATAAATAAAATCATTATAAAAAATAAATAATTATATTCAGGCATGTTTTATATAGTGATCAAGTGCAATTCTGCAGTGTGGCTCAGGGTTCTTCCATCGGGAGATTTTGGGAACCAGGCCTCTGAGGTTGGAAGGCTGAGCAGCCGACCACGGCTTCATGTGAGGTATAGGGTTAGGGTTAGGGTTAGGGTTAGGGTTAGGGTTAGGGTTAGGGTTATGTTTAGGTGAGGGTTAGTAAGGGTTAGGGTTATGTCTTAGGAACAAGGCATGTCGGAACTGGCCACACAATACTGGCACACCAAGGGCTGAGTTGAGGGTGGGACTCAGCAGAACCTCAGGAGATGGAATTTTGGATGGGACAGGCCAAGAGGGTGGAATGCCCTCAGGGGAGCATGCTGGTTTCTATATATCTGAAGGTACTGGATCGCACAGAAGGAAAGGGTCAGTTTCTGCCTGAGAGGCTGAGTCCTTCCTACAGACTGACTTTCCCATCCACAGGAGGACCTGGGTTCAGTCCTCCGGTGTCCAGAGTCTGATCACTTAACCTAGGCTTAGGGTTTGGCTCTGGGAGAATGGCTGACCTGATTTGTCAGGGCAGAATTAGGCTTTCCAAGGGACTCAGTTGAGGACGTAGCCCTGGCGGACCATCCTATTCCCGGATTGTGGTGTGGGGGTCCTAGGAAGGTGTTGGTAGAATGATCGGAGAGGCAGATTTCTCCCGCCCCGAGGGTCTTGCACAGGGCTAAATATCCCATTTGCATAGTGGGCGTCACCCAGAGGCCTGCGATGTGAAGAAGGAATCCCTTACCTAGAGGGCTACCAGGGCAGACTACCCGGGATAGAAGTCTGAAGAAGCACCCTCGGGTTAGGTTTAGGCCGATGCACATGGGAGGCCCTACCGGCCCTTGCTGAGGGATCATCAAACTCCTGGTTCCCGCTTCAGGTGGGCGCTCCTTGGAGCTGTGTCCCAAGGGGTGCATGCAGATTTCACCTGTTCTACGGATTCAGCTCATTTCTAAAGGGCAAACGTTCCCATTGGCATCTATGGACATTGTGCGGTGCACCTCAGGGTTCCCGCATCTGCAGAGTTCCTGGACCAGGCTACTGAGGACAGAAGCCTGAGCATGGGACAGGGGCTTTGCATCAGGATTACCGTGAAGGTTATTTCACAAGTGAATGCTGTTGGTAACACCTGGGTGAGTCAGTGGGTTAGGCCACTGCCTTCAGCGAAGGACATGATCCCAGAGTCCTGGGATGGAGCCCCACATCGGGCTGTCTCCTCAGCAGGGAGCCTTCTTTCCCTTCTCTGGGGGTGCAACACTGCCTACATCTTTTCGCTCCCTGCAAAATGAAAAAGTAAAATCTTGAAGCAATAAAAAAATAAATACATAAATAATAAATATATAAAAGAGAGGGCATGATTTCCTATTGGAATCTAGGTCATTTGTGCGGGGCAGCTCAGGGTTCCCCCATAGGGAGAGTTTGGGAACCATGCCTTTGAGGACAGAAGACTGAGCACATGACTTGGGCTTCGCATTATGCTAAGGCTGAAGGTCATTGCTATAGGGTATGCTTTCCAGAACACCTGTGTACCTCATTGGATGTGACCTCTTGCCTCGGCCCAGGTCAAGATCCCAGGGAAGAGGAATCTAGTTTGACACGGGGCCCTCCCCACTGCAGGGAGCCTTATTCCCCCTTCCTTCAGACAAAAACACAGCCTACTTGTGATCTCAGTCTGTCCAACAAATAAATAAAATCATTAGAAATAAATAAATAAATATATTCAGGCATGTTTTATATAGTGATCAAGTGCAATTCTGCAGTGTGGCTCAGGGTTCTTCCATCGGGAGATTTTGGGAACCAGGCCTCTGAGGTTGGAAGGCTGAGCAGCCGACCACGGCTTCATGTGAGGTATAGGGTTAGGGTTAGGGTTAGGGTTAGGGTTAGGGTTAGGGTTATGTTTAGGTGAGGGTTAGTAAGGGTTAGGGTTATGTCTTAGGAACAAGGCATGTCGGAACTGGCCACACAATACTGGCACACCAAGGGCTGAGTTGAGGGTGGGACTCAGCAGAACCTCAGGCGATGGAATTTTGGACGGGACAGGCCAAGAGGGTGGAATGCCCTCAGGGGAGCATGCTGGTTTCTATATATCTGAAGGTACTGGATAGCACAGAAGGAAAGGGTCAGTTTCTGCCTGAGAGGCTGAGTCCTTCCTACAGACTGACTTTCCCATCCACAGGAGGACGTGGGTTCAGTCCTCCGGTGTCCAGAGTCTGATCACGTAACCTAGGCTTAGCCTTTGGCTCTGGGAGAATGGCTGACCTGATTTGTCAGGGCAGAATTAGGCTTTCCACGGGACTCAGTTGAGGACGTAGCCCTGGCGGACCATCCTATTCCCGGATTGTGGTGTGGGGGTCCTAGGAAGGTGTTGGTAGAATGATCGGACAGGCAGATTTCTCCCGCCCCGAGGGTCTTGCACAGGGCTAAATTTCCCATTATCATAGTGGGCGGCACCCAGAGGCCTGCGATGTGAAGAAGGAATCCCCTACCTAGAGGGCTACCATGGCAGACAACCGGGGATAGAAGTCTGAAGAAGCACCCTCGGGTTAGGGTTAGGCCGATGCACATGGGAGGCCCTACCGGCCCTTGCTGAGGGATCATCAAACTCCTGGTTCCCGCTTCAGGTGGGCGCTCCTTGGAGCTGTGTCCCAAGGGGTGCATGCAGATTTCACCTGTTCTACGGATTCAGCTCATTTCTAAAGGGCAAACGTTCCCATTGGCATCTATGGACATTGTGCGGTGCACCTCAGGGTTCCCGCATCTGCAGAGTTCATGGACCAGGCTACTGAGGACAGAAGCCTGAGCATGGGACAGGGGCTTTGCATCAGGATTCCCGTGAAGGTTATTTCACAAGTGAATGCTGTTGGTAACACCTGGGTGAGTCAGTGGGTTAGGCCACTGCCTTCAGCTCAGGACATGATCCCAGAGTCCTGGGATGGAGCCCCACATCGGGCTGTCTCCTCAGCAGGGAGCCTTCTTTCCCTTCTCTGGGGGTGCAACACTGCCTACATCTTTTCGCTCCCTGCAAAATGAAAACGTAAAATCTTGAAGCAATAAAAAAATAAATACATAAATAATAAATATATAAAAGAGAGGGCATGATTTCCTATTGGAATCTAGGTCATTTGTGCAGGGGCAGCTCAGGGTTCCCCCATGGGGAGAGTTTGGGAACCAGGCCTTTGAGGACAGAAGACTGAGCACATGACTTGGGCTTCGCATTATGCTAAAGCTGAAGGTCATTGCTATAGGGTATGCTTTCCAGAACACCTGTGTACCTCATTGGATGTGACCTCTTGCCTCGGCCCAGGTCAAGATCCCAGGGAAGAGGAATCTAGTTTGACACGGGGCCCTCCCGACTGCAGGGAGCCTTATTCCCCCTTCCTTCAGACAAAAACACAGCCTACTTGTGATCTCAGTCTGTCCAACAAATAAATAAAATCATTATAAATAAATAAATAAATATATTCAGGCATGTTTTATATAGTGATCAAGTGCAATTCTGCAGTGTGGCTCAGGGTTCTTCCTTCGGGAGATTTTGGGAACCAGGCCTCTGAGGTTGGAAGGCTGAGCAGCCGACCACGGCTTCATGTGAGGTATAGGGTTAGGGTTAGGGTTAGGGTTAGGGTTAGGGTTAGGGTTAGGGTTAGGGTTATGTTTAGGTGAGGGTTAGTAAGGGTTAGGGTTATGTCTTAGGAACAAGGCATGTCGGAACTGGCCACACAATACTGGCACACCAAGGGCTGAGTTGAGGGTGGGACTCAGCAGAACCTCAGGCGATGGAATTTTGGACGGGACAGGCCAAGAGGGTGGAATGCCCTCAGGGGAGCATGCTGGTTTCTATATATCTGAAGGTACTGGATCGCACAGAAGGAAAGGGTCAGTTTCTGCCTGAGAGGCTGAGTCCTTCCTACAGACTGACTTTCCCATCCACAGGAGGACGTGGGTTCAGTCCTCCGGTGTCCAGAGTCTGATCACGTAACCTAGGCTTAGCCTTTGGCTCTGGGAGAATGGCTGACCTGATTTGTCAGGGCAGAATTAGGCTTTCCACGGGACTCAGTTGAGGACGTAGCCCTGGCGGACCATCCTATTCCCGGATTGTGGTGTGGGGGTCCTAGGAAGGTGTTGGTAGAATGATCGGACAGGCAGATTTCTCCCGCCCCGAGGGTCTTGCACAGGGCTAAACTTCCCATTTGCCTAGAGGGCGGCACCCAGAGGCCTGCGATGTGAAGAAGGAATCCCCTACCTAGAGGGCTACCATGGCAGACAACCGGGGATAGAAGTCTGAAGAAGCACCCTCGGGTTAGGGTTAGGCCGATGCACATGGGAGGCCCTACCGGCCCTTGCTGAGGGATCATCAAACTCCTGGTTCCCGCTTCAGGTGGGCGCTCCTTGGAGCTGTGTCCCAAGGGGTGCATGCAGATTTCACCTGTTCTACGGATTCAGCTCATTTCTAAAGGGCAAACGTTCCCATTGGCATCTATGGACATTGTGCGGTGCACCTCAGGGTTCCCGCATCTGCAGAGTTCATGGACCAGGCTACTGAGGACAGAAGCCTGAGCATGGGACAGGGGCTTTGCATCAGGATTCCCGTGAAGGTTATTTCACAAGTGAATGCTGTTGGTAACACCTGGGTGAGTCAGTGGGTTAGGCCACTGCCTTCAGCTCAGGACATGATCCCAGAGTCCTGGGATGGAGCCCCACATCGGGCTGTCTCCTCAGCAGGGAGCCTTCTTTCCCTTCTCTGGGGGTGCAACACTGCATACATCTTTTCGCTCCCTGCAAAATGAAAACGTAAAATCTTGAAGCAATAAAAAAATAAATACATAAATAATAAATATATAAAAGAGAGGGCATGATTTCCTATTGGAATCTAGGTCATTTGTGCAGGGGCAGCTCAGGGTTCCCCCATGGGGAGAGTTTGGGAACCAGGCCTTTGAGGACAGAAGACTGAGCACATGACTTGGGCTTCGCATTATGCTAAAGCTGAAGGTCATTGCTATAGGGTATGCTTTCCAGAACACCTGTGTACCTCATTGGATGTGACCTCTTGCCTCGGCCCAGGTCAAGATCCCAGGGAAGAGGAATCTAGTTTGACACGGGGCCCTCCCGACTGCAGGGAGCCTTATTCCCCCTTCCTTCAGACAAAAACACAGCCTACTTGTGATCTCAGTCTGTCCAACAAATAAATAAAATCATTATAAATAAATAAATAAATATATTCAGGCATGTTTTATATAGTGATCAAGTGCAATTCTGCAGTGTGGCTCAGGGTTCTTCCTTCGGGAGATTTTGGGAACCAGGCCTCTGAGGTTGGAAGGCTGAGCAGCCGACCACGGCTTCATGTGAGGTATAGGGTTAGGGTTAGGGTTAGGGTTAGGGTTAGGGTTAGGGTTAGGGTTATGTTTAGGTGAGGGTTAGTAAGGGTTAGGGTTATGTCTTAGGAACAAGGCATGTCGGAACTGGCCACACAATACTGGCACACCAAGTGCTGAGTTGAGGGTGGGACTCAGCAGAACCTCAGGCGATGGAATTTTGGACGGGACAGGCCAAGAGGGTGGAATGCCCTCAGGGGAGCATGCTGGTTTCTATATATCTGAAGGTACTGGATAGCACAGAAGGAAAGGGTCAGTTTCTGCCTGAGAGGCTGAGTCCTTCCTACAGACTGACTTTCCTATCCACAGGAGGACCTGGGTTCAGTCCTCCGGTGTCCAGAGTCTGATCACGTAACCTAGGCTTAGCCTTTGGCTCTGGGAGAATGGCTGACCTGATTTGTCAGGGCAGAATTAGGCTTTCCACGGGACTCAGTTGAGGACGTAGCCCTGGCGGACCATCATATTCCCGGATTGTGGTGTGGGGGTCCTAGGAAGGTGTTGGTAGAATAATCGGACAGGCAGATTTCTCCCGCCCCGAGGGTCTTCCACAGGGCTAAATTTCCCATTATCATAGTGGGCGGCACCCAGAAGCCTGCGATGTGAAGAAGGAATCCTCTACCTAGAGGGCTACCAGGACAGGCAACCGGGGATAGAAGTCTGAAGAAGCACCCTCGGGTTAGGTTTAGGCCGATGCACATGGGAGGCCCTACCGGCCCTTGCTGAGGGATCATCAAACTCCTGGTTCCCGCTTCAGGTGGGCGCTCCTTGGAGCTGTGTCCCAAGGGGTGCATGCAGATTTCACCTGTTCTACGGATTCAGCTCATTTCTAAAGGGCAAACGTTCCCATTGGCATCTATGGACATTGTGCGGTGCACCTCAGGGTTCCCGCATCTGCAGAGTTCATGGACCAGGCTACTGAGGACAGAAGCCTGAGCATGGGACAGGGGCTTTGCATCAGGATTACTGTGAAGGTTATTTCACAAGTGAATGCTCTTGGTAACACCTGGGTGAGTCAGTGGGTTAGGCCACTGCCTTCAGCTCAGGACATAATCCCAGAGTCCTGGGATGGAGCCCCACATCGGGCTGTCTCCTCAGCAGGGAGCCTTCTTTCCCTTCTCTGGGGGTGCAACACTGCCTACATCTTTTCGCTCCCTGCAAAATGAAAAAGTAAAATCTTGAAGCAATAAAAAAATAAATACATAAATAATAATTATATAAAAGAGAGGGCATGATTTCCTATTGGAATCTAGGTGATTTGTGCGGGGCAGCTCAGGGTTCCCCCATGGGGAGAGTTTGGGAACCAGGCCTTTGAGGACAGAAGACTGAGCACATGACTTGGGCTTCGCATTATGCTAAGGCTGAAGGTCATTGCTATAGGGTATGCTTTCCAGAACACCTGTTTACCTCATTGGATGTGACCTCTTGCCTCGGCCCAGGTCAAGATCCCAGGGAAGAGGAATCTAGTTTGACACGGGGCCCTCCCCACTGCAGGGAGCCTTATTCCCCCTTCCTTCAGACAAAAACACAGCCTACTTATGATCTCAGTCTGTCCAACAAATAAATAAAATCATTATAAAAAAATAAATAATTATATTCAGGCATGTTTTATATAGTGATCAAGTGCAATTCTGCAGTGTGGGTCAGGGTTCTTCCATCGGGAGATTTTGGGAACCAGGCCTCTGAGGTTGGAAGGCTGAGCAGCCGACCACGGCTTCATGTGAGGTATAGGGTTAGGGTTAGGGTTAGGGTTAGGGTTAGGGTTAGGGTTATGTTTAGGTGAGGGTTAGTAAGGGTTAGGGTTATGTCTTAGGAACAAGGCATGTCGGAACTGGCCACACAATACTGGCACACCAAGGGCTGAGTTGAGGGTGGGACTCAGCAGAACCTCAGGAGATGGAATTTTGGATGGGACAGGCCAAGAGGGTGGAATGCCCTCAGGGGAGCATGCTGGTTTCTATATATCTGAAGGTACTGGATAGCACAGAAGGAAAGGGTCAGTTTCTGCCTGAGAGGCTGAGTCCTTCCTACAGACTGACTTTCCCATCCACAGGAGGACCTGGGTTCAGTCCTCCGGTGTCCAGAGTCTGATCACGTAACCTAGGCTTAGGGTTTGGCTCTGGGAGAATGGCTGACCTGATTTGTCAGGGCAGAATTAGGCTTTCCAAGGGACTCAGTTGAGGACGTAGCCCTGGCGGACCATCCTATTCCCGGATTGTGGTGTGGGGGTCCTAGGAAGGTGTTGGTAGAATGATCGGACAGGCAGATTTCTCCCGCCCCGAGGGTCTTGCACAGGGCTAAATTTCCCATTATCATAGTGGGCGGCACCCAGAGGCCTGCGATGTGAAGAAGGAATCCCCTACCTAGAGGGCTACCATGGCAGACAACCGGGGATAGAAGTCTGAAGAAGCACCCTCGGGTTAGGGTTAGGCCGATGCACATGGGAGGCCCTACCGGCCCTTGCTGAGGGATCATCAAACTCCTGGTTCCCGCTTCAGGTGGGCGCTCCTTGGAGCTGTGTCCCAAGGGGTGCATGCAGATTTCACCTGTTCTACGGATTCAGCTCATTTCTAAAGGGCAAACGTTCCCATTGGCATCTATGGACATTGTGCGGTGCACCTCAGGGTTCCCGCATCTGCAGAGTTCATGGACCAGGCTACTGAGGACAGAAGCCTGAGCATGGGACAGGGGCTTTGCATCAGGATTCCCGTGAAGGTTATTTCACAAGTGAATGCTGTTGGTAACACCTGGGTGAGTCAGTGGGTTAGGCCACTGCCTTCAGCTCAGGACATGATCCCAGAGTCCTGGGATGGAGCCCCACATCGGGCTGTCTCCTCAGCAGGGAGCCTTCTTTCCCTTCTCTGGGGGTGCAACACTGCCTACATCTTTTCGCTCCCTGCAAAATGAAAACGTAAAATCTTGAAGCAATAAAAAAATAAATACATAAATAATAAATATATAAAAGAGAGGGCATGATTTCCTATTGGAATCTAGGTCATTTGTGCAGGGGCAGCTCAGGGTTCCCCCATGGGGAGAGTTTGGGAACCAGGCCTTTGAGGACAGAAGACTGAGCACATGACTTGGGCTTCGCATTATGCTAAAGCTGAAGGTCATTGCTATAGGGTATGCTTTCCAGAACACCTGTGTACCTCATTGGATGTGACCTCTTGCCTCGGCCCAGGTCAAGATCCCAGGGAAGAGGAATCTAGTTTGACACGGGGCCCTCCCGACTGCAGGGAGCCTTATTCCCCCTTCCTTCAGACAAAAACACAGCCTACTTGTGATCTCAGTCTGTCCAACAAATAAATAAAATCATTATAAATAAATAAATAAATATATTCAGGCATGTTTTATATAGTGATCAAGTGCAATTCTGCAGTGTGGCTCAGGGTTCTTCCTTCGGGAGATTTTGGGAACCAGGCCTCTGAGGTTGGAAGGCTGAGCAGCCGACCACGGCTTCATGTGAGGTATAGGGTTAGGGTTAGGGTTAGGGTTAGGGTTAGGGTTAGGGTTAGGGTTAGGGTTAGGGTTATGTTTAGGTGAGGGTTAGTAAGGGTTAGGGTTATGTCTTAGGAACAAGGCATGTCGGAACTGGCCACACAATACTGGCACACCAAGGGCTGAGTTGAGGGTGGGACTCAGCAGAACCTCAGGCGATGGAATTTTGGACGGGACAGGCCAAGAGGGTGGAATGCCCTCAGGGGAGCATGCTGGTTTCTATATATCTGAAGGTACTGGATCGCACAGAAGGAAAGGGTCAGTTTCTGCCTGAGAGGCTGAGTCCTTCCTACAGACTGACTTTCCCATCCACAGGAGGACGTGGGTTCAGTCCTCCGGTGTCCAGAGTCTGATCACGTAACCTAGGCTTAGCCTTTGGCTCTGGGAGAATGGCTGACCTGATTTGTCAGGGCAGAATTAGGCTTTCCACGGGACTCAGTTGAGGACGTAGCCCTGGCGGACCATCCTATTCCCGGATTGTGGTGTGGGGGTCCTAGGAAGGTGTTGGTAGAATGATCGGACAGGCAGATTTCTCCCGCCCCGAGGGTCTTGCACAGGGCTAAACTTCCCATTTGCCTAGAGGGCGGCACCCAGAGGCCTGCGATGTGAAGAAGGAATCCCCTACCTAGAGGGCTACCATGGCAGACAACCGGGGATAGAAGTCTGAAGAAGCACCCTCGGGTTAGGGTTAGGCCGATGCACATGGGAGGCCCTACCGGCCCTTGCTGAGGGATCATCAAACTCCTGGTTCCCGCTTCAGGTGGGCGCTCCTTGGAGCTGTGTCCCAAGGGGTGCATGCAGATTTCACCTGTTCTACGGATTCAGCTCATTTCTAAAGGGCAAACGTTCCCATTGGCATCTATGGACATTGTGCGGTGCACCTCAGGGTTCCCGCATCTGCAGAGTTCATGGACCAGGCTACTGAGGACAGAAGCCTGAGCATGGGACAGGGGCTTTGCATCAGGATTCCCGTGAAGGTTATTTCACAAGTGAATGCTGTTGGTAACACCTGGGTGAGTCAGTGGGTTAGGCCACTGCCTTCAGCTCAGGACATGATCCCAGAGTCCTGGGATGGAGCCCCACATCGGGCTGTCTCCTCAGCAGGGAGCCTTCTTTCCCTTCTCTGGGGGTGCAACACTGCATACATCTTTTCGCTCCCTGCAAAATGAAAACGTAAAATCTTGAAGCAATAAAAAAATAAATACATAAATAATAAATATATAAAAGAGAGGGCATGATTTCCTATTGGAATCTAGGTCATTTGTGCAGGGGCAGCTCAGGGTTCCCCCATGGGGAGAGTTTGGGAACCAGGCCTTTGAGGACAGAAGACTGAGCACATGACTTGGGCTTCGCATTATGCTAAAGCTGAAGGTCATTGCTATAGGGTATGCTTTCCAGAACACCTGTGTACCTCATTGGATGTGACCTCTTGCCTCGGCCCAGGTCAAGATCCCAGGGAAGAGGAATCTAGTTTGACACGGGGCCCTCCCGACTGCAGGGAGCCTTATTCCCCCTTCCTTCAGACAAAAACACAGCCTACTTGTGATCTCAGTCTGTCCAACAAATAAATAAAATCATTATAAATAAATAAATAAATATATTCAGGCATGTTTTATATAGTGATCAAGTGCAATTCTGCAGTGTGGCTCAGGGTTCTTCCTTCGGGAGATTTTGGGAACCAGGCCTCTGAGGTTGGAAGGCTGAGCAGCCGACCACGGCTTCATGTGAGGTATAGGGTTAGGGTTAGGGTTAGGGTTAGGGTTAGGGTTAGGGTTAGGGTTATGTTTAGGTGAGGGTTAGTAAGGGTTAGGGTTATGTCTTAGGAACAAGGCATGTCGGAACTGGCCACACAATACTGGCACACCAAGTGCTGAGTTGAGGGTGGGACTCAGCAGAACCTCAGGCGATGGAATTTTGGACGGGACAGGCCAAGAGGGTGGAATGCCCTCAGGGGAGCATGCTGGTTTCTATATATCTGAAGGTACTGGATAGCACAGAAGGAAAGGGTCAGTTTCTGCCTGAGAGGCTGAGTCCTTCCTACAGACTGACTTTCCTATCCACAGGAGGACCTGGGTTCAGTCCTCCGGTGTCCAGAGTCTGATCACGTAACCTAGGCTTAGCCTTTGGCTCTGGGAGAATGGCTGACCTGATTTGTCAGGGCAGAATTAGGCTTTCCACGGGACTCAGTTGAGGACGTAGCCCTGGCGGACCATCATATTCCCGGATTGTGGTGTGGGGGTCCTAGGAAGGTGTTGGTAGAATAATCGGACAGGCAGATTTCTCCCGCCCCGAGGGTCTTCCACAGGGCTAAATTTCCCATTATCATAGTGGGCGGCACCCAGAAGCCTGCGATGTGAAGAAGGAATCCTCTACCTAGAGGGCTACCAGGACAGGCAACCGGGGATAGAAGTCTGAAGAAGCACCCTCGGGTTAGGTTTAGGCCGATGCACATGGGAGGCCCTACCGGCCCTTGCTGAGGGATCATCAAACTCCTGGTTCCCGCTTCAGGTGGGCGCTCCTTGGAGCTGTGTCCCAAGGGGTGCATGCAGATTTCACCTGTTCTACGGATTCAGCTCATTTCTAAAGGGCAAACGTTCCCATTGGCATCTATGGACATTGTGCGGTGCACCTCAGGGTTCCCGCATCTGCAGAGTTCATGGACCAGGCTACTGAGGACAGAAGCCTGAGCATGGGACAGGGGCTTTGCATCAGGATTACTGTGAAGGTTATTTCACAAGTGAATGCTGTTGGTAACACCTGGGTGAGTCAGTGGGTTAGGCCACTGCCTTCAGCTCAGGACATAATCCCAGAGTCCTGGGATGGAGCCCCACATCGGGCTGTCTCCTCAGCAGGGAGCCTTCTTTCCCTTCTCTGGGGGTGCAACACTGCCTACATCTTTTCGCTCCCTGCAAAATGAAAAAGTAAAATCTTGAAGCAATAAAAAAATAAATACATAAATAATAATTATATAAAAGAGAGGGCATGATTTCCTATTGGAATCTAGGTGATTTGTGCGGGGCAGCTCAGGGTTCCCCCATGGGGAGAGTTTGGGAACCAGGCCTTTGAGGACAGAAGACTGAGCACATGACTTGGGCTTCGCATTATGCTAAGGCTGAAGGTCATTGCTATAGGGTATGCTTTCCAGAACACCTGTTTACCTCATTGGATGTGACCTCTTGCCTCGGCCCAGGTCAAGATCCCAGGGAAGAGGAATCTAGTTTGACACGGGGCCCTCCCCACTGCAGGGAGCCTTATTCCCCCTTCCTTCAGACAAAAACACAGCCTACTTATGATCTCAGTCTGTCCAACAAATAAATAAAATCATTATAAAAAAATAAATAATTATATTCAGGCATGTTTTATATAGTGATCAAGTGCAATTCTGCAGTGTGGGTCAGGGTTCTTCCATCGGGAGATTTTGGGAACCAGGCCTCTGAGGTTGGAAGGCTGAGCAGCCGACCACGGCTTCATGTGAGGTATAGGGTTAGGGTTAGGGTTAGGGTTAGGGTTAGGGTTAGGGTTATGTTTAGGTGAGGGTTAGTAAGGGTTAGGGTTATGTCTTAGGAACAAGGCATGTCGGAACTGGCCACACAATACTGGCACACCAAGGGCTGAGTTGAGGGTGGGACTCAGCAGAACCTCAGGAGATGGAATTTTGGATGGGACAGGCCAAGAGGGTGGAATGCCCTCAGGGGAGCATGCTGGTTTCTATATATCTGAAGGTACTGGATAGCACAGAAGGAAAGGGTCAGTTTCTGCCTGAGAGGCTGAGTCCTTCCTACAGACTGACTTTCCCATCCACAGGAGGACCTGGGTTCAGTCCTCCGGTGTCCAGAGTCTGATCACGTAACCTAGGCTTAGGGTTTGGCTCTGGGAGAATGGCTGACCTGATTTGTCAGGGCAGAATTAGGCTTTCCAAGGGACTCAGTTGAGGACGTAGCCCTGGCGGACCATCCTATTCCCGGATTGTGGTGTGGGGGTCCTAGGAAGGTGTTGGTAGAATGATCGGACAGGCAGATTTCTCCCGCCCCCAGGGTCTTGCACAGGGCTAAATATCCCATTTGCATAGTGGGCGTCACCCAGAGGCCTGTGATGTGAAGAAGGAATCCCTTACCTAGAGGGCTACCAGGGCAGACTACCGGGGATAGAAGTCTGAAGAAGCACCCTCGGGTTAGGTTTAGGCCGATGCACATGGGAGGCCCTACCGGCCCTTGCTGAGGGATCATCAAACTCCTGGTTCCCGCTTCAGGTGGGCGCTCCTTGGAGCTGTGTCCCAAGGGGTGCATGCAGATTTCACCTGTTCTACGGATTCAGCTCATTTCTAAAGGGCAAACGTTCCCATTGGCATCTATGGACATTGTGCGGTGCACCTCAGGGTTCCCGCATCTGCAGAGTTCATGGACCAGGCTACTGAGGACAGAAGCCTGAGCATGGGACAGGGGCTTTGCATCAGGATTACCGTGAAGGTTATTTCACAAGTGAATGCTGTTGGTAACACCTGGGTGAGTCAGTGGGTTAGGCCACTGCCTTCAGCTCAGGACATGATCCCAGAGTCCTGGGATGGAGCCCCACATCGGGCTGTCTCCTCAGCAGGGAGCCTTCTTTCCCTTCTCTGGGGGTGCAACACTGCCTACATCTTTTCGCTCCCTGCAAAATGAAAAAGTAAAATCTTGAAGCAATAAAAAAATAAATACATAAATAATAAATATATAAAAGAGAGGGCATGATTTCCTATTGGAATCTAGGTCATTTGTGCGGGGCAGCTCAGGGTTCCCCCATAGGGAGAGTTTGGGAACCAGGCCTTTGAGGACAGAAGACTGAGCACATGACTTGGGCTTCGCATTATGCTAAGGCTGAAGGTCATTGCTATAGGGTATGCTTTCCAGAACACCTGTGTACCTCATTGGATGTGACCTCTTGCCTCGGCCCAGGTCAAGATCCCAGGGAAGAGGAATCTAGTTTGACACGGGGCCCTCCCCACTGCAGGGAGCCTTATTCCCCCTTCCTTCAGACAAAAACACAGCCTACTTGTGATCTCAGTCTGTCCAACAAATAAATAAAATCATTATAAATAAATAAATAAATATATTCAGGCATGTTTTATATAGTGATCAAGTGCAATTCTGCAGTGTGGCTCAGGGTTCTTCCATCGGGAGATTTTGGGAACCAGGCCTCTGAGGTTGGAAGGCTGAGCAGCCGACCACGGCTTCATGTGAGGTATAGGGTTAGGGTTAGGGTTAGGGTTAGGGTTAGGGTTAGGGTTAGGGTTATGTTTAGGTGAGGGTTAGTAAGGGTTAGGGTTATGTCTTAGGAACAAGGCATGTCGGAACTGGCCACACAATACTGGCACACCAAGGGCTGAGTTGAGGGTGGGACTCAGCAGAACCTCAGGCGATGGAATTTTGGACGGGACAGGCCAAGAGGGTGGAATGCCCTCAGGGGAGCATGCTGGTTTCTATATATCTGAAGGTACTGGATAGCACAGAAGGAAAGGGTCAGTTTCTGCCTGAGAGGCTGAGTCCTTCCTACAGACTGACTTTCCCATCCACAGGAGGACGTGGGTTCAGTCCTCCGGTGTCCAGAGTCTGATCACGTAACCTAGGCTTAGCCTTTGGCTCTGGGAGAATGGCTGACCTGATTTGTCAGGGCAGAATTAGGCTTTCCACGGGACTCAGTTGAGGACGTAGCCCTGGCGGACCATCCTATTCCCGGATTGTGGTGTGGGGGTCCTAGGAAGGTGTTGGTAGAATGATCGGACAGGCAGATTTCTCCCGCCCCGAGGTTCTTCCACAGGGCTAAACTTCCCATTTGCCTAGTGGGCGGCACCCAGAGGCCTGCGATGTGAAGAAGGAATCCCCTACCTAGAGGGCTACCAGGGCAGACAACCGGGGATAGAAGTCTGAAGAAGCACCCTCGGGTTAGGGTTAGGCCGATGCACATGGGAGGCCCTACCGGCCCTTGCTGAGGGATCATCAAACTCCTGGTTCCCGCTTCAGGTGGGCGCTCCTTGGAGCTGTGTCCCAAGGGGTGCATGCAGATTTCACCTGTTCTACGGATTCAGCTCATTTCTAAAGGGCAAACGTTCCCATTGGCATCTATGGACATTGTGCGGTGCACCTCAGGGTTCCCGCATCTGCAGAGTTCATGGACCAGGCTACTGAGGACAGAAGCCTGAGCATGGGACAGGGGCTTTGCATCAGGATTACCGTGAAGGTTATTTCACAAGTGAATGCTGTTGGTAACACCTGGGTGAGTCAGTGGGTTAGGCCACTGCCTTCAGCTCAGGACATGATCCCAGAGTCCTGGGATGGAGCCCCATATCGGGCTGTCTCCTCAGCAGGGAGCCTTCTTTCCCTTCTCTGGGGGTGCAACACTGCCTACATCATTTCGCTCCCTGCAAAATGAAAAAGAAAATCTTGAAGCAATAAAAAAATAAATACATAAATAATAATTATATAAAAGAGAGGGCATGATTTCCTATTGGAATCTAGGTGATTTGTGCGGGGCAGCTCAGGGTTCCCCCATGGGGAGAGTTTGGGAACCAGGCCTTTGAGGACAGAAGACTGAGCACATGACTTGGGCTTCGCATTATGCTAAGGCTGAAGGTCATTGCTATAGGGTATGCTTTCCAGAACACCTGTGTACCTCATTGGATGTGACCTCTTGCCTCGGCCCAGGTCAAGATCCCAGGGAAGAGGAATCTAGTTTGACACGGGGCCCTCCCCACTGCAGGGAGCCTTATTCCCCCTTCCTTCAGACAAAAACACAGCCTTCTTATGATCTCAGTCTGTCCAACAAATAAATAAAATCATTATAAAAAAATAAATAAATATATTCAGGCATGTTTTATATAGTGATCAAGTGCAATTCTGCAGTGTGGCTCAGGGTTCTTCCATCGGGAGATTTTGGGAACCAGGCCTCTGAGGTTGGAAGGCTGAGCAGCCGACCCAGGCTTCATGTGAGGTATAGGGTTAGGGTTAGGGTTAGGGTTAGGGTTAGGGTTAGGGTTAGGGTTATGTTTAGGTGAGGGTTAGTAAGGGTTAGGGTTATGTCTTAGGAACAAGGCATGTCGGAACTGGCCACACAATACTGGCACACCAAGGGCTGAGTTGAGGGTGGGACTCAGCAGAACCTCAGGAGATGGAATTTTGGATGGGACAGGCCAAGAGGGTGGAATGCCCTCAGGGGAGCATGCTGGTTTCTATATATCTGAAGGTACTGGATAGCACAGAAGGAAAGAGTCAGTTTCTGCCTGAGAGGCTGAGTCCTTCCTACAGACTGACTTTCCCATCCACAGGAGGACCTGGGTTCAGTCCTCCGGTGTCCAGAGTCTGATCACGTAACCTAGGCTTAGGGTTTGGCTCTGGGAGAATGGCTGACCTGATTTGTCAGGGCAGAATTAGGCTTTCCAAGGGACTCAGTTGAGGACGTAGCCCTGGCGGACCATCCTATTCCCGGATTGTGGTGTGGGGGTCCTAGGAAGGTGTTGGTAGAATGATCGGACAGGCAGATTTCTCCCGCCCCGAGGGTCTTGCACAGGGCTAAATATCCCATTTGCATAGTGGGCGTCACCCAGAGGCCTGCGATGTGAAGAAGGAATCCCTTACCTAGAGGGCTACCAGGGCAGACTACCGGGGATAGAAGTCTGAAGAAGCACCCTCGGGTTAGGTTTAGGCCGATGCACATGGGAGGCCCTACCGGCCCTTGCTGAGGGATCATCAAACTCCTGGTTCCCGCTTCAGGTGGGCGCTCCTTGGAGCTGTGTCCCAAGGGGTGCATGCAGATTTCACCTGTTCTACGGATTCAGCTCATTTCTAAAGGGCAAACGTTCCCATTGGCATCTATGGACATTGTGCGGTGCACCTCAGGGTTCCCGCATCTGCAGAGTTCATGGACCAGGCTACTGAGGACAGAAGCCTGAGCATGGGACAGGGGCTTTGCATCAGGATTACCGTGAAGGTTATTTCACAAGTGAATGCTGTTGGTAACACCTGGGTGAGTCAGTGGGTTAGGCCACTGCCTTCAGCTCAGGACATGATCCCAGAGTCCTGGGATGGAGCCCCATATCGGGCTGTCTCCTCAGCAGGGAGCCTTCTTTCCCTTATCTGGGGGTGCAACACTGCCTACATCTTTTCGCTCCCTGCAAAATGAAAAAGTAAAATCTTGAAGCAATAAAAAAATAAATACATAAATAATAAATATATAAAAGAGAGGGCATGATTTCCTATTGGAATCTAGGTCATTTGTGCGGGGCAGCTCAGGGTTCCCCCATAGGGAGAGTTTGGGAACCATGCCTTTGAGGACAGAAGACTGAGCACATGACTTGGGCTTCGCATTATGCTAAGGCTGAAGGTCATTGCTATAGGGTATGCTTTCCAGAACACCTGTGTACCTCATTGGATGTGACCTCTTGCCTCGGCCCAGGTCAAGATCCCAGGGAAGAGGAATCTAGTTTGACACGGGGCCCTCCCCACTGCAGGGAGCCTTATTCCCCCTTCCTTCAGACAAAAACACAGCCTACTTGTGATCTCAGTCTGTCCAACAAATAAATAAAATCATTATAAATAAATAAATAAATATATTCAGGCATGTTTTATATAGTGATCAAGTGCAATTCTGCAGTGTGGCTCAGGGTTCTTCCATCGGGAGATTTTGGGAACCAGGCCTCTGAGGTTGGAAGGCTGAGCAGCCGACCACGGCTTCATGTGAGGTATAGGGTTAGGGTTAGGGTTAGGGTTAGGGTTAGGGTTATGTTTAGGTGAGGGTTAGTAAGGGTTAGGGTTATGTCTTAGGAACAAGGCATGTCGGAACTGGCCACACAATACTGGCACACCAAGGGCTGAGTTGAGGGTGGGACTCAGCAGAACCTCAGGCGATGGAATTTTGGACGGGACAGGACAAGAGGGTGGAATGCCCTCAGGGGAGCATGCTGGTTTCTATATATCTGAAGGTACTGGTTAGCACAGAAGGAAAGGGTCAGTTTCTGCCTGAGAGGCTGAGTCCTTCCTACAGACTGACTTTCCCATCCACAGGAGGACGTGGGTTCAGTCCTCCGGTGTCCAGAGTCTGATCACGTAACCTAGGCTTAGCCTTTGGCTCTGGGAGAATGGCTGACCTGATTTGTCAGGGCAGAATTAGGCTTTCCACGGGACTCAGTTGAGGACGTAGCCCTGGCGGACCATCCTATTCCCGGATTGTGGTGTGGGGGTCCTAGGAAGGTGTTGGTAGAATGATCGGACAGGCAGATTTCTCCCGCCCCCAGGGTCTTGCACAGGGCTAAACTTCCCATTTGCCTAGTGGGCGGCACCCAGAGGCCTGCGATGTGAAGAAGGAATCCCCTACCTAGAGGGCTACCAGGGCAGACAACCGGGGATAGAAGTCTGAAGAAGCACCCTCGGGTTAGGGTTAGGCCGATGCACATGGGAGGCCCTACCGGCCCTTGCTGAGGGATCATCAAACTCCTGGTTCCCGCTTCAGGTGGGCGCTCCTTGGAGCTGTGTCCCAAGGGGTGCATGCAGATTTCACCTGTTCTACGGATTCAGCTCATTTCTAAAGGGCAAACGTTCCCATTGGCATCTATGGACATTGTGCGGTGCACCTCAGGGTTCCCGCATCTGCAGAGTTCATGGACCAAGCTACTGAGGACAGAAGCCTGAGCATGGGACAGGGGCTTTGCATCAGGATTCCCGTGAAGGTTATTTCACAAGTGAATGCTGTTGGTAACACCTGGGTGAGTCAGTGGGTTAGGCCACTGCCTTCAGCTCAGGACATGATCCCAGAGTCCTGGGATGGAGCCCCACATCGGGCTGTCTCCTCAGCAGGGAGCCTTCTTTCCCTTCTCTGGGGGTGCAACACTGCCTACATCTTTTCGCTCCCTGCAAAATGAAAAAGTAAAATCTTGAAGCAATAAAAAAATAAATATATAAATAATAAATATATAAAAGAGAGGGCATGATTTCCTATTGGAATCTAGGTCATTTGTGCGGGGCAGCTCAGGGTTCCCCCATGGGGAGAGTTTGGGAACCAGGCCTTTGAGGACAGAAGACTGAGCACATGACTTGGGCTTCGCATTATGCTAAGGCTGAAGGTCATTGCTACAGGGTTTGCTTTCCAGAACACCTGTGTACCTCATTGGATGTGACCTCTTGCCTCGGCCCAGGTCAAGATCCCAGGGAAGAGGAATCTAGTTTGACACCGGGCCCTCCACAAGCAGGGAGCCTTATTCCCCCTTCCTTCAGACAAAACCACAGCCTACTTGTGATCTCAGTCTGTCCAACAAATAAATAAAATCATTATAAAAAAATAAATAAATATATTCAGGCATGTTTTATATAGTGATCAAGTGCAATTCTGCAGTGTGGCTCACGGTTCATGCATCAGGAGATTTTGGGAACCAGGCCTCTGAGGTTGGAAGGCTGAGCAGCCGACCACGGCTTCATGTGAGGTATAGGGTTAGGGTTAGGGTTAGGTTTAGGGTTAGGGTTAGGGTTATGTTTAGGTGAGGGTTAGAGTAATGGTTAGGGTTATGTCTTAGGAAGAAGGCATGTCGGAACTGGCCACACAATACTGGCACACCAAGGGCTGAGTTGTGGGTGGGACTCAGCAGAATCCTCAGGCGATGGAATTTTGGACGGGACAGGCCAAGAGGGTGGAATGCCCTCAGGGGAGCATGCTGGTTTCTATATATCTGAAGGTACTGGATAGCACAGAAGGAAAGGGTCAGTTTCTGCCTGAGAGGCTGAGTCCTTCCTACAGACTGACTTTCCCATCCACAGGAGGACCTGGGTTCAGTCCTCCGGTGTCCAGAGTCAGATCACGTAACCTAGGCTTAGGGTTTGGCTCTGGGAGAATGGCTGACCTGATTTGTCAGGGCAGAATTAGGCTTTCCAAGGGACTCAGTTGAGGACGTAGCCCTGGCCGACCATCCTATTCCCGGATTGTTGTGTGGGGGTCCTAGGAAGGTGTTGGTAGAATGATCGGACAGGCAGATTTCTCCTGCCCCGAGGGTCTTGCACAGGGCTAAATTACCCATTTGCCTAGTGGGCGGCACCCAGAGGCCTGCGATGTAAAGAAGGAATCCCCTACCTAGAGGGCTACCAGGGCAGACAACCGGGGATAGAAGTCTGAAGAAGAACCCTTGGGTTAGGGTTAGGCCGATGCACATGGGAGGCCCTACCGGCCCTTGCTGAGGGATCATCAAACTCCTGGTTCCCGCTTCAGGTGGGCGCTCCTTGGAGCTGTGTCCCAAGGGGTGCATGCAGATTTCACCAGTTCTACGGATTCAGCTCATTTCTAAAGGGCAAACGTTCCCATTGGCATCTATGGACATTGTGCGGTGCACCTCAGGGTTCCCGCATCTGCAGAGTTCATGGACCAAGCTACTGAGGACAGAAGCCTGAGCATGGGACAGGGGCTTTGCATCAGGATTCCCGTGAAGGTTATTTCACAAGTGAATGCTGTTGGTAACACCTGGGTGAGTCAGTGGGTTAGGCCACTGCCTTCAGCTCAGGACATGATCCCAGAGTCCTGGGATGGAGCCCCACATCGGGCTGTCTCCTCAACAGGGAGCCTTCTTTCCCTTCTCTGGGGGTGCAACACTGCCTACATCTTTTCGCTCCCTGCAAAATGAAAAAGTAAAATCTTGAAGCAATAAAAAAATAAATACATAAATAATAAATATATAAAAGAGAGGGCATGATTTCCTATTGGAATCTAGGTCATTTGTGCGGGGCAGCTCAGGGTTCCCCCATAGGGAGAGTTTGGGAACCAGGCCTTTGAGGACAGAAGACTGAGCACATGACTTGGGCTTCGCATTATAAGGCTGAAGGTCATTGCTATAGGGTATGCTTTCCAGAACACCTGTGTACCTCATTGGATGTGACCTCTTGCCTCGGCCCAGGTCAAGATCCCAGGGAAGAGGAATCTAGTTTGACACGGGGCCCTCCCCACTGCAGGGAGCCTTATTCCCCCTTCCTTCAGACAAAAACACAGCCTACTTGTGATCTCAGTCTGTCCAACAAATAAATAAAATCATTATAAATAAATAAATAAATATATTCAGGCATGTTTTATATAGTGATCAAGTGCAATTCTGCAGTGTGGCTCAGGGTTCTTCCATCGGGAGATTTTGGGAACCAGGCCTCTGAGGTTGGAAGGCTGAGCAGCCGACCACGGCTTCATGTGAGGTATAGGGTTAGGGTTAGGGTTAGGGTTAGGGTTAGGGTTAGGGTTATGTTTAGGTGAGGGTTAGTAAGGGTTAGGGTTATGTCTTAGGAACAAGGCATGTCGGAACTGGCCACACAATACTGGCACACCAAGGGCTGAGTTGAGGGTGGGACTCAGCAGAACCTCAGGCGATGGAATTTTGGACGGGACAGGCCAAGAGGGTGGAATGCCCTCAGGGGAGCATGCTGGTTTCTATATATCTGAAGGTACTGGATAGCACAGAAGGAAAGGGTCAGTTTCTGCCTGAGAGGCTGAGTCCTTCCTACAGACTGACTTTCCCATCCACAGGAGGACCTGGGTTCAGTCCTCCGGTGTCCAGAGTCTGATCACGTAACCTAGGCTTAGCCTTTGGCTCTGGGAGAATGGCTGACCTGATTTGTCAGGGCAGAATTAGGCTTTCCACGGGACTCAGTTGAGGACGTAGCCCTGGCGGACCATCCTATTCCCGGATTGTGGTGTGGGGGTCCTAGGAAGGTGTTGGTAGAATGATCGGACAGGCAGATTTCTCCCGCCCCCAGGGTCTTGCACAGGGCTAAACTTCCCATTTGCCTAGTGGGCGGCACCCAGAGGCCTGCGATGTGAAGAAGGAATCCCCTACCTAGAGGGCTACCAGGGCAGACAACCGGGGATAGAAGTCTGAAGAAGCACCCTCGGGTTAGGGTTAGGCCGATGCACATGGGAGGCCCTACCGGCCCTTGCTGAGGGATCATCAAACTCCTGGTTCCCGCTTCAGGTGGGCGCTCCTTGGAGCTGTGTCCCAAGGGCTGCATGCAGATTTCACCTGTTCTACGGATTCAGCTCATTTCTAAAGGGCAAACGTTCCCATTGGCATCTATGGACATTGTGCGGTGCACCTCAGGGTTCCCGCATCTGCAGAGTTCATGGACCAAGCTACTGAGGACAGAAGCCTGAGCATGGGACAGGGGCTTTGCATCAGGATTCCCGTGAAGGTTATTTCACAAGTGAATGCTGTTGGTAACACCTGGGTGAGTCAGTGGGTTAGGCCACTGCCTTCAGCTCAGGACATGATCCCAGAGTCCTGGGATGGAGCCCCACATCGGGCTGTCTCCTCAGCAGGGAGCCTTCTTTCCCTTCTCTGGGGGTGCAACACTGCCTACATCTTTTCGCTCCCTGCAAAATGAAAAAGTAAAATCTTGAAGCAATAAAAAAATAAATATATAAATAATAAATATATAAAAGAGAGGGCATGATTTCCTATTGGAATCTAGGTCATTTGTGCGGGGCAGCTCAGGGTTCCCCCATGGGGAGAGTTTGGGAACCAGGCCTTTGAGGACAGAAGACTGAGCACATGACTTGGGCTTCGCATTATGCTAAGGCTGAAGGTCATTGCTACAGGGTTTGCTTTCCAGAACACCTGTGTACCTCATTGGATGTGACCTCTTGCCTCGGCCCAGGTCAAGATCCCAGGGAAGAGGAATCTAGTTTGACACCGGGCCCTCCACAAGCAGGGAGCCTTATTCCCCCTTCCTTCAGACAAAACCACAGCCTACTTGTGATCTCAGTCTGTCCAACAAATAAATAAAATCATTATAAAAAAATAAATAAATATATTCAGGCATGTTTTATATAGTGATCAAGTGCAATTCTGCAGTGTGGCTCACGGTTCATGCATCAGGAGATTTTGGGAACCAGGCCTCTGAGGTTGGAAGGCTGAGCAGCCGACCACGGCTTCATGTGAGGTATAGGGTTAGGGTTAGGGTTAGGTTTAGGGTTAGGGTTAGGGTTATGTTTAGGTGAGGGTTAGAGTAATGGTTAGGGTTATGTCTTAGGAAGAAGGCATGTCGGAACTGGCCACACAATACTGGCACACCAAGGGCTGAGTTGTGGGTGGGACTCAGCAGAATCCTCAGGCGATGGAATTTTGGACGGGACAGGCCAAGAGGGTGGAATGCCCTCAGGGGAGCATGCTGGTTTCTATATATCTGAAGGTACTGGATAGCACAGAAGGAAAGGGTCAGTTTCTGCCTGAGAGGCTGAGTCCTTCCTACAGACTGACTTTCCCATCCACAGGAGGACCTGGGTTCAGTCCTCCGGTGTCCAGAGTCAGATCACGTAACCTAGGCTTAGGGTTTGGCTCTGGGAGAATGGCTGACCTGATTTGTCAGGGCAGAATTAGGCTTTCCAAGGGACTCAGTTGAGGACGTAGCCCTGGCCGACCATCCTATTCCCGGATTGTTGTGTGGGGGTCCTAGGAAGGTGTTGGTAGAATGATCGGACAGGCAGATTTCTCCCGCCCCGAGGGTCTTGCACAGGGCTAAATTACCCATTTGCCTAGTGGGCGGCACCCAGAGGCCTGCGATGTAAAGAAGGAATCCCCTACCTAGAGGGCTACCAGGGCAGACAACCGGGGATAGAAGTCTGAAGAAGAACCCTTGGGTTAGGGTTAGGCCGATGCACATGGGAGGCCCTACCGGCCCTTGCTGAGGGATCATCAAACTCCTGGTTCCCGCTTCAGGTGGGCGCTCCTTGGAGCTGTGTCCCAAGGGGTGCATGCAGATTTCACCAGTTCTACGGATTCAGCTCATTTCTAAAGGGCAAACGTTCCCATTGGCATCTATGGACATTGTGCGGTGCACCTCAGGGTTCCCGCATCTGCAGAGTTCATGGACCAAGCTACTGAGGACAGAAGCCTGAGCATGGGACAGGGGCTTTGCATCAGGATTCCCGTGAAGGTTATTTCACAAGTGAATGCTGTTGGTAACACCTGGGTGAGTCAGTGGGTTAGGCCACTGCCTTCAGCTCAGGACATGATCCCAGAGTCCTGGGATGGAGCCCCACATCGGGCTGTCTCCTCAGCAGGGAGCCTTCTTTCCCTTCTCTGGGGGTGCAACACTGCCTACATCTTTTCGCTCCCTGCAAAATGAAAAAGTAAAATCTTGAAGCAATAAAAAAATAAATACATAAATAATAAATATATAAAAGAGAGGGCATGATTTCCTATTGGAATCTAGGTCATTTGTGCGGGGCAGCTCAGGGTTCCCCCATGGGGAGAGTTTGGGAACCAGGCCTTTGAGGACAGAAGACTGAGCACATGACTTGGGCTTCGCATTATGCTAAGGCTGAAGGTCATTGCTATAGGGTATGCTTTCCAGAACACCTGTGTACCTCATTGGATGTGACCTCTTGCCTCGGCCCAGGTCAAGATCCCAGGGAAGAGGAATCTAGTTTGACACGGGGCCCTCCCGACTGCAGGGAGCCTTACTCCCCCTTCCTTCAGACAAAAACACAGCCTACTTGTGATCTCAGTCTGTCCAACAAATAAATAAAATCTTTATAAATAAATAAATAAATATATTCAGGCATGTTTTATATAGTGATCAAGTGCAATTCTGCAGTGTGGCTCAGGGTTCTTCCATCGGGAGATTTTGGGAACCAGGCCTCTGAGGTTGGAAGGCTGAGCAGCCGACCACGGCTTCATGTGAGGTATAGGGTTAGGGTTAGGGTTAGGGTTAGGGTTAGGGTTAGGGTTATGTTTAGGTGAGGGTTAGTAAGGGTTAGGGTTATGTCTTAGGAACAAGGCATGTCGGAACTGGCCACACAATACTGGCACACCAAGGGCTGAGTTGAGGGTGGGACTCAGCAGAACCTCAGGCGATGGAATTTTGGACGGGACAGGCCAAGAGGGTGGAATGCCCTCAGGGGAGCATGCTGGTTTCTATATATCTGAAGGTACTGGATAGCACAGAAGGAAAGGGTCAGTTTCTGCCTGAGAGGCTGAGTCCTTCCTACAGACTGACTTTCCCATCCACAGGAGGACCTGGGTTCAGTCCTCCGGTGTCCAGAGTCTGATCACGTAACCTAGGCTTAGGGTTTGGCTCTGGGAGAATGGCTGACCTGATTTGTCAGGGCAGAATTAGGCTTTCCACGGGACTCAGTTGAGGACGTAGCCCTGGCGGACCATCCTATTCCCGGATTGTGGTGTGGGGGTCCTAGGAAGGTGTTGGTAGAATGATCGGACAGGCAGATTTCTCCCGCCCCCAGGGTCTTGCACAGGGCTAAACTTCCCATTTGCCTAGTGGGCGGCACCCAGAGGCCTGCGATGTGAAGAAGGAATCCCCTACCTAGAGGGCTACCAGGGCAGGCAACCGGGGATAGAAGTCTGAAGAAGCACCCTCGGGTTAGGGTTAGGCCGATGCACATGGGAGGCCCTACTGGCCCTTGCTGAGGGATCATCAAACTCCTGGTTCCCGCTTCAGGTGGGCGCTCCTTGGAGCTGTGTCCCAAGGGGTGCATGCAGATTTCACCGGTTCTACGGATTCAGCTCATTTCTAAAGGGCAAACGTTCCCATTGGCATCTATGGACATTGTGCGGTGCACCTCAGGGTTCCCGCATCTGCAGAGTTCATGGACCAAGCTACTGAGGACAGAAGCCTGAGCATGGGACAGGGGCTTTGCATCAGGATTCCCGTGAAGGTTATTTCACAAGTGAATGCTGTTGGTAACACCTGGGTGAGTCAGTGGGTTAGGCCACTGCCTTCAGCTAAGGACATGATCCCAGAGTCCTGGGATGGAGCCCCACATCGGGCTGTCTCCTCAGCAGGGAGCCTTCTTTCCCTTCTCTGGCGGTGCAACACTGCCTACATCTCTTCGCTCCCTGCAAAATGAAAAAGTAAAATCTTGAAGCAATAAAAAAATAAATACATAAATAATAAATATATAAAAGAGAGGGCATGATTTCCTATTGGAATCTAGGTCATTTGTGCGGGGCAGCTCAGGGTTCCCCCATAGGGAGAGTTTGGGAACCATGCCTTTGAGGACAGAAGACTGAGCACATGACTTGGGCTTCGCATTATGCTAAGGCTGAAGGTCATTGCTATAGGGTATGCTTTCCAGAACACCTGTGTACCTCATTGGATGTGACCTCTTGCCTCGGCCCAGGTCAAGATCCCAGGGAAGAGGAATCTAGTTTGACACGGGGCCCTCCCCACTGCAGGGAGCCTTATTCCCCCTTCCTTCAGACAAAAACACAGCCTACTTGTGATCTCAGTCTGTCCAACAAATAAATAAAATCATTATAAATAAATAAATAAATATATTCAGGCATGTTTTATATAGTGATCAAGTGCAATTCTGCAGTGTGGCTCAGGGTTCTTCCATCGGGAGATTTTGGGAACCAGGCCTCTGAGGTTGGAAGGCTGAGCAGCCGACCACGGCTTCATGTGAGGTATAGGGTTAGGGTTAGGGTTAGGGTTAGGGTTAGGGTTAGGGTTATGTTTAGGTGAGGGTTAGTAAGGGTTAGGGTTATGTCTTAGGAACAAGGCATGTCGGAACTGGCCACACAATACTGGCACACCAAGGGCTGAGTTGAGGGTGGGACTCAGCAGAACCTCAGGCGATGGAATTTTGGACGGGACAGGCCAAGAGGGTGGAATGCCCTCAGGGGAGCATGCTGGTTTCTATATATCTGAAGGTACTGGATAGCACAGAAGGAAAGGGTCAGTTTCTGCCTGAGAGGCTGAGTCCTTCCTACAGACTGACTTTCCCATCCACAGGAGGACGTGGGTTCAGTCCTCCGGTGTCCAGAGTCTGATCACGTAACCTAGGCTTAGCCTTTGGCTCTGGGAGAATGGCTGACCTGATTTGTCAGGGCAGAATTAGGCTTTCCACGGGACTCAGTTGAGGACGTAGCCCTGGCGGACCATCCTATTCCCGGATTGTGGTGTGGGGGTCCTAGGAAGGTGTTGGTAGAATGATCGGACAGGCAGATTTCTCCCGCCCCGAGGGTCTTGCACAGGGCTAAACTTCCCATTTGCCTAGTGGGCGGCACCCAGAGGCCTGCGATGTGAAGAAGGAATCCCCTACCTAGAGGGCTACCAGGGCAGACAACCGGGGATAGAAGTCTGAAGAAGCACCCTCGGGTTAGGGTTAGGCCGATGCACATGGGAGGCCCTACCGGCCCTTGCTGAGGGATCATCAAACTCCTGGTTCCCGCTTCAGGTGGGCGCTCCTTGGAGCTGTGTCCCAAGGGGTGCATGCAGATTTCACCTGTTCTACGGATTCAGCTCATTTCTAAAGGGCAAACGTTCCCATTGGCATCTATGGACATTGTGCGGTGCACCTCAGGGTTCCCGCATCTGCAGAGTTCATGGACCAAGCTACTGAGGACAGAAGCCTGAGCATGGGACAGGGGCTTTGCATCAGGATTCCCGTGAAGGTTATTTCACAAGTGAATGCTGTTGGTAACACCTGGGTGAGTCAGTGGGTTAGGCCACTGCCTTCAGCTCAGGACATGATCCCAGAGTCCTGGGATGGAGCCCCACATCGGGCTGTCTCCTCAGCAGGGAGCCTTCTTTCCCTTCTCTGGGGGTGCAACACTGCCTACATCTTTTCGCTCCCTGCAAAATGAAAAAGTAAAATCTTGAAGCAATAAATAAATAAATACATAAATAATAAATATATAAAAGAGAGGGCATGATTTCCTATTGGAATCTAGGTCATTTGTGCGGGGCAGCTCAGGGTTCCCCCATGGGGAGAGTTTGGGAACCAGGCCTTTGAGGACAGAAGACTGAGCACATGACTTGGGCTTCGCATTATGCTAAGGCTGAAGGTCATTGCTATAGGGTATGCTTTCCAGAACACCTGTGTACCTCATTGGATGTGACCTCTTGCCTCGGCCCAGGTCAAGATCCCAGGGAAGAGGAATCTAGTTTGACACGGGGCCCTCCCCACTGCAGGGAGCCTTATTCCCCCTTCCTTCAGACAAAAACACAGCCTACTTGTGATCTCAGTCTGTCCAACAAATAAATAAAATCATTATAAATAAATAAATAAATATATTCAGGCATGTTTTATATAGTGATCAAGTGCAATTCTGCAGTGTGGCTCAGGGTTCTTCCATCGGGAGATTTTGGGAACCAGGCCTCTGAGGTTGGAAGGCTGAGCAGCCGACCACGGCTTCATGTGAGGTATAGGGTTAGGGTTAGGGTTAGGGTTAGGGTTAGGGTTAGGGTTATGTTTAGGTGAGGGTTAGTAAGGGTTAGGGTTATGTCTTAGGAACAAGGCATGTCGGAACTGGCCACACAATACTGGCACACCAAGGGCTGAGTTGAGGGTGGGACTCAGCAGAACCTCAGGCGATGGAATTTTGGACGGGACAGGCCAAGAGGGTGGAATGCCCTCAGGGGAGCATGCTTGTTTCTATATATCTGAAGGTACTGGATAGCACAGAAGGAAAGGGTCAGTTTCTGCCTGAGAGGCTGAGTCCTTCCTACAGACTGACTTTCCCATCCACAGGAGGACCTGGGTTCAGTCCTCCGGTGTCCAGAGTCTGATCACGTAACCTAGGCTTAGGGTTTGGCTCTGGGAGAATGGCTGACCTGATTTGTCAGGGCAGAATTAGGCTTTCCAAGGGACTCAGTTGAGGACGTAGCCCTGGCGGACCATCCTATTCCCGGATTGTGGTGTGGGGGTCCTAGGAAGGTGTTGGTAGAATGATCGGACAGGCAGAAATTTCCCGCCCCGAGGGTCTTGCACAGGGCTAAACTTCCCATTTGCCTAGTGGGCGGCACCCAGAGGCCTGCGATGTGAAGAAGGAATCCCCTACCTAGTGGGCTACCAGGGCAGACAACCGGGGATAGAAGTCTGAAGAAGCACCCTCGGGTTAGGGTTAGGCCGATGCACATGGGAGGCCCTACCGGCCCTTGCTGAGGGATCATCAAACTCCTGGTTCCCGCTTCAGGTGGGCGCTCCTTGGAGCTGTGTCCCAAGGGGTGCATGCAGATTTCAACTGTTCTACGGATTCAGCTCATTTCTAAAGGGCAAACGTTCCCATTGGCATCTATGGACATTGTGCGGTGCACCTCAGGGTTCCCGCATCTGCAGAGTTCATGGACCAAGCTACTGAGGACAGAAGCCTGAGCATGGGACAGGGGCTTTGCATCAGGATTCCCGTGAAGGTTATTTCACAAGTGAATGCTGTTGGTAACACCTGGGTGAGTCAGTGGGTTAGGCCACTGCCTTCAGCTCAGGACATGATCCCAGAGTCCTGGGATGGAGCCCCACATCGGGCTGTCTCCTCAGCAGGGAGCATTCTTTCCCTTCTCAGGGGTGCAACACTGCCTACATCTTTTCGCCCCCTGCAAAATGAAAAAGTAAAATCTTGAAGCAATAAAAAAATAAATACATAAATAATAAATATATAAAAGAGAGGGCAAGATTTCCTATTGGAATCTAGGTCATTTGTGTGGGGCAGCTCAGGGTTCCCCCATGGGGAGAGTTTGGGAACCAGGCCTTTGAGGACAGTAGACTGAGCACATGACTTGGGCTTCGCATTATGCTAAGGCTGAAGGTCATTGCTATAGGGTATGCATTCCAGAACACCTGTGTACCTCATTGGATGTGACCTCTTGCCTCGGCCCAGGTCAAGATCCCAGGGAAGAGGAATCTAGTTTGACACGGGGCCCTCCCCACTGCAGGGAGCCTTATTCCCCCTTCCTTCAGACAAAAACACAGCCTACTTGTGATCTCAGTCTGTCCAACAAATAAATAAAATCATTATAAATAAATAAATAAATAAATATATTCAGGCATGTTTTATATACTGATCAAGTGCAATTCTGCAGTGTGGCTCAGGGTTCTTCCATCGGGAGATTTTGGGAACCAGGCCTCTGAGGTTGGAAGGCTGAGCAGCCGACCACGGCTTCATGTGAGGTATAGGGTTAGGGTTAGGGTTAGGGTTAGGGTTAGGGTTATGTTTAGGTGAGGGTTAGTAAGGGTTAGGGTTATGTCTTAGGAACAAGGCATGTCGGAACTGGCCACACAATACTGGCACACCAAGGGCTGAGTTGAGGGTGGGACTCAGCAGAACCTCAGGAGATGGAATTTTGGATGGGACAGGCCAAGAGGGTGGAATGCCCTCAGGGGAGCATGCTGGTTTCTATATATCTGAAGGTACTGGATAGCACAGAAGGAAAGAGTCAGTTTCTGCCTGAGAGGCTGAGTCCTTCCTACAGACTGACTTTCCCATCCACAGGAGGACCTGGGTTCAGTCCTCCGGTGTCCAGAGTCTGATCACGTAACCTAGGCTTAGGGTTTGGCTCTGGGAGAATGGCTGACCTGATTTGTCAGGGCAGAATTAGGCTTTCCAAGGGACTCAGTTGAGGACGTAGCCCTGGCGGACCATCCTATTCCCGGATTGTGGTGTGGGGGTCCTAGGAAGGTGTTGGTAGAATGATCGGACAGGCAGATTTCTCCCGCCCCGAGGGTCTTGCACAGGGCTAAATATCCCATTTGCGTAGTGGGCGTCACCCAGAGGCCTGCGATGTGAAGAAGGAATCCCTTACCTAGAGGGCTACCAGGGCAGACTACCGGGGATAGAAGTCTGAAGAAGCACCCTCGGGTTAGGTTTAGGCCGATGCACATGGGAGGCCCTACCGGCCCTTGCTGAGGGATCATCAAACTCCTGGTTCCCGCTTCAGGTGGGCGCTCCTTGGAGCTGTGTCCCAAGGGGTGCATGCAGATTTCACCTGTTCTACGGATTCAGCTCATTTCTAAAGGGCAAACGTTCCCATTGGCATCTATGGACATTGTGCGGTGCACCTCACGGTTCCCGCATCTGCAGAGTTCATGGACCAGGCTACTGAGGACAGAAGCCTGAGCATGGGACAGGGGCTTTGCATCAGGATTACCGTGAAGGTTATTTCACAAGTGAATGCTGTTGGTAACACCTGGGTGAGTCAGTGGGTTAGGCCACTGCCTTCAGCTCAGGACATGATCCCAGAGTCCTGGGATGGAGCCCCATATCGGGCTGTCTCCTCAGCAGGGAGCCTTCTTTCCCTTCTCTGGGGGTGCAACACTGCCTACATCTTTTCGCTCCCTGCAAAATGAAAAAGTAAAATCTTGAAGCAATAAAAAAATAAATACATAAATAATAAATATATAAAAGAGAGGGCAAGATTTCCTATTGGAATCTAGGTCATTTGTGCGGGGCAGCTCAGGGTTCCCCCATAGGGAGAGTTTGGGAACCATGCCTTTGAGGACAGAAGACTGAGCACATGACTTGGGCTTCGCATTATGCTAAGGCTGAAGGTCATTGCTATAGGGTATGCTTTCCAGAACACCTGTGTACCTCATTGGATGTGACCTCTTGCCTCGGCCCAGGTCAAGATCCCAGGGAAGAGGAATCTAGTTTGACACGGGGCCCTCCCCACTGCAGGGAGCCTTATTCCCCCTTCCTTCAGACAAAAACACAGCCTACTTGTGATCTCAGTCTGTCCAACAAATAAATAAAATCATTATAAATAAATAAATAAATATATTCAGGCATGTTTTAGATAGTGATCAAGTGCAATTCTGCAGTGTGGCTCAGGGTTCTTCCATCGGGAGATTTTGGGAACCAGGCCTCTGAGGTTGGAAGGCTGAGCAGCCGACCACGGCTTCATGTGAGGTATAGGGTTAGGGTTAGGGTTAGGGTTAGGGTTAGGGTTAGGGTTATGTTTAGGTGAGGGTTAGTAAGGGTTAGGGTTATGTCTTAGGAACAAGGCATGTCGGAACTGGCCACACAATACTGGCACACCAAGGGCTGAGTTGAGGGTGGGACTCAGCAGAACCTCAGGCGATGGAATTTTGGACGGGACAGGCCAAGAGGGTAGAATGCCCTCAGGGGAGCATGCTGGTTTCTATATATCTGAAGGTACTGGATAGCACAGAAGGAAAGGGTCAGTTTCTGCCTGAGAGGCTGAGTCCTTCCTACAGACTGACTTTCCCATCCACAGGAGGACGTGGGTTCAGTCCTCCGGTGTCCAGAGTCTGATCACGTAACCTAGGCTTAGCCTTTGGCTCTGGGAGAATGGCTGACCTGATTTGTCAGGGCAGAATTAGGCTTTCCACGGGACTCAGTTGAGGACGTAGCCCTGGCGGACCATCCTATTCCCGGATTGTGGTGTGGGGGTCCTAGGAAGGTGTTGGTAGAATGATCGGACAGGCAGATTTCTCCCGCCCCGAGGGTCTTGCACAGGGCTAAACTTCCCATTTGCCTAGTGGGCGGCACCCAGAGGCCTGCGATGTGAAGAAGGAATCCCCTACCTAGAGGGCTACCAGGGCAGACAACCGGGGATAGAAGTCTGAAGAAGCACCCTCGGGTTAGGGTTAGGCCGATGCACATGGGAGGCCCTACCGGCCCTTGCTGAGGGATCATCAAACTCCTGGTTCCCGCTTCAGGTGGGCGCTCCTTGGAGCTGTGTCCCAAGGGGTGCATGCAGATTTCACCTGTTCTACGGATTCAGCTCATTTCTAAAGGGCAAACGTTCCCATTGGCATCTATGGACATTGTGCGGTGCACCTCAGGGTTCCCGCATCTGCAGAGTTCATGGACCAAGCTACTGAGGACAGAAGCCTGAGCATGGGACAGGGGCTTTGCATCAGGATTCCCGTGAAGGTTATTTCACAAGTGAATGCTGTTGGTAACACCTGGGTGAGTCAGTGGGTTAGGCCACTGCCTTCAGCTCAGGACATGATCCCAGAGTCCTGGGATGGAGCCCCACATCGGGCTGTCTCCTCAGCAGGGAGCCTTCTTTCCCTTCTCTGGGGGTGCAACACTGCCTACATCTTTTCGCTCCCTGCAAAATGAAAAAGTAAAATCTTGAAGCAATAAAAAAATAAATATATAAATAATAAATATATAAAAGAGAGGGCATGATTTCCTATTGGAATCTAGGTCATTTGTGCGGGGCAGCTCAGGGTTCCCCCATGGGGAGAGTTTGGGAACCAGGCCTTTGAGGACAGAAGACTGAGCACATGACTTGGGCTTCGCATTATGCTAAGGCTGAAGGTCATTGCTACAGGGTTTGCTTTCCAGAACACCTGTGTACCTCATTGGATGTGACCTCTTGCCTCGGCCCAGGTCAAGATCCCAGGGAAGAGGAATCTAGTTTGACACCGGGCCCTCCACAAGCAGGGAGCCTTATTCCCCCTTCCTTCAGACAAAACCACAGCCTACTTGTGATCTCAGTCTGTCCAACAAATAAATAAAATCATTATAAATAAATAAATAAATATATTCAGGCATGTTTTATATAGTGATCAAGTGCAATTCTGCAGTGTGGCTCACGGTTCATGCATCAGGAGATTTTGGGAACCAGGCCTCTGAGGTTGGAAGGCTGAGCAGCCGACCACGGCTTCATGTGAGGTATAGGGTTAGGGTTAGGGTTAGGTTTAGGGTTAGGGTTAGGGTTATGTTTAGGTGAGGGTTAGAGTAATGGTTAGGGTTATGTCTTAGGAAGAAGGCATGTCGGAACTGGCCACACAATACTGGCACACCAAGGGCTGAGTTGTGGGTGGGACTCAGCAGAATCCTCAGGCGATGGAATTTTGGACGGGACAGGCCAAGAGGGTGGAATGCCCTCAGGGGAGCATGCTGGTTTCTATATATCTGAAGGTACTGGATAGCACAGAAGGAAAGAGTCAGTTTCTGCCTGAGAGGCTGAGTCCTTCCTACAGACTGACTTTCCCATCCACAGGAGGACCTGGGTTCAGTCCTCCGGTGTCCAGAGTCAGATCACGTAACCTAGGCTTAGGGTTTGGCTCTGGGAGAATGGCTGACCTGATTTGTCAGGGCAGAATTAGGCTTTCCAAGGGACTCAGTTGAGGACGTAGCCCTGGCCGACCATCCTATTCCCGGATTGTGGTGTGGGGGTCCTAGGAAGGTGTTGGTAGAATGATCGGACAGGCAGATTTCTCCCGCCCCGAGGGTCTTGCACAGGGCTAAATTACCCATTTGCCTAGTGGGCGGCACCCAGAGGCCTGCGATGTAAAGAAGGAATCCCCTACCTAGAGGGCTACCAGGGCAGACAACCGGGGATAGAAGTCTGAAGAAGCACCCTTGGGTTAGGGTTAGGCCGATGCACATGGGAGGCCCTACCGGCCCTTGCTGAGGGAACATCAAACTCCTGGTTCCCGCTTCAGGTGGGCGCTCGTTGGAGCTGTGTCCCAAGGGGTGCATGCAGATTTCACCAGTTCTACGGATTCAGCTCATTTCTAAAGGGCAAACGTTCCCATTGGCATCTATGGACATTGTGCGGTGCACCTCAGGGTTCCCGCATCTGCAGAGTTCATGGACCAAGCTACTGAGGACAGAAGCCTGAGCATGGGACAGGGGCTTTGCATCAGGATTCCCGTGAAGGTTATTTCACAAGTGAATGCTGTTGGTAACACCTGGGTGAGTCAGTGGGTTAGGCCACTGCCTTCAGCTCAGGACATGATCCCAGAGTCCTCAGATGGAGCCCCACATCGGGCTGTCTCCTCAGCAGGGAGCCTTCTTTCCCTTCTCTGGGGGTGCAACACTGCCTACATCTTTTCGCTCCCTGCAAAATGAAAAAGTAAAATCTTGAAGCAATAAAAAAATAAATACATAAATAATAAATATATAAAAGAGAGGGCATGATTTCCTATTGGAATCTAGGTCATTTGTGCGGGGCAGCTCAGGGTTCCCCCATGGGGAGAGTTTGGGAACCAGGCCTTTGAGGACAGAAGACTGAGCACATGACTTGGGCTTCGCATTATGCTAAGGCTGAAGGTCATTGCTATAGGGTATGCTTTCCAGAACACCTGTGTACCTCATTGGATGTGACCTCTTGCCTCGGCCCAGGTCAAGATCCCAGGGAAGAGGAATCTAGTTTGACACGGGGCCCTCCCGACTGCAGGGAGCCTTACTCCCCCTTCCTTCAGACAAAAACACAGCCTACTTGTGATCTCAGTCTGTCCAACAAATAAATAAAATCATTATAAATAAATAAATAAATATATTCAGGCATGTTTTATATAGTGATCAAGTGCAATTCTGCAGTGTGGCTCAGGGTTCTTCCATCGGGAGATTTTGGGAACCAGGCCTCTGAGGTTGGAAGGCTGAGCAGCCGACCACGGCTTCATGTGAGGTATAGGGTTAGGGTTAGGGTTAGGGTTAGGGTTAGGGTTAGGGTTATGTTTAGGTGAGGGTTAGTAAGGGTTAGGGTTATGTCTTAGGAACAAGGCATGTCGGAACTGGCCACACAATACTGGCACACCAAGGGCTGAGTTGAGGGTGGGACTCAGCAGAACCTCAGGCGATGGAATTTTGGACGGGACAGGCCAAGAGGGTAGAATGCCCTCAGGGGAGCATGCTGGTTTCTATATATCTGAAGGTACTGGATAGCACAGAAGGAAAGGGTCAGTTTCTGCCTGAGAGGCTGAGTCCTTCCTACAGACTGACTTTCCCATCCACAGGAGGAGGTGGGTTCAGTCCTCCGGTGTCCAGAGTCTGATCACGTAACCTAGGCTTAGCCTTTGGCTCTGGGAGAATGGCTGACCTGATTTGTCAGGGCAGAATTAGGCTTTCCACGGGACTCAGTTGAGGACGTAGCCCTGGCGGACCATCCTATTCCCGGATTGTGGTGTGGGGGTCCTAGGAAGGTGTTGGTAGAATGATCGGACAGGCAGATTTCTCCCGCCCCGAGGGTCTTGCACAGGGCTAAACTTCCCATTTGCCTAGTGGGCGGCACCCAGAGGCCTGCGATGTGAAGAAGTAATCCCCTACCTAGAGGGCTACCAGGGCAGACAACCGGGGATAGAAGTCTGAAGAAGCACCCTCGGGTTAGGGTTAGGCCGATGCACATGGGAGGCCCTACCGGCCCTTGCTGAGGGATCATCAAACTCCTGGTTCCCGCTTCAGGTGGGCACTCCTTGGAGCTGTGTCCCAAGGGGTGCATGCAGATTTCACCTGTTCTACGGATTCAGCTCATTTCTAAAGGGCAAACGTTCCCATTGGCATCTATGGACATTGTGCGGTGCACCTCAGGGTTCCCGCATCTGCAGAGTTCATGGACCAAGCTACTGAGGACAGAAGCCTGAGCATGGGACAGGGGCTTTGCATCAGGATTCCCGTGAAGGTTATTTCACAAGTGAATGCTGTTGGTAACACCTGGGTGAGTCAGTGGGTTAGGCCACTGCCTTCAGCTCAGGACATGATCCCAGAGTCCTGGGATGGAGCCCCACATCGGGCTGTCTCCTCAGCAGGGAGCCTTCATTCCCTTCTCTGGGGTTGCAACACTGCCTACAACTTTTCGCTCCCTGCAAAATGAAAAAGTAAAATCTTGAAGCAATAAAAAAATAAATACATAAATAATAAATATATAAAAGAGAGGGCATGATTTCCTATTGGAATCTAGGTCATTTGTGCGGGGCAGCTCAGGGTTCCCCCATGGGGAGAGTTTGGGAACCAGGCCTTTGAGGACAGAAGACTGAGCACATGACTTGGGCTTCGCATTATGCTAAGGCTGAAGGTCATTGCTATAGGGTATGCTTTCCAGAACACCTGTGTACCTCATTGGATGTGACCTCTTGCCTCGGCCCAGGTCAAGATCCCAGGGAAGAGGAATCTAGTTTGACACGGGGCCCTCCCGACTGCAGGGAGCCTTATTCCCCCTTCCTTCAGACAAAAACACAGCCTACTTGTGATCTCAGTCTGTCCAACAAATAAATAAAATCATTATAAATAAATAAATAAATATATTCAGGCATGTTTTATATAGTGATCAAGTGCAATTCTGCAGTGTGGCTCAGGGTTCTTCCATCGGGAGATTTTGGGAACCAGGCCTCTGAGGTTGGAAGGCTGAGCAGCCGACCACGGCTTCATGTGAGGTATAGGGTTAGGGTTAGGGTTAGGGTTAGGGTTAGGGTTATGTTTAGGTGAGGGTTAGTAAGGGTTAGGGTTATGTCTTAGGAACAAGGCATGTCGGAACTGGCCACACAATACTGGCACACCAAGGGCTGAGTTGAGGGTGGGACTCAGCAGAACCTCAGGCGATGGAATTTTGGACGGGACAGGCCAAGAGGGTGGAATGCCCTCAGGGGAGCATGCTGGTTTCTATATATCTGAAGGTACTGGATAGCACAGAAGGAAAGGGTCAGTTTCTGCCTGAGAGGCTGAGTCCTTCCTACAGACTGACTTTCCCATCCACAGGAGGACCTGGGTTCAGTCCTCCGGTGTCCAGAGTCTGATCACGTAACCTAGGCTTAGGGTTTGGCTCTGGGAGAATGGCTGACCTGATTTGTCAGGGCAGAATTAGGCTTTCCACGGGACTCAGTTGAGGACGTAGCCCTGGCGGACCATCCTATTCCCGGATTGTGGTGTGGGGGTCCTAGGAAGGTGTTGGTAGAATGATCGGACAGGCAGATTTCTCCCGCCCCGAGGGTCTTGCACAGGGCTAAACTTCCCATTTGCCTAGTGGGCGGCACCCAGAGGCCTGCGATGTGAAGAAGGAATCCCCTACCTAGAGGGCTACCAGGGAAGACAACCGGGAATAGAAGTCTGAAGAAGCACCCTCGGGTTAGGGTTAGGCCGATGCACATGGGAGGCCCTACCGGCCCTTGCTGAGGGATCATCAAACTCCTGGTTCCCGCTTCAGGTGGGCGCTCCTTGGAGCTGTGTCCCAAGGGGTGCATGCAGATTTCACCGGTTCTACGGATTCAGCTCATTTCTAAAGGGCAAACGTTCCCATTGGCATCTATGGACATTGTGCGGTGCACCTCAGGGTTCCCGCATCTGCAGAGTTCATGGACCAAGCTACTGAGGACAGAAGCCTGAGCATGGGACAGGGGCTTTGCATCAGGATTCCCGTGAAGGTTATTTCACAAGTGAATGCTGTTGGTAACACCTGGGTGAGTCAGTGGGTTAGGCCACTGCCTTCAGCTAAGGACATGATCCCAGAGTCCTGGGATGGAGCCCCACATCGGGCTGTCTCCTCAGCAGGGAGCCTTCTTTCCCTTCTCTGGCGGTGCAACACTGCCTACATCTTTTCGCTCCCTGCAAAATGAAAAAGTAAAATCTTGAAGCAATAAAAAAATAAATACATAAATAATAAATATATAAAAGAGAGGGCATGATTTCCTATTGGAATCTAGGTCATTTGTGCGGGGCAGCTCAGGGTTCCCCCATGGGGAGAGTTTGGGAACCATGCCTTTGAGGACAGAAGACTGAGCACATGACTTGGGCTTCGCATTATGCTAAGGCTGAAGGTCATTGCTATAGGGTATGCTTTCCAGAACACCTGTGTACCTCATTGGATGTGACCTCTTGCCTCGGCCCAGGTCAAGATCCCAGGGAAGAGGAATCTAGTTTGACACGGGGCCCTCCCCACTGCAGGGAGCCTTATTCCCCCTTCCTTCAGACAAAAACACAGCCTACTTGTGATCTCAGTCTGTCCAACAAATAAATAAAATCATTATAAATAAATAAATAAATATATTCAGGCATGTTTTATATAGTGATCAAGTGCAATTCTGCAGTGTGGCTCAGGGTTCTTCCATCGGGAGATTTTGGGAACCAGGCCTCTGAGGTTGGAAGGCTGAGCAGCCGACCACGGCTTCATGTGAGGTATAGGGTTAGGGTTAGGGTTAGGGTTAGGGTTAGGGTTATGTTTAGGTGAGGGTTAGTAAGGGTTAGGGTTATGTCTTAGGAACAAGGCATGTCGGAACTGGCCACACAATACTGGCACACCAAGGGCTGAGTTGAGGGTGGGACTCAGCAGAACCTCAGGCGATGGAATTTTGGACGGGACAGACCAAGAGGGTGGAATGCCCTCAGGGGAGCATGCTGGTTTCTATATATCTGAAGGTACTGGATAGCACAGAAGGAAAGGGTCAGTTTCTGCCTGAGAGGCTGAGTCCTTCCTACAGACTGACTTTCCCATCCACAGGAGGAGGTGGGTTCAGTCCTCCGGTGTCCAGAGTCTGATCACGTAACCTAGGCTTAGCCTTTGGCTCTGGGAGAATGGCTGACCTGATTTGTCAGGGCAGAATTAGGCTTTCCACGGGACTCAGTTGAGGACGTAGCCCTGGCGGACCATCCTATTCCCGGATTGTGGTGTGGGGGTCCTAGGAAGGTGTTGGTAGAATGATCGGACAGGCAGATTTCTCCCGCCCCGAGGGTCTTGCACAGGGCTGAACTTCCCATTTGCCTAGTGGGCGGCACCCAGAGGCCTGCGATGCGAAGAAGGAATCCCCTACCTAGAGGGCTACCAGGGCAGACAACCGGGGATAGAAGTCTGAAGAAGCACCCTCGGGTTAGGGTTAGGCCGATGCACATGGGAGGCCCTACCGGCCCTTGCTGAGGGATCATCAAACTCCTGGTTCCCGCTTCAGGTGGGCGCTCCTTGGAGCTGTGTCCCAAGGGGTGCATGCAGATTTCACCTGTTCTACGGATTCAGCTCATTTCTAAAGGGCAAACGTTCCCATTGGCATCTATGGACATTGTGCGGTGCACCTCAGGGTTCCCGCATCTGCAGAGTTCATGGACCAAGCTACTGAGGACAGAAGCCTGAGCATGGGACAGGGGCTTTGCATCAGGATTCCCGTGAAGGTTATTTCACAAGTGAATGCTGTTGGTAACACCTGGGTGAGTCAGTGGGTTAGGCCACTGCCTTCAGCTCAGGACATGATCCCAGAGTCCTGGGATGGAGCCCCACATCGGGCTGTCTCCTCAGCAGGGAGCCTTCTTTCCCTTCTCTGGGGGTGCAACACTGCCTACATCTTTTCGCTCCCTGCAAAATGAAAAAGTAATCTCTTGAAGCAATAAATAAATAAATACATAAATAATAAATATATAAAAGAGAGGGCATGATTTCCTATTGGAATCTAGGTCATTTGTGCGGGGCAGCTCAGGGTTCCCCCATGGGGAGAGTTTGGGAACCAGGCCTTTGAGGACAGAAGACTGAGCACATGACTTGGGCTTCGCATTATGCTAAGGCTGAAGGTCATTGCTATAGGGTATGCTTTCCAGAACACCTGTGTACCTCATTGGATGTGACCTCTTGCCTCGGCCCAGGTCAAGATCCCAGGGAAGAGGAATCTAGTTTGACACGGGGCCCTCCCGACTGCAGGGAGCCTTATTCCCCCTTCCTTCAGACAAAAACACAGCCTACTTGTGATCTCAGTCTGTCCAACAAATAAATAAAATCATTATTAATAAATAAATAAATATATTCAGGCATGTTTTATATAGTGATCAAGTGCAATTCTGCAGTGTGGCTCAGGGTTCTTCCATCGGGAGATTTTGGGAACCAGGCCTCTGAGGTTGGAAGGCTGAGCAGCCGACCACGGCTTCATGTGAGGTATAGGGTTAGGGTTAGGGTTAGGGTTAGAGTTAGGGTTAGGGTTATGTTTAGGTGAGGGTTAGTAAGGGTTAGGGTTATGTCTTAGGAACAAGGCATGTCGGAACTGGCCACACAATACTGGCACACCAAGTGCTGAGTTGAGGGTGGGACTCAGCAGAACCTCAGGCGATGGAATTTTGGACGGGACAGGCCAAGAGGGTGGAATGCCCTCAGGGGAGCATGCTGGTTTCTATATATCTGAAGGTACTGGATAGCACAGAAGGAAAGGGTCAGTTTCTGCCTGAGAGGCTGAGTCCTTCCTACAGACTGACTTTCCCATCCACAGGAGGACCTGGGTTCAGTCCTCCGGTGTCCAGAGTCTGATCACGTAACCTAGGCTTAGGGTTTGGCTCTGGGAGAATGGCTGACCTGATTTGTCAGGGCAGAATTAGGCTTTCCAAGGGACTCAGTTGAGGACGTAGCCCTGGCGGACCATCCTATTCCCGGATTGTGGTGTGGGGGTCCTAGGAAGGTGTTGGTAGAATGATCGGACAGGCAGAAATTTCCCGCCCCGAGGGTCTTGCACAGGGCTAAACTTCCCATTTGCCTAGTGGGCGGCACCCAGAGGCCTGCGATGTGAAGAAGGAATCCCCTACCTAGTGGGCTACCAGGGCAGACAACCGGGGATAGAAGTCTGAAGAAGCACCCTCGGGTTAGGGTTAGGCCGATGCACATGGGAGGCCCTACCGGCCCTTGCTGAGGGATCATCAAACTCCTGGTTCCCGCTTCAGGTGGGCGCTCCTTGGAGCTGTGTCCCAAGGGGTGCATGCAGATTTCACCTGTTCTACGGATTCAGCTCATTTCTAAAGGGCAAACGTTCCCATTGGCATCTATGGACATTGTGCGGTGCACCTCAGGGTTCCCGCATCTGCAGAGTTCATGGACCAAGCTACTGAGGACAGAAGCCTGAGCATGGGACAGGGGCTTTGCATCAGGATTCCCGTGAAGGTTATTTCACAAGTGAATGCTGTTGGTAACACCTGGGTGAGTCAGTGGGTTAGGCCACTGCCTTCAGCTCAGGACATGATCCCAGAGTCCTGGGATGGAGCCCCACATCGGGCTGTCTCCTCAGCAGGGAGCCTTCTTTCCCTTCTCAGGGGTGCAACACTGCCTACATCTTTTCGCCCCCTGCAAAATGAAAAAGTAAAATCTTGAAGCAATAAAAAAATAAATACATAAATAATAAATATATAAAAGAGAGGGCAAGATTTCCTATTGGAATCTAGGTCATTTGTGTGGGGCAGCTCAGGGTTCCCCCATAGGGAGAGTTTGGGAACCAGGCCTTTGAGGACAGAAGACTGAGCACATGACTTGGGCTTCGCATTATGCTAAGGCTGAAGGTCATTGCTACCGGGTTTGCTTTCCAGAACACCTGTGTACCTCATTGGATGTGACCTCTTGCCTCGGCCCAGGTCAAGATCCCAGGGAAGAGGAATCTAGTTTGACACCGGGCCCTCCACAAGCAGGGAGCCTTATTCCCCCTTCCTTCAGACAAAACCACAGCCTACTTGTGATCTCAGTCTGTCCAACAAATAAATAAAATCATTATAAAAAAATAAATAAATATATTCAGGCATGTTTTATATAGTGATCAAGTGCAATTCTGCAGTGTGGCTCACGGTTCATGCATCAGGAGATTTTGGGAACCAGGCCTCTGAGGTTGGAAGGCTGAGCAGCCGACCACGGCTTCATGTGAGGTATAGGGTTAGGGTTAGGGTTAGGTTTAGGGTTAGGGTTAGGGTTATGTTTAGGTGAGGGTTAGAGTAATGGTTAGGGTTATGTCTTAGGAAGAAGGCATGTCGGAACTGGCCACACAATACTGGCACACCAAGGGCTGAGTTGTGGGTGGGACTCAGCAGAATCCTCAGGCGATGGAATTTTGGACGGGACAGGCCAAGAGGGTGGAATGCCCTCAGGGGAGCATGCTGGTTTCTATATATCTGAAGGTACTGGATAGCACAGAAGGAAAGGGTCAGTTTCTGCCTGAGAGGCTGAGTCTTTCCTACAGACTGACTTTCCCACCACAGGAGGACCTGGGTTCAGTCCTCCGGTGTCCAGAGTCAGATCACGTAACCTAGGCTTAGGGTTTGGCTCTGGGAGAATGGCTGACCTGATTTGTCAGGGCAGAATTAGGCTTTCCAAGGGACTCAGTTGAGGACGTAGCCCTGGTCGACCATCCTATTCCCGGATTGTGGTGTGGGGGTCCTAGGAAGGTGTTGGTAGAATGATCGGACAGGCAGATTTCTCCCGCCCCGAGGGTCTTGCACAGGGCTAAATTACCCATTTGCCTAGTGGGCGGCACCCAGAGGCCTGCGATGTAAAGAAGGAATCCCCTACCTAGAGGGCTACCAGGGCAGACAACCGGGGATAGAAGTCTGAAGAAGCACCCTTGGGTTAGGGTTAGGCCGATGCACATGGGAGGCCCTACCGGCCCTTGCTGAGGGATCATCAAACTCCTGGTTCCCGCTTCAGGTGGGCGCTCCTTGGAGCTGTGTCCCAAGGGGTGCATGCAGATTTCACCAGTTCTACGGATTCAGCTCATTTCTAAAGGGCAAACGTTCCCATTGGCATCTATGGACATTGTGCGGTGCACCTCAGGGTTCCCGCATCTGCAGAGTTCATGGACCAAGCTACTGAGGACAGAAGCCTGAGCATGGGACAGGGGCTTTGCATCAGGATTCCCGTGAAGGTTATTTCACAAGTGAATGCTGTTGGTAACACCTGGGTGAGTCAGTGGGTTAGGCCACTGCCTTCAGCTCAGGACATGATCCCAGAGTCCTGGGATGGAGCCCCACATCGGGCTGTCTCCTCAGCAGGGAGCCTTCTTTCCCTTCTCTGGGGGTGCAACACTGCCTACATCTTTTCGCTCCCTGCAAAATGAAAAAGTAAAATCTTGAAGCAATAAAAAAATAAATACATAAATAATAAATATATAAAAGAGAGGGCATGATTTCCTATTGGAATCTAGGTCATTTGTGCGGGGCAGCTCAGGGTTCCCCCATGGGGAGAGTTTGGGAACCAGGCCTTTGAGGACAGAAGACTGAGCACATGACTTGGGCTTCGCATTATGCTAAGGCTGAAGGTCATTGCTATAGGGTATGCTTTCCAGAACACCTGTGTACCTCATTGGATGTGACCTCTTGCCTCGGCCCAGGTCAAGATCCCAGGGAAGAGGAATCTAGTTTGACACGGGGCCCTCCCGACTGCAGGGAGCCTTACTCCCCCTTCCTTCAGACAAAAACACAGCCTACTTGTGATCTCAGTCTGTCCAACAAATAAATAAAATCATTATAAATAAATAAATAAATAAATATATTCAGGCATGTTTTATATAGTGATCAAGTGCAATTCTGCAGTGTGGCTCAGTGTCACATGCTCCATGTGCGGAGCGATGGAACCCCGGCTGCTAAGGAGACATGAGGGGACGACTAGGGCAGAGGATCGTGAACCACTCTGAGGAAGGAGTCTGGGCAGAAGGCAGGCCTGTCCTGTGCCTCTGGTCGCAAGGGGAGATCATCTCCTTGGCCACCTGTCCCAAGGGAAGACTTGGGCTTGCCACCAGGTGCTATACCCGGAACGCGCAGGAACAAACCCATGGAGAAACGGGCAGTCAGATGCCGTCTTCCACCAAGATGTGGCAGCGATGTGGGTGGCAGTGCGTGTGCCGGGAAAGGAGTGGAGACAGTCCCCCACAGTTCCCTGTCCCAGTGCCCGGGCGTGTGCAGTGATCCTGTCACCTCCTCTCTCCTGTGGTGAAGGCACTGGCCTAGACCCCGAGTCTGCCTGTGTGCCAGAGCAAAAGGCAAAGCCTTTCCTACCCCAGGAGATGGTAATAGGCATAGAGTGCCATGCTAAGACATGCACGCTGCTGCAGGGTTGGGACTGTGTCTGCTTAGTTCGGCATAGCAAGGTGAACCCCGGGCGTGATCTTGATGCCCGGGAAAGCAAGTCCCAAGAGGCCCCAGCTCTCCCGCCTCTCTTCTTCCCTGCCGCGACAGAGTGAACACCCAAAGTTTTTCTGAAGAAACAGCAGCGAATTTCGGTTCGTGCCAAGCTGAAAACCTCTGCGAAAGCATAGCAGTCGCGGGGAAATCAGAGTCGGTTCTGTGGGCTGCTTTTGTTGCTTGCCTTAGCCTATTATTCACAGCACTATGGGAGCATACGGCATAGAGCGAATCCTCTTTGCCCTGGGCATCGCCTCTGGTAAAGCATAGCATTCTTTGCGAAACCAGATTCGGGTCTGAGGGATTCTCCTGTTGCCTGAGCTGGTCTCCTCAGCACGGTGTAATAAACCCGCATGGAACGAAATCTTCTTTGCCTGTGCATCTCTCTGCCTGAGAGAGAAGCGAGCTTGCGCCTGTGGAAAGAGCCTTAAGGAAAGGGACTTGTCTTTCACGGTGCTCCCCAGGAGCATGTCTGTGAAAGGTGCAGCAAGCTGCCCAGTGAGAAGAGCAGGAGTGTTGGACTTCTGGTCTGGAAAAGGTTGCTAAGCAGGAGAGCCTTCCCAGGCAGGCACAGCGGCCAGTGACAATACAAGTGTCACTAGCTCCCTGTGCAGAGAAGGAAGTCTGGCCAGCAAAGGAGACAGGAGGGGATGAGGTGGGCAGGGCGTGTGGTCCTCTCTTAGAAAGGAGTCTGGGCAGAGAGCATGCCTGTCCTGAGCCTCTGGGCTTAAGGAGACAGCAGCTCCTTGGCCACCTGTCCCTGGGGCAGACATGCACTAGCCAGCAGGCGCCTACCCTGAACTCGCAGAAACAGCTCCCTGAAATAACGGGGAGTCAGATGCCGTCTTCCTCCAGGATGTGGAAGTTTGGAGGAGGCACGGGGTTTCAGGGGAAGGAGTGGGGACAGTCCCCCAAAGCTCCCTATTAAGTGCACGGGCGGTGTGCTGGGATCCTGTCACCTTTCCTTTCCAGTGGGGAAAGGACTGGCCTAGTCCGCGAGTCCGCCTGAGCACCAGAGTAAAGGGCCAAGCGATGCCTACACTGGGAGATCGTGGTGTGCATAGAGTGCCATCCAAGGCTACGCGCGCTATAGCAGCATCGTGTCTGTGTCTGCTTAGTTCGGCCTGGCAGTGTGATCCCAGGACGCGAACATGGATCCCTGGAAAGCAAGGACCAAGAGGCACCAGCTCTCCCGCAGCTCTTCTTCCCTGAGGCAACTGAAGGCTTGCTGAGGAAGCAGCAGCGAAGTGCTTTTCGCTCCAAGCCAAAGCATCTGCGAAAGCACAGCATTCGCTGAGAAATGTTCTGTGGGCTGATGCTGCTTGCCTGAGCCCAGTCACACGGTGGGAGAAACCCGCATACAGCGAAAGCCTCATTGCCTGGGCATCTCCCTGTGAAAGCACTGCGTTCCTTGGGAAATCAGAGTTGGGTTTGGGAATGCTGCTACTGCTTGCCTGAGCTAGACTCCGGAGCTCGGTGGAAGATACTCGCATGGAGCGAAATACCCTTTGCCCTAGCATACTCTCTGCCTGAGAGAGAAGCCAAGAGTGGGGAAGGCTCAGCACACCGCCCCCGGAGATGAGAAGGAGCCGTTGGCCTTGGGGTCAGGAAACGCTCGGGAAGCAGGATAACCTGCCGTGGCATTACAGCAGGCCAGTGGTAAGACAAGTGTCACCTGCTCCATGTGCGGAGCGATGGAACCCCGGCTGCTAAGGAGACATGAGGGGACGACTAGGGCAGAGGAGCGTGAACCACTCTGAGGAAGGAGTCTGGACAGAAGGCAGGCCTGTCCTGTGCCTCTGGTCGCAAGGGGAGATCATCTCCTTGGCCACCTGTCCCAAGGGCAGACTTGGGCTTGCCACCAGGTGCTATACCCGGAACGCGCAGAAACAAACCCATGGAGAAACGGGCAGTCAGATGCCGTCTTCCACCAAGATGTGGCAGCGATGTGGTGGCAGTGCGTGTGCCGGGAAAGGAGTGGAGACAGTCCCCCACAGTTCCCTGTCCCAGTGCCCGGTCGTGTGCAGTGATCCTGTCACCTCCTCTCTCCTGTGGTGAAGGCACTGGCCTAGAACCCGAGTCTGCCTGTGCGCCAGAGCAAAAGGCAAAGCCTTACCTACCCCAGGAGATGGTAATAGGCATAGAGTGCCATGCTAAGACATGCACGCTGCTGCAGGGTTGGGACTGTGTCTGCTTAGTACGGCATAGCAAGGTGAACCCCGGGCGTGATCTTGAAGCCCGGGAAAGCAAGTCCCAAGAGGCACCAGCTCTCCCGCCTCTCTTCTTCCCTGCCGCGACAGAGTGAACACCCAAAGCCTTTCTGAGGAAACAGCAGCGAAGTGTGGTTCGTGCCAAGCTGAAAACCTCTGCGAAAGCATAGCAGTCGCGGGGAAATCAGAATCGGTTCTGTGGGCTGCTTTTGTTGCTTGCCTTAGCCTAGTATTCGCAGCCCTATGGGACCATACGGCATAGAGCGAAATCCTCTTTGCCCTGGGCATCGCCTCTGGGAAAGCATAGCATTCTTTGCGAAACCAGATTCGGGTCTGAGGGATTCTCCTGTTGCCTGAGCTGGTCTCCTCAGCACGGTATAATAAACCCGCATGGAACGAAATCTTCTTTGCCTGTGCATCTCTCTGCCTGAGAGAGAAGCGAGCTTGCGCCTGTGGAAAGAGCCTTAAGGAAAGGGACTTGTCTTCCACGGCGCTCCCCAGGAGCATGTCTGTGAAAGGTGCAGCAAGCTGCCCAGTGAGAAGAGCAGGAGCCGTTGGCCTTCTGGTCTGGAAAAGGTTGCTAAGCAGGAGAGCCTTCCCAGCAAGGCACAGCGGCCAGTGACAATACAAGTGTCACTAGCTCCCTGTGCAGAGAAGGAAGTCTGGCCAGCTAAGGAGACAGGAGGGGATGAGGTGGGCAGGGCGCGTGGTCCTCTCTTAGAAAGGAGTCTGGGCAGAGAGCATGCCTGTCCTGAGCCTCTGGGCTTAAGGAGACAGCAGCTCCTTGGCCACCTGTCCCTGGGGCAGACATGCACTAGCCACCAGGCGCATACCCTGAACTCGCAGAAACAGCTCCCTGAAATAACGGGGAGTCAGATGCCGTCTTCCTCCAGGATGTGGAAGTTTGGAGGAGGCACGGGGTTTCAGGGGAAGGAGTGGGGACAGTCCCCCAAAGCTCCCTATTAAGTGCACGGGCGGTGTGCTGGGATCCTGTCACCTTTCCTTTCCTGTGGGGAAAGCACTGGCCTTGTCCGCGTGTCCGCCTGAGCGCCAGAGTAAAGGGCCAAGCGATGCCTACACTGGGAGATGGTGGTGTGCATAAAGTGCCATCCAAGGCTACGCGCCCTATAGCAGCATCGTGGCTGTGTCTGCTTAGTTCGGCCTGGCAGGGTGATCCCAGGACGCGAACATGGATCCCTGAAAAGGAAGGACCAAGAGGCACCAGCTTTCCGCAGCTCTTCTTCCCTGAGGCAAATGAAGGCTTGCTGAGGAAGCAGCAGCGATGTGCTGTTCGCTCCAAGCCAAAGCCTCTGCGAAAGCACAGCATTCGCTGAGAAATGTTCTGTGGGCTGCTGCTGCTTGCCTGAGCCCAGTCTCACGGTGGGAGAAACCCACATACAGCGAAAGCCTCATTGCCTGGGCATCTCCCTGTGAAAGCACTGCGTTCCTTGGGAAATCAGAGTTGGGTTTGGGGATGCTGCTACTGCTTGCCTGAGCTAGACTCCGGAGCTCGGTGGAAGATACTCGCATGGAGCGAAATACCCTTTGCCCTAGCATACCCTCTGCCTGAGAGAGAAGCCAAGAGTGGGGAAGGCTCAGCACGCCGCCCCCGGAGAAGAGAAGGAGCCGTTGGCCTTGGGGTCAGGAAACGCTCGGGAAGCAGGATAACCTGCCGTGGCATTAACAGCAGGCCGGTGGCAAGACAAGTGTCACCTGCTCCATGTGCTGAGTGATGGAACCCCGGCTGCTAAGGAGACATGAGGGGACGACTAGGGGAGAGGAGCGTGAACCACTCTGAGGAAGGAGTCTGGGCAGAAGGCAGGCCTGTCCTGTGCCTCTGGTCGCAAGGGGAGATCATCTCCTTGGCCACCTGTCCCAAGGGCAGACTTGGGCTTGCCACCAGGTGCTATACCCGGAACGCACAGGAACAAACCCATGGAGAAACGGGCAGTCAGATGCCGTCTTCCACCAAGATGTGGCAGCGATGTGGGTGGCAGAGCGTGTGCCGGGAAAGGAGTGGAGACAGTCCCCCACAGTTCCCTGTCCCAGTGCCCGGGCGTGTGCAGTGATCCTGTCACCTCCTCTCTCCTGTGGTGTAGGCACTGGCCTAGACCCCGAGTCTGCCTGTGCGCCAGAGCAAAAGGCAAAGCCTTACCTACCCCAGGAGATGGTAATAGGCATAGAGTGCCATGCTAAGACATGCACGCTGCTGCAGGGTTGTGACTGTGTCTGCTTAGTTCGGCATAGCAAAGTGAACCCCGGGCGTGATCTTGAAGCCCGGGAAAGCAAGTCCCAAGAGGCACCAGCTCTCCCGCCTCTCTTCTTCCCTGCCGCGACAGAGTGAACACCCAAAGTTTTTCTGAAGAAACAGCAGCGAAGTGCGGTTCGTGCCAAGCTGAAAACCTCTGCGAAAGCATAGCAGTCGCGGGGAAATCAGAGTCGGTTCTGTGGGCTGCTTTTGTTGCTTGCCTTAGCCTAGTATTCGCAGCCCTATGGGACCATACGGCATAGAGCGAAATCCTCTTTGCCCTGGGCATCGCCTCTGGGAAAGCATAGCATTCTTTGCGAAACCAGATTCGGGTCTGAGGGATTCTCCTGTTGCCTGAGCTGGTCTCCTCAGCACGGTATAATAAACCCGCATGGAACGAAATCTTCTTTGCCTGTGCATCTCTCTGCCTGAGAGAGAAGCGAGCTTGCGCCTGTGGAAAGAGCCTTAAGGAAAGGGACTTGTCTTCCACGGCGCTCCCCAGGAGCATGTCTGTGAAAGGTGCAGCAAGCTGCCCAGTGAGAAGAGCAGGAGCCGTTGGCCTTCTGGTCTGGAAAAGGTTGCTAAACAGGAGAGCCTTCCCAGGCAGGCACAGCGGCCAGTGACAATACAAGTGTCACTAGCTCCCTGTGCAGAGAAGGAAGTCTGGCCAGCTAAGGAGACAGGAGGGGATGAGGTGGGCAGGGCGCGTGGTCCTCTCTTAGAAAGGAGTCTGGGCAGAGAGCATGCCTGTCCTGAGCCTCTGGGCTTAAGGAGACAGCAGCTCCTTGGCCACCTGTCCCTGGGGCAGACATGCACTAGCCACCAGGCGCATACCCTGAACTCGCAGAAACAGCTCCCTGAAATAACGGGGAGTCAGATGCCGTCTTCCTCCAGGATGTGGAAGTTTGGAGGAGGCACGGGGTTTCAGGGGAAGGAGTGGGGACAGTCCCCCAAAGCTCCCTATTAAGTGCACGGGCGGTGTGCTGGGATCCTGTCACCTTTCCTTTCCTGTGGGGAAAGCACTGGCCTTGTCCGCGTGTCCGCCTGAGCGCCAGAGTAAAGGGCCAAGCGATGCCTACACTGGGAGATGGTGGTGTGCATAGAGTGCCATCCAAGGCTACGCGCCCTATAGCAGCATCGTGGCTGTGTCTGCTTAGTTCGGCCTGGCAGGGTGATCCCAGGACGCGAACATGGATCCCTGAAAAGGAAGGACCAAGAGGCACCAGCTTTCCGCAGCTCTTCTTCCCTGAGGCAAATGAAGGCTTGCTGAGGAAGCAGCAGCGATGTGCTGTTCGCTCCAAGCCAAAGCCTCTGCGAAAGCACAGCATTCGCTGAGAAATGTTCTGTGGGCTGCTGCTGCTTGCCTGAGCCCAGTCTCACGGTGGGAGAAACCCGCATACAGCGAAAGCCTCATTGCCTGGGCATCTCCCTGTGAAAGCACTGCGTTCCTTGGGAAATCAGAGTTGGGGTTGGGGATGCTGCTACTGCTTGCCTGAGCTAGACTCCGGAGCTCGGTGGAAGATACTCGCATGGAGCGAAATACCCTTTGCCCTAGCATACCCTCTGCCTGAGAGAGAAGCCAAGAGTGGGGAAGGCTCAGCACGCCGCCCCCGGAGAAGAGAAGGAGCCGTTGGCCTTGGGGTCAGGAAACGCTCGGGAAGCAGGATAACCTGCCGTGGCATTAACAGCAGGCCGGTGGCAAGACAAGTGTCACCTGCTCCATGTGCGGAGTGATGGAACCCCGGCTGCTAAGGAGACATGAGGGGACGACTAGGGGAGAGGAGCGTGAACCACTCTGAGGAAGGAGTCTGGGCAGAAGGCAGGCCTGTCCTGTGCCTCTGGTCGCAAGGGGAGATCATCTCCTTGGCCACCTGTCCCAAGGGCAGACTTGGGCTTGCCACCAGGTGCTATACCCGGAACGCGCAGGAACAAACCCATGGAGAAACGGGCAGTCAGATGCCGTCTTCCACCAAGATGTGGCAGCGATGTGGGTGGCAGAGCGTGTGCCGGGAAAGGAGTGGAGACAGTCCCCCACAGTTCCCTGTCCCAGTGCCCGGGCGTGTGCAGGGATCCTGTCACCTCCTCTCTCCTGTGGTGTAGGCACTGGCCTAGACCCCGAGTCTGCCTGTGCGCCAGAGCAAAAGGCAAAGCCTTACCTACCCCAGGAGATGGTAATAGGCATAGAGTGCCATGCTAAGACATGCACGCTGCTGCAGGGTTGTGACTGTGTCTGCTTAGTTCGGCATAGCAAAGTGAACCCCGGGCGTGATCTTGAAGCCCGGGAAAGCAAGTCCCAAGAGGCACCAGCTCTCCCGCCTCTCTTCTTCCCTGCCGCGACAGAGTGAACACCCAAAGCCTTTCTGAGGAGACAGCAGCGAAGTGCGGTTCGTGCCAAGCTGAAAACCTCTGCGAAAGCATAGCAGTCGCGGGGAAATCAGAGTCGGTTCTGTGGGCTGCTTTTGTTGCTTGCCTTAGCCTAGTATTCGCAGCACTATGGGAGCATACGGCATAGAGCGAAATCCTCTTTGCCCTGGGCATCGCCTCTGGGAAAGCATAGCATTCTTTGCGAAACCAGATTCGGGTCTGAGGGATTCTCCTGTTGCCTGAGCTGGTCTCCTCAGCACGGTGTAATAAACCCGCATGGAACGAAATCTTCTTTGCCTGTGCATCTCTCTGCCTGAGAGAGAAGCGAGCTTGCGCCTGTGGAAAGAGCCTTAAGGAAAGGGACTTGTCTTCCACGGCGCTCCCCAGGAGCATGTCTGTGAAAGGTGCAGCAAGCTGCCCAGTGAGAAGAGCAGGAGCCGTTGGCCTTCCTGTCTGGAAAAGGTTGCTAAGCAGGAGAGCCTTCCCAGGCAGGCACAGCGGCCAGTGACAATACAAGTGTCACTAGCTCCCTGTGCAGAGAAGGAAGTCTGGCCAGCTAAGGAGACAGGAGGGGATGAGGTGGGCAGGGCGCGTGGTCCTCTCTTAGAAAGGAGTCTGGGCAGAGAGCATGCCTGTCCTGAGCCTCTGGGCTTAAGGAGACAGCAGCTCCTTGGCCACCTGTCCCTGGGGCAGACATGCACTAGCCACCAGGCGCATACCCTGAACTCGCAGAAACAGCTCCCTGAAATAACGGGGAGTCAGATGCCGTCTTCCTCCAGGATGTGGAAGCTTGGAGGAGGCACGGGGTTTCAGGGGAAGGAGTGGGGACAGTCCCCCAAAGCTCCCTATTAAGTGCACGGGTGGTGTCCTGGGATCCTGTCACCTTTCCTTTCCTGTGGGGAAAGCACTGGACTAGTCCGCAGGTCCGCCTGAGCGCCAGAGCAAAGGGCCAAGCGATGCCTACACTGGGAGATGGTGGTGTGCATAGAGTGCCATCCAAGGCTGCGCGCGCTATAGCAGCATCGTGGCTGTGTCTGCTTAGTTCGGCCTGGCAGGGTGATCCCAGGACGCGAACATGGATCCCTGGAAAGCAACGACCAAGAGGCACCAGCTCTCCCGCAGCTCTTCTTCCCTGAGGCAACTGAAGGCTTGCTGAGGAAACAGCAGCGAAGTGCTGTTCGCTCCAAGCCAAAGCCTCTGAAAAAGCACAGCATTCGCTGAGAAATGTTCTGTGGGCTGCTGCTGCTTGCCTGAGCCCAGTCTCACGGTGGGAGAAACCCGCATACAGCGAAAGCCTCATTGCCTGGGCATCTCCCTGTGAAAGCACTGCGTTCCTTGGGAAATCAGAGTTGGGTTTGGGGATGCTGCTACTGCTTGCCTGAGCTAGACTCCGGAGCTCGGTGGAAGATACTCGCATGGAGCGAAATACCCTTTGCCCTAGCATACCCTCTGCCTGAGAGAAGCCAAGAGTGGGGAAGGCTCAGCACGCCGCCCCCGGAGAAGAGAAGGAGCCGTTGGCCTTGGGGTCAGGAAACGCTCGGGAAGCAGGATAACCTGCCGTGGCATTAACAGCAGGCCGGTGGCAAGACAAGTGTCACCTGCTCCATGTGCGGAGTGATGGAACCCCGGTTGCTAAGGAGACATGAGGGGACGACTAGGGCAGAGGAGCGTGAACCACTCTGAGGAAGGAGTCTGGGCAGAAGGCAGGCCTGTCCTGTGCCTCTGGTCGCAAGGGGAGATCATCTCCTTGGCCACCTGTCCCAAGGGCAGACTTGGGCTTGCCACCAGGTGCTATACCCGGAACGCGCAGAAACAAACCCATGGAGAAACGGGCAGTCAGATGCCGTCTTCCACCAAGATGTGGCAGCGATGTGGGTGGCAGAGCGTGTGCCGGGAAAGGAGTGGAGACAGTCCCCCACAGTTCCCTGTCCCAGTGCCCGGGCGTGTGCAGGGATCCTGTCACCTCCTCTCTCCTGTGGTGAAGGCACTGGCCTAGACCCCGAGTCTGCCTGTGCGCCAGAGCAAAAGGCAAAGCCTTACCTACCCCAGGAGATGGTAATAGGCATAGAGTGCCATGCTAAGACATGCACGCTGCTGCAGGGTTGTGACTGTGTCTGCTTAGTTCGGCATAGCAAAGTGAACCCCGGGCGTGATCTTGAAGCCCGGGAAAGCAAGTCCCAAGAGGCACCAGCTCTCCCGCCTCTCTTCTTCCCTGCCGCGACAGAGTGAACACCCAAAGCCTTTCTGAGGAGACAGCAGCGAAGTGCGGTTCGTGCCAAGCTGAAAACCTCTGCGAAAGCATAGCAGTCGCGGGGAAATCAGAGTCGGTTCTGTGGGCTGCTTTTGTTGCTTGCCTTAGCCTAGTATTCGCAGCACTATGGGAGCATACGGCATAGAGCGAAATCCTCTTTGCCCTGGGCATCGCCTCAGGGAAAGCATAGCATTCTTTGCGAAACCAGATTCGGGTCTGAGGGATTCTCCTGTTGCCTGAGCTGGTCTCCTCAGCACGGTGTAATAAACCCGCATGGAACGAAATCTTCTTTGCCTGTGCATCTCTCTGCCTGAGAGAGAAGCGAGCTTGCGCCTGTGGAAGGAGCCTTAAGGAAAGGGACTTGTCTTTCACGGAGCTCCCCAAGAGCAAGCTGCCCAGTGAGAAGAGCAGGAGCCGTAGGCCTTCTGGTCTGGAAAAGTTTGCTAAGCAGGAGAGCCTTCCCAGACAGGCACAGCGGCCAGTGACAATACAAGTGTCACTAGCTCCCTGTGCATAGAAGGAAGTCTGGCCAGCTAAGGAGACAGGAGGGGATGAGGTGGGCAGGGCGCATGGTCCTCTCTTAGAAAGGAGTCTGGGCAGAGAGCATGCCTGTCCTGAGCCTCTGGGCTTAAGGAGACAGCAGCTCCTTGGCCACCTGTCCCTGAGGCAGACATGCACTAGCCACCAGGCGCCAACCCTGAACTCGCAGAAACAGCTCCCTGAAATAACGGGGAGTCAGATGCCGTCTTCCTCCAGGATGTGGAAGCTTGGAGGAGGCACGGGGTTTCAGGGGAAGGAGTGGGACAGTCCCCCAAAGCTCCCTATTAAGTGCACGGGCGGTGTGCTGGGATCCTGTCACCTTTCCTTTCCTGTGGGGAAAGCACTGGTCTAGTCCGCGAGACCGCCTGAGCCCAGAGTAAAGGGCCAAGCGATGCCTACACTGGGAGATCGTGGTGTGCATAGAGTGCCATCCAAGGCTACGCGCGCTATAGCATCATCGTGGCTGTGTCTGCTTAGTTCGGCCTGGCAGGGTGATCCCAGGACGCGAACATGGATCCCTGAAAAGCAAGGACCAAGAGGCACCAGCTCTCCCGCAGCTCTTCTTCCCTGAGGCAACTGAAGGCTTGCTGAGGAAGCAGCAGCGAAGTGCTCTTCGCTCCAAGCCAAAGCCTCTGCGAAAGCAAAGCATTCGCTGAGAAATGTTCTGTGGGCTGCTGCTGCTTGCCTGAGCCCAGTCTCACGGTGGGAGAAACCCGCATACAGCGAAAGCCTCATTGCCTGGGCATCTCCCTGTGAAAGCACTGCGTTCCTTGGGAAATCATAGTTGGGTTTGGGGATGCTGCTACTGCTTGCCTGAGCTAGACTCCGGAGCTCGGTGGAAGATACTCGCATGGAGCGAAATACCCTTTGCCCTAGCATACTCTCTGCCTGAGAGAGAAGCCAAGAGTGGGGAAGGCTCAGCACGCCGCCCCCGGAGAAGAGAAGGAGCCGTTGGCCTTGGGGTCAGGAAACGCTCGGGAAGCAGGATAACCTGCCGTGGCATTAACAGTAGGCCGGTGGCAAGACAAGTGTCACCTGCTCCATGTGCGGAGCGATGGAACCCCGGCTGCTAAGGAGACATGAAGGGACGACTAGGGCAGAGGAGCGTGAACCACTCTGAGGAAGGAGTCTGGGCAGAAGGCAGGCCTGTCCTGTGCCTCTGGTCGCAAGGGGAGATCATCTCCTTGGCCACCTGTCCCAAGGGCAGACTTGGGCTTGCCACCAGGTGCTATACCCGGAACGCGTAGAAACAAACCCATGGAGAAACGGGCAGTCAGATGCCGTCTTCCACCAAGATGTGGCAGCGATGTGGGTGGCAGTGCGTGTGCCGGGAAAGGAGTGGAGACAGTCCCCCACAGTTCCCTGTCCCAGTGCCCAGGCGTGTGCAGTGATCCTGTCACCTCCTCTCTCCTGTGGTGAAGGCACTGGCTTAGACCCCGAGTCTGCCTGTGCGCTAGAGCAAAAGGCAAAGCCTTACCTACCCCAGGAGATGGTAATAGGCATAGAGTGCCATGCTAAGACATGCACGCTGCTGCAGGGTTGTGACTGTGTCTGCTTAGTTCGGCATAGCAAAGTGAACCCCGGGCGTGATCTTGAAGCCCGGGAAAGCAAGTCCCAAGAGGCACCAGCTCTCCCGCCTCTCTTCTTCCCTGCCGCGACAGAGTGAACACCCAAAGCCTTTCTGAAGAAACAGCAGCGAAGTGCGGTTCGTGCCAAGCTGAAAACCTCTGCGAAAGCATAGCAGTCGCGGGGAAATCAGAGTCGGTTCTGTGGGCTGCTTTTGTTGCTTGCCTTAGCCTAGTATTCGCAGCACTATGGGAGCATACGGCATAGAGCGAAATCCTCTTTGCCCTGGGCATCGCCCCTGGGAAAGCATAGCATTCTTTGCGAAACCAGATTCGGGTCTGAGGGATTCTCCTGTTGCCTGAGCTGGTCTCCTCAGCACGGTGTAATAAACCCGCATGGAACGAAATCTTCTTTGCCTGTGCATCTCTCTGCCAGAGAGAAAAGTGAGCTTGCGCCTGTGGAAAGAGCCTTAAGGAAAGGGACTTGTCTTTCACGGCGCTCCCCAGGAGCATGTCTGTGAAAGGTGTAGCAAGCTGCCCAGTGAGAAGAGCATGAGCCGTTGGCCTTCTGGTCTGGAAAAGGTTGCTAAGCAGGAGAGCCTTCCCAGGCAGGCACAGCGGCCAGTGACAATACAAGTGTCACTAGCTCCCTGTGCAGAGAAGGAAGTCTGGCCAGCTAAGGAGACAGGAGGGGATGAGGTGGGCAGGGCGCGTGGTCCTCTCTTAGAAAGGAGTCTGGGCAGGAGCATGCCTGTCCTGAGCCTCTGGGCTTAAGGAGACAGCAGCTCCTTGGCCACCTGTCCCTGGGGCAGACATGCACTAGACACCAGGCGCCTACCCTGAACTCGCAGAAACAGCTACCTGAAATAACGGGGAGTCAGATGCCGTCTTCCTCCAGGATGTGGAAGCTTGGAGGAGGCACGGGGTTTCAGGGGAAGGAGTGGGGACAGTCCCCCAAAGCTCCCTATTAAGTGCACGGGCGGTGTGCTGGGATCCTGTCACCTTTCCTTTCCTGTGGGGAAAGCACTGGCCTAGTCCGCGAGTCCGCCTGAGCGCCAGAGTAAAGGGCCAAGCGATGCCTACACTGGGAGATGGTGGTGTGCATAGAGTGCCATCCAAGGCTACGCGCGCTATAGCAGCATCGTGGCTGTGTCTGCTTAGTTCGGCCTGGCAGGGTGATCCCAGGACGCGAACATGGATCCCTGGAAAGCAAGGACCAAGAGGCACCAGCTCTCCCGCAGCTCTTCTTCCCTGAGGCAACTGAAGGCTTGCTGAGGAAGCAGCAGCGAAGTGCTGTTCACTCCAAGCCAAAGCCTCTGCGAAAGCACAGCATTCACTGAGAAATGTTCTGTGGGCTGCTGCTGCTTGCCTGAGCCCAGTCTCACGGTGGGAGAAACCCGCATACAGCGAAAGCATCATTGCCTGGGCATCTCCCTGTGAAAGCAATGCGTTCCTTGGGAAATCAGAGTTGGGTTTGGGGATGCTGCTACTGCTTGCCTGAGCTAGACTCCGGAGCTCGGTGGAAGATACTCGCATGGAGCGAAATACCCTTTGCCCTAGCATACCCTCTGCCTGAGAGAGAAGCCAAGAGTGGGGAAGGCTCAGCACGCCGCCCCCGGAGAAGAGAAGGAGCCGTTGGCCTTGGGGTCAGGAAACGCTCGGGAAGCAGGATAACCTGCCGTGGCATTAACAGCAGGCCGGTGGCAAGACAAGTGTCACCTGCTCCATGTGCGGAGCGATGGAACCCCGTCTGCTAAGGAGACATGAGGGGACGACTAGGGCAGAGGAGCGTGAACCACTCTGAGGAAGGAGTCTGGGCAGAAGGCAGGCCTGTCCTGTGCCTCTGGTCGCAAGGGGAGATCATCTCCTTTGCCACCTGTCCCAAGGGCAGACTTGGGCTTGCCACCAGGTGCTATACCCGGAACGCGCAGAAACAAACCCATGGAGAAACGGGCAGTCAGATGCCGTCTTCCACCAAGATGTGGCAGCGATATGGGTGGCAGTGCGTGTGCCGGGAAAGGAGTGGAGACAGTCCCCCACAGTTCCCCGTCCCAGTGCCCGGGCGTGTGCAGTGATCCTGTCAACTCCTCTCTCCTGTGGTGAAGGCACTGGCCTAGACCCCGAGTCTGCCTGTGCACCAGAGCAAAAGGCAAAGCCTTACCTACCCCAGGAGATGGTAATAGGCATAGAGTGCCATGCTAAGACATGCACGCTGCTGCAGGGTTGTGACTGTGTCTGCTTCGTTCGGCATAGCAAGGTGAACCCCGGGCGTGATCTTGATGCCTGGGAAAGCAAGTCCCAAGAGGCACCAGCTCTCCCGCCTCTCTTCTTCCCTACCGCGACAGAGTGAACACCCAAAGCCTTTCTGAGGAAACAGCAGCGAAGTGCGGTTCGTGCCAAGCTGAAAACCTCTGGAAAGCATAGCAGTCGCGGGGAAATCAGAGTCGGTTCTGTGGGCTGCTTTTGTTGCTTGCCTTAGCCTAGTATTCGCAGCACTATGGGAGCATACGGCATAGAGCGAAATCCTCTTTGCCCTGGGCATCGCCCCTGGGAAAGCATAGCATTCTTTGCGAAACCAGATTCGGGTCTGAGGGATTCTCCTGTTGCCTGAGCTGGTCTCCTCAGCACGGTGTAATAAACCCGCATGGAACGAAATCTTCTTTGCCTGTGCATCTCTCTGCCAGAGAGAAAAGTGAGCTTGCGCCTGTGGAAAGAGCCTTAAGGAAAGGGACTTGTCTTTCACGGCGCTCCCCAGGAGCATGTCTGTGAAAGGTGTAGCAAGCTGCCCAGTGAGAAGAGCAGGAGCCGTTGGCCTTCTGGTCTGGAAAAGGTTGCTAAGCAGGAGAGCCTTCCCAGGCAGGCACAGCGGCCAGTGACAATACAAGTGTCACTAGCTCCCTGTGCAGAGAAGGAAGTCTGGCCAGCTAAGGAGACAGGAGGGGATGAGGTGGGCAGGGCGCGTGGTCCTCTCTTAGAAAGGAGTCTGGGCAGAGAGCATGCCTGTCCTGAGCCTCTGGGCTTAAGGAGACAGCAGCTCCTTGGCCACCTGTCCCTGGGGCAGACATGCACTAGACACCAGGCGCCTACCCTGAACTCCCAGAAACAGCTCCCTGAAATAACGGGGAGTCAGATGCCGTCTTCCTCCAGGATGTGGAAGCTTGGAGGAGGCACGGGGTTTCAGGGGAAGGAGTGGGGACAGTCCCCCAAAGCTCCCTATTAAGTGCACGGGCGGTGTGCTGGGATCCTGTCACCTTTCCTTTCCTGTGGGGAAAGCACTGGCCTAGTCCGCGAGTCCGCCTGAGCGCCAGAGTAAAGGGCCAAGCGATGCCTACACTGGGAGATGGTGGTGTGCATAGAGTGCCATCCAAGGCTACGCGCCCTATAGCAGCATCGTGGCTGTGTCTGCTTAGTTCGGCCTGGCAGGGTGATCCCAGGACGCGAACATGGATCCCTGGAAAGCAAGGACCAAGAGGCACCAGCTCTCCCGCAGCTCTTCTTCCCTGAGGCAACTGAAGGCTTGCTGAGGAAGCAGCAGCGAAGTGATGTTCACTCCAAGCCAAAGCCTCTGCGAAAGCACAGCATTCGCTGAGAAATGTTCTGTGGGCTGCTGCTGCTTGCCTGAGCTCAGTCTCACGGTGGGAGAAACCCGCATACAGCGAAAGCCTCATTGCCTGGGCATCTCCCTGTGAAAGCACTGCGTTCCTTGGGAAATCAGAGTTGGGTTTGGGGATGCTGCTACTGCTTGCCTGAGCTAGACTCCGGAGCTCGGTGGAAGATACTCGCATGGAGCGAAATACCCTTTGCCCTAGAATAGCCTCTGCCTGAGAGAGAAGCCAAGAGTGGGGAAGGCTCAGCACGCCGCCCCCGGAGAAGAGAAGGAGCCGTTGGCCTTGGGGTCAGAAACGCTCGGGAAGCAGGATAACCTGCCGTGGCATTAACAGCAGGCCGGTGGCAAGACAAGTGTCACCTGCTCCATGTGCGTAGCGATGGAACCCCGGCTGCTAAGGAGACATGAGGGCACGACTAGGGCAGAGGAGCGTGAACCACTCTGAGGAAGGAGTCTGGGCAGAAGGCAGGCCTGTCCTGTGCCTCTGGTCGCAAGGGGAGATCATCTCCTTGGCCACCTGTTTCAAGGGCAGACTTGGGCTTGCCACCAGGTGCTATACCCGGAACGCGCAGAAACAAACCCATGGAGAATCGGGCAGTCAGATGCCGTCTTCCACCAAGATGTGGCAGCGATGTGGGTGGCAGTGCGTGTGCCGGGAAAGGAGTGGAGACAGTCCCCCACAGTTCCCTGTCCCAGTGCCCGGGCGTGTGCAGTGATCCTGTCACCTCCTCTCTCCTGTGGTGAAGGCACTGGCCTAGACCCCGAGTCTGCCTGTGCGCCAGAGCAAAAGGCAAAGCCTTACCTACTCCAGGAGATGGTAATTGGCATAGAGTGCCATGCTAAGACATGCACGCTGCTGCAGGGTTGTGACTGTGTCTGCTTAGTTCGGCATAGCAAGGTGAACCCCGGGCGTGATCTTGAAGCCCGGGAAAGCAAGTCCCAAGAGGCACCAGCTCTCCCGCCTCTCTTCTTCCCTGCCGCGACAGAGTGAACACCCAAAGCCTTTCTGAGGAAACAGCAGCGAAGTGCGGTTCGTGCCAAGCTGAAAACCTCTGCGAAAGCATAGCAGTCGCGGGGAAATCAGAGTCGGTTCTGTGGGCTGCTTTTGTTGCTTGCCTTAGCTTAGTATTCGTAGCACTATGGGAGCATACGGCATAGAGCGAAATCCTCTTTGCCCTGGGCATCGCCTCTGGGAAAGCATAGCATTCTTTGCGAAACCAGATTCGGGTCTGAGGGATTCTCCTGTTGCCTGAGCTGGTCTCCTCAGCACGGAGTAATAAACCCGAATGGAAAGAAAACTTCTTTGCCTGTGCATCTCTCTGCCTGAGAAAGAAGCGAGCTTGCGCCTTTGGAAAGAGCCTTAAGGAAAGGGACTTGTCTTTCACGGTGCTCCCCAGGAGCAAGCTGCCCAGTGAAAAGAGCAGGAGCCGTTGGCCTTCTGGTCTGGAAAAGGTTGCTAAGCAGGAGAGCCTTCCCAGGCAGGCACAGCGGCCAGTGACAATACAAGTGTCACTAGCTCCCTGTGCAGAGAAGGAAGTCTGGCCAGCTAAGGAGACAGGAGGGGATGAGGTGGGCAGGGCGCGTGGTCCTCTCTTAGAAAGGAGTCTGGGCAGAGAGCATGCCTGTCCTGAGCCTCTGGGCTTAAGGAGACAGCAGCTCCTTGGCCACCTGTCCCTGGGGCAGACATGCACTAGCCACCAGGCGCCTACCCTGAACTCGCAGAAACAGCTCCCTGAAATAACGGGGAGTCAGATGCCGTCTTCCTCCAGGATGTGGAAGCTTGGAGGAGGCACGGGGTTTCAGGGGAAGGAGTGGGGACAGTCCCCCAAAGCTCCCTATTAAGTGCACGGGCGGTGTGCTGGGATCCTGTCACCTTTCCTTTCCTGTGGGGAAAGCACTGGCCTAGTCCGCGAGTCCGCCTGAGCGCCAGAGTAAAGGGCCAAGCGATGCCTACACTGGGAGATGGTGGTGTGCATAGAGTGCCATCCAAGGCTACGCGCGCTATAGCAGCATCGTGGCTGTGTCTGCTTAGTTCGGCCTGGCAGGGTGATCCCAGGACGCGAACATGGATCCCTGGAAAGCAAGGACCAAGAGGCACCAGCTCTCCCGCAGCTCTTCTTCCCTGAGGCAACTGAAGGCTTGCTGAGGAAGCAGCAGCGAAGTGCTGTTCACTCCAAGCCAAAGCCTCTGCGAAAGCACAGCATTCACTGAGAAATGTTCTGTGGGCTGCTGCTGCTTGCCTGAGCCCAGTCTCACGGTGGGAGAAACCCGCATACAGCGAAAGCATCATTGCCTGGGCATCTCCCTGTGAAAGCAATGCGTTCCTTGGGAAATCAGAGTTGGGTTTGGGGATGCTGCTACTGCTTGCCTGAGCTAGACTCCGGAGCTCGGTGGAAGATACTCGCATGGAGCGAAATACCCTTTGCCCTAGAATAGCCTCTGCCTGAGAGAGAAGCCAAGAGTGGGGAAGGCTCAGCACGCCGCCCCCGGAGAAGAGAAGGAGCCGTTGGCCTTGGGGTCAGAAACGCTCGGGAAGCAGGATAACCTGCCGTGGCATTAACAGCAGGCCGGTGGCAAGACAAGTGTCACCTGCTCCATGTGCGTAGCGATGGAACCCCGGCTGCTAAGGAGACATGAGGGCACGACTAGGGCAGAGGAGCGTGAACCACTCTGAGGAAGGAGTCTGGGCAGAAGGCAGGCCTGTCCTGTGCCTCTGGTCGCAAGGGGAGATCATCTCCTTGGCCACCTGTTTCAAGGGCAGACTTGGGCTTGCCACCAGGTGCTATACCCGGAACGCGCAGAAACAAACCCATGGAGAATCGGGCAGTCAGATGCCGTCTTCCACCAAGATGTGGCAGCGATGTGGGTGGCAGTGCGTGTGCCGGGAAAGGAGTGGAGACAGTCCCCCACAGTTCCCTGTCCCAGTGCCCGGGCGTGTGCAGTGATCCTGTCACCTCCTCTCTCCTGTGGTGAAGGCACTGGCCTAGACCCCGAGTCTGCCTGTGCGCCAGAGCAAAAGGCAAAGCCTTACCTACTCCAGGAGATGGTAATTGGCATAGAGTGCCATGCTAAGACATGCACGCTGCTGCAGGGTTGTGACTGTGTCTGCTTAGTTCGGCATAGCAAGGTGAACCCCGGGCGTGATCTTGAAGCCCGGGAAAGCAAGTCCCAAGAGGCACCAGCTCTCCCGCCTCTCTTCTTCCCTGCCGCGACAGAGTGAACACCCAAAGCCTTTCTGAGGAAACAGCAGCGAAGTGCGGTTCGTGCCAAGCTGAAAACCTCTGCGAAAGCATAGCAGTCGCGGGGAAATCAGAGTCGGTTCTGTGGGCTGCTTTTGTTGCTTGCCTTAGCTTAGTATTCGTAGCACTATGGGAGCATACGGCATAGAGCGAAATCCTCTTTGCCCTGGGCATCGCCTCTGGGAAAGCATAGCATTCTTTGCGAAACCAGATTCGGGTCTGAGGGATTCTCCTGTTGCCTGAGCTGGTCTCCTCAGCACGGAGTAATAAACCCGAATGGAAAGAAAACTTCTTTGCCTGTGCATCTCTCTGCCTGAGAAAGAAGCGAGCTTGCGCCTTTGGAAAGAGCCTTAAGGAAAGGGACTTGTCTTTCACGGTGCTCCCCAGGAGCAAGCTGCCCAGTGAAAAGAGCAGGAGCCGTTGGCCTTCTGGTCTGGAAAAGGTTGCTAAGCAGGAGAGCCTTCCCAGGCAGGCACAGCGGCCAGTGACAATACAAGTGTCACTAGCTCCCTGTGCAGAGAAGGAAGTCTGGCCAGCTAAGGAGACAGGAGGGGATGAGGTGGGCAGGGCGCGTGGTCCTCTCTTAGAAAGGAGTCTGGGCAGAGAGCATGCCTGTCCTGAGCCTCTGGGCTTAAGGAGACAGCAGCTCCTTGGCCACCTGTCCCTGGGGCAGACATGCACTAGCCACCAGGCGCCTACCCTGAACTCGCAGAAACAGCTCCCTGAAATAACGGGGAGTCAGATGCCGTCTTCCTCCAGGATGTGGAAGCTTGGAGGAGGCACGGGGTTTCAGGGGAAGGAGTGGGGACAGTCCCCCAAAGCTCCCTATTAAGTGCACGGGCGGTGTGCTGGGATCCTGTCACCTTTCCTTTCCTGTGGGGAAAGCACTGGCCTAGTCCGCGAGTCCGCCTGAGCGCCAGAGTAAAGGGCCAAGCGATGCCTACACTGGGAGATGGTGGTGTGCATAGAGTGCCATCCAAGGCTACGCGCGCTATAGCAGCATCGTGGCTGTGTCTGCTTAGTTCGGCCTGGCAGGGTGATCCCAGGACGCGAACATGGATCCCTGGAAAGCAAGGACCAAGAGGCACCAGCTCTCCCGCAGCTCTTCTTCCCTGAGGCAACTGAAGGCTTGCTGAGGAAGCAGCAGCGAAGTGCTGTTCACTCCAAGCCAAAGCCTCTGCGAAAGCACAGCATTCACTGAGAAATGTTCTGTGGGCTGCTGCTGCTTGCCTGAGCCCAGTCTCACGGTGGGAGAAACCCGCATACAGCGAAAGCATCATTGCCTGGGCATCTCCCTGTGAAAGCAATGCGTTCCTTGGGAAATCAGAGTTGGGTTTGGGGATGCTGCTACTGCTTGCCTGAGCTAGACTCCGGAGCTCGGTGGAAGATACTCGCATGGAGCGAAATACCCTTTGCCCTAGCATACCCTCTGCCTGAGAGAGAAGCCAAGAGTGGGGAAGGCTCAGCACGCCGCCCCCGGAGAAGAGAAGGAGCCGTTGGCCTTGGGGTCAGGAAACGCTCGGGAAGCAGGATAACCTGCCGTGGCATTAACAGCAGGCCGGTGGCAAGACAAGTGTCACCTGCTCCATGTGCGGAGCGATGGAACCCCGTCTGCTAAGGAGACATGAGGGGACGACTAGGGCAGAGGAGCGTGAACCACTCTGAGGAAGGAGTCTGGGCAGAAGGCAGGCCTGTCCTGTGCCTCTGGTCGCAAGGGGAGATCATCTCCTTTGCCACCTGTCCCAAGGGCAGACTTGGGCTTGCCACCAGGTGCTATACCCGGAACGCGCAGAAACAAACCCATGGAGAAACGGGCAGTCAGATGCCGTCTTCCACCAAGATGTGGCAGCGATATGGGTGGCAGTGCGTGTGCCGGGAAAGGAGTGGAGACAGTCCCCCACAGTTCCCCGTCCCAGTGCCCGGGCGTGTGCAGTGATCCTGTCAACTCCTCTCTGCTGTGGTGAAGGCACTGGCCTAGACCCCGAGTCTGCCTGTGCACCAGAGCAAAAGGCAAAGCCTTACCTACCCCAGGAGATGGTAATAGGCATAGAGTGCCATGCTAAGACATGCACGCTGCTGCAGGGTTGTGACTGTGTCTGCTTAGTTCGGCATAGCAAGGTGAACCCCGGGCTTGATCTTGAAGCCCGGGAAAGCAAGTCCCAAGAGGCACCAGCTCTCCCGCCTCTCTTCTTCCCTGCCGCGACAGAGTGAACACCCAAAGTTTTTCTGAGGAAACAGCAGCGAAGTGCGGTTCGTGCCAAGCTGAAAACCTCTGCGAAAGCATAGCAGTCGCGGGGAAATCAGAGTCGGTTCTGTGGGCTGCTTTTGTTGCTTGCCTTAGCCTAGTATTCGCAGCACTATGGGAGCATACGGCATAGAGCGAAATCCTCTTTGCCCTGGGCATCGCCTTTGGGAAAGCATAGCATTCTTTGCGAAACCAGATTCGGGTCTGAGGGATTCTCCTGTTGCCTGAGCTGGTCTCCTCAGCACGGTGTAATAAACCCGCATGGAACGAAATCTTCTTTGCCTGTGCATCTCTCTGCCTGAGAGAGCAGCGAGCTTGCGCCTGTGGAAAGAGCCTTAAGGAAAGGGACTTGTCTTTCACGGTGCTCCCCAGGAGCAAGCTGCCCAGTGAAAAGAGGAGGAGCCGTTGGCCTTCTGGTCTGGAAAAGGTTGCTAAGCAGGAGAGCCTTCCCAGGCAGGCACAGCGGCCAGTGACAATACAAGTGTCACTAGCTCCCTGTGCAGAGAAGGAAGTCTGGCCAGCTAATTACAGGAGGGGATGAGGTTGGCAGGGCGCGTGGTCCTCTCTTAGAAAGGAGTCTGGGCAGAGAGCATGCCTGTCCTGAGCCTCTGGGCTTAAGGAGACAGCAGCTCCTTGGCCACCTGTCCTTGGGGCAGACATGCACTAGCCCCCAGGCGCCTATCCTGAACTCGCAGAAACAGCTCCCTGAAATAACTGGGAGTCAGATGCCGTCTTCCTCCAGGATGTGGAAGCTTGGAGGAGGCACGGGGTTTCAGGGGAAGGAGTGGGGACAGTCCCCAAAGGCTCCCTATTAAGTGCACGGGCGGTGTGCTTGGATCCTGTCACCATTCCTTTCCTGTGGGGAAAGCACTGGCCTAGTCCGCGAGTCCGCCTGAGCGCCAGAGTAAAGGACCAAGCGATGCCTACACTGGGAGATGGTGGTGTGCATAGAGTGCCATCCAAGGCTACACGCGCTATAGCAGCATCGTGACTGTGTCTGCTTAGTTCGGCCTGGCAGGGTGATCCCAGGACGCGAACATGGATCCCTGGAAAGCAAGGACCAAGAGGCACCAGCTCTCCCGCAGCTCTTCTTCCCTGAGGCAACTGAAGGCTTGCTGAGGAAGCAGCAGCGAATTGCTGTTCGCTCCAAGCCAAAGCCTCTGCGAAAGCACAGCATTCGCTGAGAAATGTTCTGTGGGCTGCTACTGCTTGCCTGAGCCCAGTCTCACGGTGGGAGAAACCCGCATACAGCGAAAGCCTCATTGCCTGGGCATCTCCCTGTGAAAGCACTGCGTTCCTTGGGAAATCAGAGTTGGGTTTGGGGATGCTGCTACTGCTTGCCTGAGCTAGACTCCGGAGCTCGGTGGAAGATACTCGCATGGAGCAAAATACCCTTTGCCCTAGCATACCCTCTGCCTGAGAGAGAAGCCAAGAGTGGGGAAGGCTCAGCACGCCGCCCCCGGAGAAGAGAAGGAGCCGTTGGCCTTGGGGTCAGGAAACGCTCGGGAAGCAGGATAACCTGCCGTGGCATTAACAGCAGGCCGGTGGCAAGACAAGTGTCACCTGCTCCATGTGCGGAGCGATGGAACCCCGGCTGCTAAGGAGACATGAGGGCACGACTAGGGCAGAGGAGCGTGAACCACTCTGAGGAAGGAGTCTGGGCAGAAGGCAGGCCTGTCCTGTGCCTCTGGTCGCAAGGGGAGATCATCTCCTTGGCCACCTGTTTCAAGGGCAGACTTGGGCTTGCCACCAGGTGCTATACCCGGAACGCGCAGAAACAAACCCATGGAGAATCGGGCAGTCAGATGCCGTCTTCCACCAAGATGTGGCAGCGATGTGGGTGGCAGTGCGTGTGCCGGGAAAGGAGTGGAGACAGTCCCCCACAGTTCCCTGTCCCAGTGCCCGGGCGTGTGCAGTGATCCTGTCACCTCCTCTCTCCTGTGGTGAAGGCACTGGCCTAGACCCCGAGTCTGCCTGTGCGCCAGAGCAAAAGGCAAAGCCTTACCTACTCCAGGAGATGGTAATTGGCATAGAGTGCCATGCTAAGACATGCACGCTGCTGCAGGGTTGTGACTGTGTCTGCTTAGTTCGGCATAGCAAGGTGAACCCCGGGCGTGATCTTGAAGCCCGGGAAAGCAAGTCCCAAGAGGCACCAGCTCTCCCGCCTCTCTTCTTCCCTGCCGCGACAGAGTGAACAACCAAAGCCTTTCTGAGGAAACAGCAGCGAAGTGCGGTTCGTGCCAAGCTGAAAACCTCTGCGAAAGCATAGCAGTCGCGGGGAAATCAGAGTCGGTTCTGTGGGCTGCTTTTGTTGCTTGCCTTAGCCTAGTATTCGTAGCACTATGGGAGCATACGGCATAGAGCGAAATCCTCTTTGCCCTGGGCATCGCCTCTGGTAAAGCATAGCATTCTTTGCGAAACCAGATTCGGGTCTGAGGGATTCTCCTGTTGCCTGAGCTGGTCTCCTCAGCACGGAGTAATAAACCCGAATGGAAAGAAAACTTCTTTGCCTGTGCATCTCTCTGCCTGAGAAAGAAGCGAGCTTGCGCCTTTGGAAAGAGCCTTAAGGAAAGGGACTTGTCTTTCACGGTGCTCCCCAGGAGCAAGCTGCCCAGTGAAAAGAGCAGGAGCCGTTGGCCTTCTGGTCTGGAAAAGGTTGCTAAGCAGGAGAGCCTTCCCAGGCAGGCACAGCGGCCAGTGACAATACAAGTGTCACTAGCTCCCTGTGCAGAGAAGGAAGTCTGACCAGCTAAGGAGACAGGAAAGAATGAGGTGGGCAGGGCGCGTGGTCCTCTCTTAGAAAGGAGTCTGGGCAGAGAGCATGCCTGTCCTGAGCCTCTGGGCTTAAGGAGACAGCAGCACCTTGGCCACCTGTCCCTGGGGCAGACATGCACTAGCCACCAGGCGCCTACCCTGAACTCGCAGAAACAGCTCCCTGAAATAACGGGGAGTCAGATGCCGTCTTCCTCCAGGATGTGGAAGCTTGGAGGAGGCACGGGGTTTCAGGGGAAGGAGTGGGGACAGTCCCCCAAAGCTCCCTATTAAGTGCACGGGCGGTGTGCTGGGAACCTGTCACCTTTCCTTTCCTGTGGGGAAAGCACTGGCCTAGTCCGCGAGTCCGCCTGAGCGCCAGAGTAAAGGGCCAAGCGATGCCTTCACTGGGAGATGGTGGTGTGCATAGAGTGCCATCCAGGGCTTCGCGCGCTATAGCAGCATCGTGGCTGTGTCTGCTTAGTTCGGCCTGGCAGGGTGATCCCAGGACGCGAACATGGATCCCTGGAAAGCAAGGACCAAGAGGCACCAGCTCTCCCACAGCTCTTCTTCCCTGAGGCAACTGAAGGCTTGCTGAGGAAGCAGCAGCGAAGTGCTTTTCGCTCCAAGCCACAGCCTCTGCGAAAGCACAGCATTCGCTGAGAAATGTTCTGTGGGCTGCTGCTGCTTGCCTGAGCCCAGTCTCACGGTGGGAGAAACCCGCATACAGCGAAAGCCTCATTGCCTGGGCATCTCCCTGTGAAAGCACTGCGTTCCTTGGGAAATCAGAGTTGGGTTTGGGGATGCTGCTACTGCTTGCCTGAGCTAGACTCCGGAGCTCGGTGGAAGATACTCGCATGGAGCGAAATACCCTTTGCCCTAGCATACCCTCTGCCTGAGAGAGAAGCCAAGAGTGGGGAAGGCTCAGCCGCCGCCCCCGGAGAAGAGAAGGAGCCGTTGGCCTTGGGGTCAGGAAACGCTCGGGAAGCAGGATAACCTGCGGTGGCATTAACAGCAGGCTGGTGGCAAGACAAGTGTCACCTGCTCCATGTGCGGAGCGATGGAACCCCGGCTGCTAAGGAGACATGAGGGGACGACTAGGGCAGAGGAGCGTGAACCACTCTGAGGAAGGAGTCTGGGCAGAAGGCTGGCCTGTCCTGTGCCTCTGGTCGCAAGGGGAGATCATCTCCTTGGCCACCTGTCCCAAGGGCAGACTTGGGCTTGCCACCAGGTGCTATACCCGTAACGCGCAGGAACAAACCCATGGAGAAACGGGCAGTCAAATGCCGTCTTCCACCAAGATGTGGCAGCGATGTGGGTGGCAGTGCGTGTGCTGGGAAAGGAGTGTAGACAGTCCCCCACAGTTCCCTGTCCCAGTGCCCGGGCGTGTGCAGTGATCCTGTCACCACCTCTCTCCTGTGGTGAAGGCACTGGCCTAGACCCCGAGTCTGCCTGTGCGCCAGAACAAAAGGCAAAGCCTTTCCTACCCCAGGAGATGGTAATAGGCATAGAGTGCCATGCTAAGACATGCACGCTGCTGCAGGGTTGTGACTGTGTCTGCTTAGTTCGGCATAGCAAGGTAAACCCCGGGCGTGATCTTGAAGCCCGGGAAAGCAAGTCCCAAGAGGCACCAGCTCTCCCGCCGCTCTTCTTCCCTGCCGAGACAAAGTGAACACCCAAAGTTTTTCTGAGGAAACAGCAGCGAAGTGCGGTTCGTGCCAAGCTGAAAACCTCTGCGAAAGCATAGCAGTCGCGGGGAAATCAGAGTCGGTTCTGTGGGCTGCTTTTGTTGCTTGCCTTAGCCTAGTATTTGCAGCACTATGGGAGCATATGGCATAGACCAAAATCCTCTTTGCCCTGGGCATCGCCTCTGGGAAAGCATAGCATTCTTTGCGAAACCAGATTCGGGTCTGAGGGATTCTCCTGTTGCCTGAGCTGGTCTCCTCAGCACGGTGTAATAAACCCGCATGGAACGAAATCTTCTTTGCCTGTGCATCTCTCTGCCTGAGAGAGAAGCGAGCTTGCGCCTGTGGAAAGAGCCTTAAGGAAAGGGACTTGTCTTTCACGGTGCTCCCCAGGAGCAAGCTGCCCAGTGAGAAGAGCAGGAGCCGTTGGCCTTCTGGTCTGGAAAAGGTTGCTAAGCAGGAGAGCCTTCCCAGGCAGGCACAGCGGCCAGTGACAATACAAGTGTCACTAGCTCCCTGTGCAGAGAAGGAAGTCTGGCCAGCTAAGGAGACAGGAGGGGATGAGGTGGGCAGGGCGCGTGGTCCTCTCTTAGAAAGGAGTCTGGGCAGAGAGCATGCCTGTCCTGAGCCTCTGGGCTTAAGGAGACAGCAGCTCCTTGGCCACCTGTCCCTGAGGCAGACATGCACTAGCCACCAGGCGCCTACACTGACCTCGCAGAAACAGCTACCTGAAATAACGGGGAGTCAGATGCCGTCTTCCTCCAGGATGTGGAAGCTTGGAGGAGGCACGGGGTTTCAGGGGAAGGAGTGGGGACAGTCCCCCAAAGCTCCCTATTAAGTGCACGGGCGGTGTGCTGGGATCCTGTCACCTTTCCTTTCCTGTGGGGAAAGCACTGGCCTAGTCCGCGAGTCCGCCTGAGCGCCAGAGTAAAGGGCCAAGCGATGCCTACACTGGGAGATGGTGGTGTGCATAGAGTGCCATCCAAGGCTACGCGCCCTATAGCAGCATCGTGGCTGTGTCTGCTTAGTTCGGCCTGGCAGGGTGATCCCAGGACGCGAACATGGATCCCTGGAAAGCAAGGACCAAGAGGCACCAGCTCTCCCGCAGCTCTTCTTCCCTGAGGCAACTGAAGGCTTGCTGAGGGGCAGCAGCGAAGTGCTATTCGCTCCAAGCCAAAGCCTCTGCGAAAGCACAGCATTCGCTGAGAAATGTTCTGTGGGCTGCTGCTGCTTGCCTGAGCCCAGTCTCACGGTGGGAGAAACCCGCATACAGCGAAAGCCTCATTGCCTGGGCATCTCCCTGTGAAAGCACTGCGTTCCTTGGGAAATCAGAGTTGGGTTTGGGGATGCTGCTACTGCTTGCCTGAGCTAGACTCCGGATCTCGGTGGAAGATACTCGCATGGAGCAAAGTACCCTTTGCCCTAGCATACCCTCTGCCTGAGAGAGAAGCCAAGAGTGGGGAAGGCTCAGCACAACAACCCCGGAGAAGAGAAGGATCCGTTGGCCTTGGGGTCAGGAAACGCTCGGGAAGCAGGATAACCTGCCGTGGCATTAACAGCAGGCCGGTGGCAAGACAAGTGTCACCTGCTCCATGTGCGGAGCGATGGAACACCGGCTGCTAAGGAGACATGAGGGGACGACTAGGGCAGAGGAGCGTGAACCACTCTGAGGAAGGAGTCTGGGCAGAAGGCAGGCCTGTCCTGTGCCTCTGGTTGCAAGGGGAGATCATCTCCTTGGCCACCTGTCCCAAGGGCAGACTTGGGCTTGCCACCAGGTGCTATACCCGGAACGCGCAGAAACAAACCCATGGAGAAACGGGCAGTCAGATGCCGTCTTCCACCAAGATGTGGCAGCGATGTGGGTGGCAGTGCGTGTGCCGGGAAAGGAGTGGAGACAGTCCCCCACAGTTCCCTGTCCCAGTGCCCGGGCGTGTGCAGTGATCCTGTCACCTCCTCTCTCCTGTGGTGAAGGCACTGGCCTAGACCCCGAGTCTGCCTGTGCGCCAGAGCAAAAGGCAAAGACTTTCCTACCCCAGGAGATGATAATATGCATAGAGTGCCATGCTAAGACATGCACGCTGCTGCAGGGTTGTGACTGTGTCTGCTTAGTTCGGCATAGCAAGGTGAACCCCGGGCGTGATCTTGAAGTCCGGGAAAGCAAGTCCCAAGAGGCACCAGCTCTCCCGCCTCTCTTCTTCCCTGCCGCGACAGAGTGAACACCCAAAGTTTTTCTGAGGAAACAGCAGCGAAGTGCGGTTCGTGCCAAGCTGAAAACCTCTGCGAAAGCATAGCATTCGCGGGGAAATCAGAGTCGGTTCTGTGGGCTGCTTTTGTTGCTTGCCTTAGCCTAGTATTCGCAGCACTATGGGAGCATACGGCATAGAACGAAATCCTCTTTGCCCTGGGCATCGCCTCTGGGAAAGCATAGCATTCTTTGCGAACCAGATTCGGGTCTGAGAGATTCTCCTGTTGCCTGAGCTGGTCTCCTCAGCACGGTGTAATAAACCTGCATGGAACGAAATCTGCTTTGCCTGTGCATCTCTCTGCCTGAGAGAGAAGCGATCTTGCGCCTGTGGAAAGAGCCTTAAGGAAAGGGACTTGTCTTTCACGGTGCTCCCCAAGAGCAAGCTGCCCAGTGAGAAGAGCAGGAGCCGTTGGCCTTCTGGTCTGGAAAAGGTTGCTAAGCAGGAGAGCCTTCCCAGGCAGGCACAGCGGCCAGTGACAATACAAGTGTCACTAGCTCCCTGTGCAGAGAAGGAAGTCTGGCCAGCTAAGGAGACAGGAGGGGATGAGGTGGGCAGGGCGCGTGGTCATCTCTTAGAAAGGAGTCTGGGCAGAGAGCATGCCTGTCCTGAGCCTCTGGGCTTAAGGAGACAGCAGCTCCTTGGCCACCTGTCCCTGGGGCAGACATGCACTAGCCACCAGGCGCCTACCCTGAACTCGCAGAAACAGCTCCCTGAAATAACGGGGAGTCAGATGCCGTCTTCCTCCAGGATGTGGAAGCTTGGAGGAGGCACGGGGTTTCAGGGGAAGGAGTGGGGACAGTCCCCCAAAGCTCCCTATTAAGTGCACGGGCGGTGTGCTGGGAACCTGTCACCTATCCTTTCCTGTGGGGAAAGCACTGGCCTAGTCCGCGAGTCCGCCTGAGCGCCAGAGTAAAGGGCCAAGCGATGCCTACACTGGGAGATGGTGGTGTGCATAGAGTGCCATCCAAGGCTACGCGCGCTATAGCAGCATCGTGGCTGTGTCTGCTTAGTTCGGCCTGGCAGGGTGATCCCAGGACGCGACCATGGATCCCTGGAAAGCAAGGACCAAGAGGCACCAGCTCTCCCGCAGCTCTTCTTCCCTGAGGCCCCTGAAGGCTTGCTGAGGAGCAGTAGCGAAGTGCTGTTCGCTCCAAGCCAAAGCCTCTGCGAAAACACAGCATTCGCTGAGAAATGTTCTGTGGGCTGCTGCTGCTTGCCTGAGCCCAGTCTCACGGTGGGAGAAACCCGCATACAGCGAAAGCTTCATTGCCTGGGCATCTCCCTGTGAAAGCACTGCGTTCCTTGGGAAATCAGAGTTGGGATTGGGGATGTTGCTACTGCTTGCCTGAGCTAGACTCCGGAGCTCGGTGGAAGATACTCGCATGGAGCGAAATACCCTTTGCCCTAGCATACCCTCTGCCTGAGAGAGAAGCCAAGAGTGTGGAAGGCTCAGCACGCCGCCCCCGGAGAAGAGAAGGAGCCGTTGGCCTTGGGGTCAGGAAACGCTCGGGAAGCAGGATAACCTGCCGTGGCATTAACAGCAGGCCGGTGGCAAGACAAGTGTCACCTGCTCCATGTGCGGAGCGAAGGAACCCCGGCTGCTAAGGAGACATGAGGGGACGACTAGGGCAGAGGAGCGTGAACCACTCTGAGGAAGGAGTCTGAGCAGAAGGCAGGCCTGTCCTGTGCCTCTGGTCGCGAGGGGAGATCATCTCCTTGGCCACCTGTCCCAAGGGCAGACTTGGGCTTGCCACCAGGTGCTATACCCGGAACGCGCAGGAACAAACCCATGGAGAAACGGGCAGTCAGATGCCGTCTTCCACCAAGATGTGGCAGCGATGTGGGTGGCAGTGCGTGTGCCGGGAAAGGAGTGGAGACAGTCCCCCACAGTTCCCTGTCCCAGTGCCCGGGCGTGTGCAGTGATCCTGTCACCTCCTCTCTCCTGTGGTGAAGGCAATGGCCTAGACCCCGAGTCTGCCTGTGCGCCAGAACAAAAGGCAAAGCCTTTCCTACCCCAGGAGATGGTAATAGGCATAGAGTGCCATGCTAAGACATGCACGCTGCTGCAGTGTTGTGACTGTGTCTGCTTAGTTCGGCAAGGCAAGGTGAACCCCGGGCGTGATCTTGAAGCCCGGGAAAGCAAGTCCCAAGAGGCACCAGCTCTCCCGCCTCTCTTCTTCCCTGCCGAGACAAAGTGAATACCCAAAGTTTTTGTGAGGAAACAGCAGCGAAGTGCGGTTCGTGCCAAGCTGAAAACCTCTGCGAAAGCATAGCAGTCGCGGGGAAATCAGAGTCGGTTCTGTGGGCTGCTTTTGTTGCTTGCCTTAGCCTAGTATTCGCAGCACTATGGGAGCATACGGCATAGAGCGAAATCCTCTTTGCCCTGGGCATCGCCTCTGGGAAAGCATAGCATTCTTTGCGAAACCAGATTCGGGTCTGAGGAATTCTCCTGTTGCCTGAGCTGGTCTCCTCAGCACGGTGTAATAAACCCGCATGGAACGAAATCTTCTTTGCCTGTGCATCTCTCTGCCTGAGAGAGAAGCGAGCTTGCGCCTGTGGAAAGAGCCTTAAGGAAAGGAACTTGTCTTTCACGGTGCTCCCCAGGAGCATGTCTGTGAAAGGTGCAGCAAGCTGCCCTGTGAGAAGAGCAGGAGCCGTTGGCCTTCTGGTCTGGAAAAGGTTGCTAAGCAGGAGAGCCTTCCCAGGCAGGCACAGCGGCCAGTGACAATACAAGTGTCACTAGCTCCCTGTGCAGAGAAGGAAGTCTGGCCAGCTAAGGAGACAGGAGGGGATGTGGTGGGCAGGGCGTGTGGTCCTCTCTTAGAAAGGAGTCCGGGCAGAGAGCATGCCTGTCCTGAGCCTCTGGGCTTAAGGAGACAGCAGCTCCTTGGCCACCTGTCCCTGGGGCAGACATGCACTAGCCACCAGGCGCCTACCCTGAACTCGCAGAACAGCTCCCTGAAAAAACGCGGAGTCAGATGCCGTCTTCCTCCAGGATGTGGAAGCTTGGAGGAGGCACGGGGTTTCAGGGGAAGGAGTGGGGACAGTCCCCCAAAGCTCCCTATTAAGTGCACGGGCGGTGTGCTGGGATCCTGTCACCTTTCCTTTCCTGTGGGGAAAGCACTGGCCTAGTCCGCGAGTCCGCCTGAGATCCAGAGTAAAGGGCCAAGCGATGCCTACACTGGGAGGTGGTGGTGTGCATAGAGTGCTATCCAAGGCTACGCGCGTTATAGCAGCATCGTGGCTGTGTCTGCTTAGTTCGGCCTGGCAGGGTGATCCCAGGACGAGACCATGGATCCCTGGAAAGCAAGGACCAAGAGGCACCAGCTCTCCCGCAGCTCTTCTTCCCTGAGGCAACTGAAGGCTTGCTGAGGAAGCAGCAGCGAAGTGCTGTTCGCTCCAAGCCAAAGCCTCTGCGAAAGCACAGCATTCGCTGAGAAATGTTCTGTGGGCTGCTGCTGCTTGCCTGAGCCCAGTCTCACGGTGGGAGAAACCCGCATACAGCGAAAGCTTCATCTCCCTGTGAAAGCACTGCGTTCCTTGGGAAATCAGAGTTGGGTTTGGGGATGCTGCTACTGCTTGCCTGAGCTAGACTCCGGAGCTCGGTGGAAGATACTCGCATGGAGCGGACTACCCTTTGCACTAGCATACCCTCTGCCTGAGAGAGAAGCCAAGAGTGGGGCAGGCTCAGCACGCCGCCCCCGGAGAAGAGAAGGAGCCGTTGGCCTTGGGGTCAGGAAATGCTCGGGAAGCAGGATAACCTGCCGTGGCATTAACAGCAGGCCGGTGGCAAGACAAGTGTGACCTGCTCCATGTGCAGAGCGATGGAACCCCGGCTGCTAAGGAGACATGAGGGGACGACTAGGGCAGAGGAGCGTGAACCACTCTGAGGAAGGAGTCTGGGCAGAAGGCAGGCCTGTCCTGTGCCTCTAGTCGCAAGGGGAGATCATCTCCTTGGCCACCTGTCCCAAGGGCAGACTTGGGCTTGCCACCAGGTGCTATACCCGGAACGCGCAGAAACAAACCCATGAAGAAACGGGCAGTCAGATGCCGTCTTCCACCAAGATGTGGCAGCGATGTGGGTGGCAGTGCGTGTGCCGGGAAAGGAGTGGAGACAGTCCCCCACAGTTCCCTGTCCCAGTGCCCGGGCGTGTGCAGTGATCCTGTCACATCCTCTCTCCTGTGGAGAATGCACTGGCCTAGACCCCGAGTCTGCCTGTGCGCCAGAGCAAAAGGCAAAGCCTTTCTTACCCCAGGAGATGGTAATAGGCATAGAGTGCCATGCTAAGACATGCACGCTGCTGCAGGGTTGGGACTGTGTCTGCTTAGTTCGGCATAGCAAGGTGAACCCCGGGCGTGATCTTGAAGCCCGGGAAAGCAAGTCCCAAGAGGCACCAGCTCTCCCGCCTCTCTTCTTCCCTGCCGCGACAGAGTGAACACCCAAAGCCTTTCTGAGGAAACAGCAGCGAAGTATGGTTCGTGCCAAGCTGAAAACATCTGCGAAAGCATAGCAGTCGCGAGGAAATCAGAGTCGGTTCTGTGGGCTGCTTTTGTTGCTTGCCTTAGCCTAGTATTTGCAGCACTATGGGAGCATAGGGCATAGAGCGAAATCCTCTTTGCCCTGGGCATCGCCTCTGGGAAAGCATAGCATTCTTTGCGAAACCAGATTCGGGTCTGAGGGATTCTCCTGTTGCCTGAGCTGGTCTCCTCAGCACGGTGTAATCAACCCGCATGGAACGAAATCTTCTTTGCCTGTGCATCTCTCTGCCTGAGAGAGAAGCGAGCTTGCGCCTGTGGAAAGAGCCTTAAGGAAAGGGACTTGTCTTTCACGGTGCTCCCCAGGAGCATGTCTGTGAAAGGTGCAGCAAGCTGCCCTGTGAGAAGAGCTGGAGCCGTTGGCCTTCTGGTCTGGAAAAGGTTGCTAAGCAGGAGAGCCTTCCCAGGCAGGCACAGCGGCCAGTGACAATACAAGTGTCACTAGCTCCCTGTGCAGAGAAGGAAGTCTGGCCAGCTAAGGAGACAGGAGGGGATGAGGTGGGCAGGGCGTGTGGTCCTCTCTTAGAAAGGATTCTGGGCAGAGAAAATGCCTGTCCTGAGCCTCTGGGCTTAAGGAGACAGCAGCTCCTTGGCCACCTGTCCCTGGGGCAGACATGCACTAGCCACCAGGCGCCTACCCTGAACTCGCAGATTCAGCTCCCTGAAATAACAGGGAGTCAGATGCCGTCTTCCTCCAGGATGTGGAAGCTTGGAGGAGGCACGGGGTTTCAGGGGAAGGAGTGGGGACAGTCCCCCAAGGCTCCCTATTAAGTGCACGGGCAGTGTGCTGAGATCTGTCACCTTTCCTTTCCTGTGGGGAAAGCACTGGCCTAGTCCGCGAGTCCGCCGGAGCGCCAGAGTAAAGGGCCAAGCGATGCCTACACTGGGAGATGGTGGTGTGCATAGAGTGCCATCCAAGGCTACGCGCCCTATAGCAGCATCGTGGCTGTGTCTGCTTAGTTCGGCCTGGCAGGGTGATCCCAGGACGCGAACATGGATCCCTGGAAAGCAAGGACCAAGAGGCACCAGCTCTCCCGCAGCTCTTCTTCCCTGAGGCAACTGAAGGCTTGCTGAGGAAGCCGCAGCGAAGTGCTGTTCGCTCCAAGCCAAAGCCTCTGCGAAAGCACAGCATTCGCTGAGAAATGTTCTGTGGGCTGCTGCTGCTTGCCTGAGCCCAGTCTCACGGTGGGAGAAACCCGCATACAGCGAAAGCCTCATTGCCTGGGCATCTCCCTGTGAAAGCACTGCGTTCCTTGGGAAATCAGAGTTGGGTTTGGGGATGCTGCTACTGCTTGCCTGAGCTAGACTCCGGAGCTCGGTGGAAGATACTCGCATGGAGCGAAATACCCTTTGCCCTAGCATACCCTCTGCCTGAGAGAGAAGCCAAGAGTGGGGAAGGCTCAGCACGCCGCCCCCGGAGAAGAGAAGGAGCCGTTGGCCTTGGGGTCAGGAAACGCTCGGGAAGCAGGATAACCTGCCGTGGCATTAACAGCAGGCCGGTGGCAAGACAAGTGTCACCTGCTCCATGTGCGGAGCGATGGAACCCCGGCTGCTAAGGAGACATGAGGGGACGACTAGGGCAGAGGAGCGTGAACCACTCTGAGGAAGGAGTCTGGGCAGAAGGCAGGCCTGTCCTGTGCCTCTGGTCGCAAGGGGGAGATCATCTCCTTGGCCACCTGTCCCAAGGGCAGACTTGGGCTTGCCACCAGGTGCTATACCCGGAACGCGCAGAAACAAACCCATGGAGAAACGGGCAGTCAGATGCCGTCTTCCACCAAGATGTGGCAGCGATGTGGGTGGCAGTGCGTGTGCCGGGAAAGGAGTGGAGACAGTCCCCCACAGTTCCCTGTCCCAGTGCCCGGGCGTGTGCAGTGATCCTGTCACCTCCTCTCTCCTGTGGTGAAGGCATTGGCCTAGACCCCGAATCTGCCTGTGCGCCAGAGCAAAAGGCAAAGTCTTTCCTACCCCAGGAGATGGTAATAGGCATAGAGTGCCATGCTAAGACATGCACGCTGCTGCAGGGTTGTGACTGTGTCTGCTTAGTTCGGCATAGCAAGGTGAACCCCGGGCGTGATCTTGAAGCCCGGGAAAGCAAGTCCCAAGAGGCACCACCTCTCCCGCCTCTCTTCTTCCCTGCCGCGACAGAGTGAACACCCAAAGCCTTTCTGAGGAAACAGCAGCGAAGTGCGGTTCGTGCCAAGCTGAAAACCTCTGCGAAAGCATAGCAATCGCGGGGAAATCAGAGTCGGTTCTGTGGGCTGCTTTTGTTGCTTGCCTTAGCCTAGTATTCGCAGCACTATGGGAGCATAGGGCATAGAGCGAAATCCTCTTTGCCCTGGGCATCGCCTCTGGGAAAGCATAGGATTCTTTGCGAAACCAGATTCGGGTCTGAGGGATTCTCCTGTTGCCTGAGCTGGTCTCCTCAGCACGGTTAATAACCCGCATGGAACGAAATCTTCTTTGCCTGTGCATCTCTCTGCCTGAGAGAGAAGCGAGCTTGCGCCAGTGGAAAGAGCCTTAAGGAAAGGGACTTGTCTCACGGTGCTCCCCAGGAGCAAGCTGCCCAGTGAGAAGAGCAGGAGCCGTTGGCCTTCTGGTCTGGAAAAGGTTGCTAAGCAGGAGAGCCTTCCCAGGCAGGCACAGCGGCCAGTGACAATACAAGTGTCACTAGCTCCCTGTGCAGAGAAGGAAGTCTGGCCAGCTAAGGAGACAGGAGGGGATGAGGTGGGCAGGGCGCGTGGTCCTCTCTTAGAAAGGAGTCTGGGCAGAGAGCATGCCTGTCCTGAGCCTCTGGGCTTAAGGAGACAGCAGCTCCTTGGCCACCTGTCCCTGGGGCAGACATGCACTAGCCACCAGGAGCCTACCCTGAACTCGCAGAAACAGCTCCCTGAAATAACGGGGAGTCAGATGCCGTCTTCCTCCAGGATGTGGAAGCTTGGAGGAGGCACGGGGTTTCAGGGGAAGGAGTGGGGACAGTCCCCCAAAGCTCCCTCTTAAGTGCACGGGCGGTGTGCTGGGATCCTGTCACCTTTCCTTTCCTGTGGGGAAAGCACTGGCCTAGTCCGCGAGTCCGCCTGAGATCCAGAGTAAAGGGCCAAGCGATGCCTATACTGGGAGTTGGTGGTGTGCATAGAGTGCCATCCAAGTCTACGCGCGCTATAGCAGCATTGTGGCTGTGTCTGCTTAGTTCGGCCTGGCAGTGTGATCCCAGGACGCGAACATGGATCCCTGGAAAGCAAGGACCAAGAGGCACCAGCTCTCCCGCAGCTCTTCTTCACTGAGGCAACTGAAGGCTTGCTGAGGAAGCAGCAGCGAAGTGCTGTTCGCTCCAAGCCAAAGCCTCTGCGAAAGCACAGCATTCGCTGAGAAATGTTCTGTGGGCTGCTGCTGCTTGCCTGAGCCCAGTCTCACGGTGGGAGAACCCCGCATACAGCGAAAGCCTCATTGCCTGGGCATCTCCCTGTGAAAGCACTGCGTTCCTTGGGAAATCAGAGTTGGGTTTGGGGATGCTGCTACTGCTTGCCTGAGCTAGACTCCGGAGCTCGGTGGAAGATACTCGCATGGAGCGGACTACCCTTTGCCCTAGCATACCCTCTGCCTGAGAGAAAAGCCAAGAGTGGGGCAGGCTCAGCACGCCGCCCCCGGAGAAGAGAAGGAGCAGTTGGCCTTGGGGTCAGGAAATGCTCGGGAAGCAGGATAACCTGCCGTGGCATTAACAGCAGGCCGGTGGCAAGACAAGTGTCACCTGCTCCATGTGCGGAGCGATGGAACCCCGGCTGCTAAGGAGACATGAGGGGACGACTAGGGCAGAGGAGCGTGAACCACTCTGAGGAAGGAGTCTGGGCAGAAGGCAGGCCTGTCCTGTGCCTCTGGTCGCAAGGGGAGATCATCTCCTTGGCCACCTGTCCCAAGGGCAGACTTGGGCTTGCCACCAGGTGCTATACCCGGAACGCGCAGAAACAAACCCATGAAGAAACGGGCAGTCAGATGCCGTCTTCCACCAAGATGTGGCAGCGATGTGGGTGGCAGTGCGTGTGCCGGGAAAGGAGTGGAGACAGTCCCCCACAGTTCCCTGTCCCAGTGCCCGGGCGTGTGCAGTGATCCTGTCACCTCCTCTCTCCTGTGGTGAAGGCACTGGCCTAGACCCCGAGTCTGCCTGTGCGCCAGAGCAAAAGGCAAAGCCTTTCCTACCCCAGGAGATGGTAATAGGCATAGAGTGCCATGCTAAGACATGCACGCTGCTGCAGGGTTGGGACTGTGTCTGCTTAGTTCGGCATAGCAAGGTGAACCCCGGGCGTGATCTTGAAGCCCGGGAAAGCAAGTCCCAAGAGGCACCAGCTCTCCCGCCTCTCTTCTTCCCTGCCGCGACAGAGTGAACACCCAAAGCCTTTCTGAGGAAACAGCAGCGAAGTGTGGTTCGTGCCAAGCTGAAAACATCTGCGAAAGCATAGCAGTCGCGAGGAAATCAGAGTCGGTTCTGTGGGCTGCTTTTGTTGCTTGCCTTAGCCTAGTATTCGCAGCACTATGGGAGCATAGGGCATAGAGCGAAATCCTCTTTGCCCTGGGCATCGCCTCTGGTAAAGCATAGCATTCTTTGCGAAACCAGATTCGGGTCTGAGGGATTCTCCTGTTGCCTGAGCTGGTCTCCTCAGCACGGTGTAATAAACCCGCATGGAACGAAATCTTCTTTGCCTGTGCATCTCTCTGCCTGAGAGAGAAGCGAGCTTGCGCCTGTGGAAAGAGCCTTAAGGAAAGGGACTTGTCTTTCACGGTGCTCCCCAGGAGCATGTCTGTGAAAGGTGCAGCAAGCTGCCCTGTGAGAAGAGCAGGAGCCGTTGGCCTTCTGGTCTGGAAAAGGTTGCTAAGCAGGAGAGCCTTCCCAGGCAGGCACAGCGGCCAGTGACAATACAAGTGTCACTAGCTCCCTGTGCAGAGAAGGAAGTCTGGCCAGCTAAGGAGACAGGAGGGGATGAGGTGGGCAGGGCGCGTGGTCCTCTCTTATAAAGGATTCTGGGCAGAGAAAATGCCTGTCCTGAGCCTCTGGGCTTAAGGAGACAGCAGCTCTTGGCCACCTGTCCCTGGGGCAGACATGCACTAGCCACCAGGCGCCTACCCTGAACTCGCAGATTCAGCTCCCTGAAATAACAGGGAGTCAGATGCCGTCTTCCTCCAGGATGTGGAAGCTTGGAGGAGGCACGGGGTTTCAGGGGAAGGAGTGGGGACAGTCCCCCAAGGCTCCCTATTTAGTGCACGGGCAGTGTGCTGAGATCTGTCACCTTTCCTTTCCTGTGGGGAAAGCACTGGCCTAGTCCGCGAGTCCGCCTGAGCGCCAGAGTAAAGGGCCAAGCGATGCCTACACTGGGAGATGGTGGTGTGCATAGAGTGCCATCCAAGGCTACGCGCCCTATAGCAGCATCGTGGCTGTGTCTGCTTAGTTCGGCCTGGCAGGGTGATCCCAGGACGCGAACATGGATCCCTGGAAAGCAAGGACCAAGAGGCACCAGCTCTCCCGCAGCTCTTCTTCCCTGAGGCAACTGAAGGCTTGCTGAGGAAGCAGCAGCGAAGTGCTGTTCGCTCCAAGCCAAAGCCTCTGCGAAAGCACAGCATTCGCTGAGAAATGTTCTGTGGGCTGCTGCTGCTTGCCTGAGACCAGTCTCACGGTGGGAGAAACCCGCATACAGCGAAAGCCTCATTGCCTGGGCATCTCCCTGTGAAAGCACTGCGTTCCTTGGGAAATCAGAGTTGGGTTTGGGGATGCTGCTACTGCTTGCCTGAGCTAGACTCCGGAGCTCGGTGGAAGATACTCACATGGAGCGAAATACCCTTTGCCCTAGCATACCCTCTGCCTGAGAGAGAAGCCAAGAGTGGGGAAGGCTCAGCACGCCGCCCCCGGAGAAGAGAAGGAGCCGTTGGCCTTGGGGTCAGGAAACGCTCGGGAAGCAGGATAACCTGCCGTGGCATTAACAGCAGGCCGGTGGCAAGACAAGTGTCACCTGCTCCATGTGCGGAGCGATGGAACCCCGGCTGCAAAGGAGACATGAGGGGACGACTAGGGCAGAGGAGCGTGAACCACTCTGAGGAAGGAGTCTGGGCAGAAGGCAGGCCTGTCCTGTGCCTCTGGTCGCAAGGGGAGATCATCTCCTTGGCCACCTGTCCCAAGGGCAGACTTGGGCTTGCCACCAGGTGCTATACCCGGAACGCGCAGAAACAAACCCATGGAGAAACGGGCAGTCAGATGCCGTCTTCCACCAAGATGTGGCAGCGATGTGGGTGGCAGTGCGTGTGCCGGGAAAGGAGTGGAGACAGTCCCCCACAGTTCCCTGTCCCAGTGCCCGGGCGTGTGCAGTGATCCTGTCACCTCCTCTCTCCTGTGGTGAAGGCACTGGCCTAGACCCCGGGTCTGCCTGTGCACCAGAGCAAAAGGCAAAGGCTTTCCTACCCCAGGAGATGGTAATAGGCATAGAGTGCCATGCTAAGACATGCACGCTGCTGCAGGGTTGGGACTGTGTCTGCTTAGTTCGGCATAGCAAGGTGAACCCCGGGCGTGATCTTGAAGCCCGGGAAAGCAAGTCCCAAGAGGCACCAGCTCTCCCGCCTCTCTTCTTCCCTGCCGCGACAGAGTGAACACCCAAAGCCTTTCTGAGGAAACAGCAGCGAAGTGTGGTTCGTGCCAAGCTGAAAACCTCTGCGAAAGCATAGCAGTCGCGGGGAAATCAGAGTCGGTTCTGTGGGCTGCTTTTGTTGCTTGCCTTAGCCTAGTATTTGCAGCACTATGGGAGCATACGGCATAGAGCGAAATCCTCTTTGCCCTGGGCATCGCCTCTGGGAAAGCATAGCATTCTTTGCGAAACCAGATTCGGGTCTGAGGGATTCTCCTGTTGCCTGAGCTGGTCTCCTCAGCACGGTGTAATCAACCCGCATGGAACGAAATCTTCTTTGCCTGTGCATCTCTCTGCCTGAGAGAGAAGCGAGCTTGCGCCTGTGGAAAGAGCCTTAAGGAAAGGGACTTGTCTTTCACGGTGCTCCCCAGGAGCATGTCTGTGAAAGGTGCAGCAAGCTGCCCAGTGAGAAGAGCAGGAGCCGTTGGCCTTCTGGTCTGGAAAAGGTTGCTAAGCAGGAGAGCCTTCCCAGGCAGGTACAGCGGCCAGTGACAATACAAGTGTCACTAGCTCCCTGTGCAGAGAAGGAAGTCTGGCCGTCTAAGGAGACAGGAGGGGATGAGGTGGGCAGGGCGTGTGGTCCTCTCTTAGAAAGGATTCTGGGCAGAGAAAATGCCTGTCCTGAGCCTCTGGGCTTAAGGAGACAGCAGCTCCTTGGCCACCTGTCCCTGGGGCAGACATGCACTAGCCACCAGGCGCCTACCCTGAACTCGCAGATACAGCTCCCTGAAATAACAGGGAGTCAGATGCCGTCTTCCTCCAGGATGTGGAAGCTTGGAGGAGGCACGGGGTTTCAGGGGAAGGAGTGGGAACAGTCCCCCAAGGCTCCCTATTAAGTGCACGGGCGGTGTGCTGGGATCCTGTCACCTTTCCTTTCCTGTGGGGAAAGCACTGGCCTAGTCCGCGAGTCCGCCTGAGCGCCAGAGTAAAGGGCCAAGCGATGCCTACACTGGGAGATGGTGGTGTGCATAGAGTGCCATCCAAGGCTACGCGCCCTATAGCAGCATCGTGGCTGTGTCTGCTTAGTTCGGCCTGGCAGGGTGATCCCAGGACGCGAACATGGATCCCTGGAAAGCAAGGACCAAGAGGCACCAGCTCTCCCGCAGCTCTTCTTCCCTGAGGCAACTGAAGGCTTGCTGAGGAAGCAGCAGCGAAGTGCTGTACGCTCCAAGCCAAAGCCTCTGCGAAATCACAGCATTCGCTGAGAAATGTTCTGTGGGCTGCTGCTGCTTGCCTGAGCCCAGTCTCACGGTGGGAGAAACCCGCATACAGCGAAAGCCTCATTGCCTGGGCATCTCCCTGTGAAAGCACTGCGTTCCTTGGGAAATCAGAGTTGGGTTTGGGGATGCTGCTACTGCTTGCCTGAGCTAGACTCCGGAGCTCGGTGGAAGATACTCGCATGGAGCGAAATACCCTTTGCCCTAGCATACCCTCTGCCTGAGAGAGAAGCCAAGAGTGGGGAAGGCTCAGCACGCCGCCCCCGGAGAAGAGAAGGAGCCGTTGGCCTTGGGGTCAGGAAACGCTCGGGAAGCAGGATAACCTGCCGTGGCATTAACAGCAGGCCGGTGGCAAGACAAGTGTCACCTGCTCCATGTGCGGAGCGATGGAACCCCGGCTGCTAAGGAGACATGAGGGGACGACTAGGGCAGAGGAGCATGAACCACTCTGAGGAAGGAGTCTGGGCAGAAGGCAGGCCTGTCCTGTGCCTCTGGTCGCAAGGGGAGATCATCTCCTTGGCCACCTGTCCCAAGGGCAGACTTGGGCTTGCCACCAGGTGCTATACCCGGAACGCGCAGAAACAAACCCATGGAGAAACGGGCAGTCAGATGCCGTCTTCCACCAAGATGTGGCAGCGATGTGGGTGGCAGTGCGTGTGCCGGGAAAGGAGTGGAGACAGTCCCCCACAGTTCCCTGTCCCAGTGCCCGGGCGTGTGCAGTGATCCTGTCACCTCCTCTCTCCTGTGGTGAAGGCACTGGCCTAGACCCCGGGTCTGCCTGTACACCAGAGCAAAAGGCAAAGGCTTTCCTACCCCAGGAGATGGTAATAGGCATAGAGTGCCATGCTAAGACATGCACGCTGCTGCAGGGTTGGGACTGTGTCTGCTTAGTTCGGCATAGCAAGGTGAACCCCGGGCGTGATCTTGAAGCCCGGGAAAGCAAGTCCCAAGAGGCACCAGCTCTCCCGCCTCTCTTCTTCCCTGCCGCGACAGAGTGAACACCCAAAGCCTTTCTGAGGAAACAGCAGCGAAGTGTGGTTCGTGCCAAGCTGAAAACCTCTGCGAAAGCATAGCAGTCGCGGGGAAATCAGAGTCGGTTCTGTGGGCTGCTTTTGTTGCTTGCCTTAGCCTAGTATTTGCAGCACTATGGGAGCATACGGCATAGAGCGAAATCCTCTTTGCCCTGGGCATCGCCTCTGGGAAAGCATAGCATTCTTTGCGAAACCAGATTCGGGTCTGAGGGATTCTCCTGTTGCCTGAGCTGGTCTCCTCAGCACGGTGTAATCAACCCGCATGGAACGAAATCTTCTTTGCCTGTGCATCTCTCTGCCTGAGAGAGAAGCGAGCTTGCGCCTGTGGAAAGAGCCTTAAGGAAAGGGACTTGTCTTTCACGGTGCTCCCCAGGAGCATGTCTGTGAAAGGTGCAGCAAGCTGCCCAGTGAGAAGAGCAGGAGCCGTTGGCCTTCTGGTCTGGAAAAGGTTGCTAAGCAGGAGAGCCTTCCCAGGCAGGCACAGCGGCCAGTGACAATACAAGTGTCACTAGCTCCCTGTGCAGAGAAGGAAGTCTGGCCAGCTAAGGAGACAGGAGGGGATGAGGTGGGAGGGCGCATGGTCCTCTCTTAGAAAGGATTCTGGGCAGAGAGCATGCCTGTCCTGAGCCTCTGGGCTTAAGGAGACAGCAGCTCCTTGGCCACCTGTCCCTGGGGCAGACATGCACTAGCCACCAGGCGCCTACCCTGAACTCGCAGATACAGCTCCCTGAAATAACAGGGAGTCAGATGCCGTCTTCCTCCAGGATGTGGAAGCTTGGAGGAGGCACGGGGTTTCAGGGGAAGGAGTGGGAACAGTCCCCCAAGGCTCCCTATTAAGTGCACGGGCGGTGTGCTGGGATCCTGTCACCTTTCCTTTCCTGTGGGGAAAGCACTGGCCTAGTCCGCGAGTCCGCCTGAGCGCCAGAGTAAAGGGCCAAGCGATGCCTACACTGGGAGATGGTGGTGTGCATAGAGTGCCATCCAAGGCTACGCGCCCTATAGCAGCATCGTGGCTGTGTCTGCTTAGTTCGGCCTGGCAGGGTGATCCCAGGACGCGAACATGGATCCCTGGAAAGCAAGGACCAAGAGGCACCAGCTCTCCCGCAGCTCTTCTTCCCTGAGGCACCTGAAGGCTTGCTGAGGAAGCAGCAGCGAAGTGCTGTTCGCTCCAAGCCAAAGCCTCTGCGAAAGCACAGCATTCGCTGAGAAATGTTCTGTGGGCTGCTGCTGCTTGCCTGAACCAGTCTCACGGTGGGAGAAACCCGCATACAGCGAAAGCCTCATTGCCTGGGCATCTCCCTGTGAAAGCACTGCGTTCCTTGGGAAATCGGAGTTGGGTTTGGGGATGCTGCTACTGCTTGCCTGAGCTAGACTCCGAAGCTCGATGGAAGATAATCGCATGGAGCGAAATACCCTTTGCCCTAGCATACCCTATGCCTGAGAGAGAAACCAAGAGTGGGGCAGGCTCAGCACGCCGCCCCCGGAGAAGAGAAGGAGCCGTTGGCCTTGGGGTCAGGAAACGTTCGGGAAGCAGGATAACCTGCCGTGGAATTAACAGCAGGCCGGTGGCAAGACAAGTGTCACCTGCTCCATGTGCGGAGCGATGGAACCCAGGCTGCTAAGGAGACATGAGGGGACGACTAGGGCAGAGGAGCGTGAAACACTCTGAGGAAGGAGTCTGGGCAGAAGGCAGGTCTGTCCTGTGCCTCTAGTCGCAAGGGGAGATCATCTCCTTGGCCACCTGTCCCAAGGGCAGACGGGCTTGCCACCAGGTGCTATACCCAGAACGCACAGAAACAAACCCATGGAGAAAAGGGCAGTCAGATGCCGTCTTCCACCAAGATGTGGCAGCGATGTGGGTGGCAGTGCGTGTGCCGGGAAAGGAGTGGAGACAGTCCCCCACAGTTCCCTGTCCCAGTGCCCGGGCGTGTGCAGTGATCCTGTCACCTCCTCTCTCCTGTGGTGAAGGCACTGGCCTAGACCCCGAGTCTGCCTGTGCGCCAGAGCAAAAGGCAAAGCCTTTCCTACCCCAGGAGATGGTAATAGGCATAGAGTGCCATGCTAAGACATGCACGTTGCTGCAGGGTTGGGACTGTGTATGCTTAGTTCGGCATAGCAAGGTGAACCCCGGGCGTGATCTTGAAGCCCGGGAAAGCAAGTCCCAAGAGGCACCAGCTCTCCCGCCTCTCTTCTTCCCTGCCGCGACAGAGTGAACACCCAAAGCCTTGCTGAGGAAACAGCAGCGAAGTGTGGTTCGTGCCAAGCTGAAAACCTCTGCGAAAGCATAGCAGTCGCGGGGAAATCAGAGTCGGTTCTGTGGGCTGCTTTTGTTGCTTGCCTTAGCCTAGTATTCGCAGCACTATGGGAGCATACGGCATAGAGCGAAATCCTCTTTGCCCTGGGCATCGCCTCTGGAAAAGCATAGCATTCTTTGTGAAACCAGATTCGGTTCTGAGGGATTCTCCTGTTGCCTGAGCTGGTCTCCTCAGCACGGTGTAATAAACCCGCATGGAACGAAATCTTCTTTGCCTGTGCATCTCTCTGCCTGAGAGAGAAGCGAGCTTGCGCCTGTGGAAAGAGCCTTAAGGAAAGGGACTTGTCTTTCACGGTGCTCCCCAGGAGCAAGCTGCCCTGTGAGAAGAGCAGGAGCCGTTGGCCTTCTGGTCTGGAAAAGGTTGCTAAGCTGGAGAGCCTTCCCAGGCAGGCACAGCGGCCAGTGACAATACAAGGGTCACTAGCTCCCTGTGCAGAGAAGGAAGTCTGGCCAGCTAAGGAGACAGCAGGGGATGAGGTGGGCAGGGCGCGTGGTCCTCTCTTAGAAAGGAGGCTGGGCAGAGAGCATGCCTGTCCTGAGCCTCTGGGCTTAAGGAGACAGCAGCTCCTTGGCCACCTGTCCCTGGGGCAGACATGCACTAGCCACCAGGCGCCTACCCTGAACTCGCAGAAACAGCTCCCTGAAATAACGGGGAGTCAGATGCCGTCTTCCTCCAGGATGTGGAAGCTTGGAGGAGGCACGGGGTTTCAGGGGAAGGAGTGGGGACAGTCCCCCAAAGCGCCCTATTAAGTGCACGGGCGGTGGGCTGGGTTCCTGTCACCTTTCCTTTCCTGTGGGGAAAGCACTGGCCTAGTCCGCGAGTCCGCCGGAGCGCCAGAGTAAAGGGCCAAGCGATGCCTACACTGGGAGATGGTGGTGTGCATAGAGTGCCATCCAAGGCTACGCGCGCTATAGCAGCATTGTGGCTGTGTCTGCTTAGTTCGGCCTGGCAGGGTGATCCCAGGACGCGAACATGGATCCCTGGAAAGCAAGGACCAAGAGGCACCAGCTCTCCTGCAGCTCTTCTTCCCTGAGGCAACTGAAGGCTTGCTGAGGAAGCAGCAGCGAAGTGCTGTTCGCTCCAAGCCAAAGCCTCTGCGAAAGCACAGCATTCGCTGAGAAATGTTCTGTGGGCTGCTGCTGCTTGCCTGAGACCAGTCTCACGGTGGGAGAAACCCGCATACAGCGAAAGCCTCATTGCCTGGGCATCTCCCTGTGAAAGCACTGCGTTCCTTGGGAAATCAGAGTTGGGTTTGGGGATGCTGCTACTGCTTGCCTGAGCTAGACTCCAAGCTCGGTGGAAGATACTCGCATGGAGCGAAATACCCTTTGCCCTAGCATACCCTCTGCCTGAGAGAGAAGCCAAGAGTGGGGAAGGCTCAGCACGCCGCCCCCGGAGAAGAGAAAGAGCCGTTGGCCTTGGGGTCAGGAAACGCTCGGGAAGCAGGATAACCTGCCGTGGCATTAACAGCAGGCCGGTGGCAAGACAAGTGTCACCTGCTCCATGTGCGGAGCGATGGAACCCCGGCTGCTAAGGAGACATGAGGGGACGACTAGGGCAGAGGAGCGTGAACCACTCTGAGGAAGGAGTCTGGGCAGAAGGCAGGCCTGTCCTGTGCCTCTGGTCGCAAGGGGAGATCATCTCCTTGGCCACCTGTCCCAAGGGCAGACTTGGTCTTGCCACCAGGTGCTATACCCGGAACGCGCAGGAACAAACCCATGGAGAAACGGGCAGTCAGATGCCGTCTTCCACCAAGATGTGGCAGCGATGTGGGTGGCAGTGCGTGTGCCGGGAAAGGAGTGGAGACAGTCCCCCACAGTTCCCTGTCCCAGTGCCCGGGCGTGTGCAGTGATCCTGTCACCTCCTCTCTCCTGTGGTGAAGGCACTGGCCTAGACCCCGAGTCTGCCTGTGCACCAGAGCAAAAGGCAAAGGCTTTCCTACCCCAGGAGATGGTAATAGGCATAGAGTGCCATGCTAAGACATGCACGCTGCTGCAGGGTTGGGACTGTGTCTGCTTAGTTCGGCATAGCAAGGTGAACCCCGGGCGTGATCTTGAAGCCCGGGAAAGCAAGTCCCAAGAGGCACCAGCTCTCCCGCCTCTCTTCTTCCCTGCCGCGACAGAGTGAACACCCAAAGCCTTTCTGAGGAAACAGCAGCGAATTGTGGTTCGTGCCAAGCTGAAAACCTCTGCGAAAGCATAGCAGTCGCGGGGAAATCAGAGTCGGTTCTGTGGGCTGCTTTTGTTGCTTGCCTTAGCCTAGTATTCGCAGCACTATGGGAGCATACGGCATAGAGCGAAATCCTCTTTGCCCTGGGCATCGCCTCTGGAAAAGCATAGCATTCTTTGTGAAACCAGATTCGGTTCTGAGGGATTCTCCTGTTGCCTGAGCTGGTCTCCTCAGCACGGTGTAATCAACCCGCATGGAACGAAATCTTCTTTGCCTGTGCATCTCTCTGCCTGAGAGAGAAGCGAGCTTGCGCCTGTGGAAAGAGCCTTAAGGAAAGGGACTTGTCTTTCACGGTGCTCCCCAGGAGCAAGCTGCCCTGTGAGAAGAGCAGGAGCCGTTGGCCTTCTGGTCTGGAAAAGGTTGCTAAGCTGGAGAGCCTTCCCAGGCAGGCACAGCGGCCAGTGACAATACAAGGGTCACTAGCTCCCTGTGCAGAGAAGGAAGTCTGGCCAGCTAAGGAGACAGGAGGGGATGAGGTGGGCAGGGCGCGTGGTCCTCTCTTAGAAAGGAGGCTGGGCAGAGAGCATGCCTGTCCTGAGCCTCTGGGCTTAAGGAGACAGCAGCTCCTTGGCCACCTGTCCCTGGGGCAGACATGCACTAGCCACCAGGCGCCTACCCTGAACTCACAGAAACAGCTCCCTGAAATAACGGGGAGTCAGATGCCGTCTTCCTCCAGGATGTGGAAGCTTGGAGGAGGCACGGGGTTTCAGGGGAAGGAGTGGGGACAGTCCCCCAAAGCGCCCTATTAAGTGCACGGGCGGTGGGCTGGGATCCTGTCACCTTTCCTTTCCTGTGGGGAAAGCACTGGCCTAGTCCGCGAATCCGCCGGAGCGCCAGAGTAAAGGGCCAAGCGATGCCTACACTGGGAGATGGTGGTGTGCATAGAGTGCCATCCAAGGCTACGCGCGCTATAGCAGCATCGTGGCTGTGTCTGCTTAGTTCGGCCTGGCAGGGTGATCCCAGGACGCGAACATGGATCCCTGGAAAGCAAGGACCAAGAGGCACCAGCTCTCCCGCAGCTCTTCTTCACTGAGGCAACTGAAGGCTTGCTGAGGAAGCAGCAGCGAAGTGCTGTTCGCTCCAAGCCAAAGCCTCTGCGAAAGCACAGCATTCGCTGAGAAATGTTCTGTGGGCTGCTGCTGCTTGCCTGAGACCAGTCTCACGGTGGGAGAAACCCGCATACAGCGAAAGCCTCATTGCCTGGGCATCTCCCTGTGAAAGCACTGCGTTCCTTCGGAAATCAGAGTTGGGTTTGGGGATGCTGCTACTGCTTGCCTGAGCTAGACTCCAAGCTCGGTGGAAGATACTCGCATGGAGCGAAATACCCTTTGCCCTAGCATACCCTCTGCCTGAGAGAGAAGCCAAGAGTGGGGAAGGCTCAGCACGCCGCCCCCGGAGAAGAGAAAGAGCCGTTGGCCTTGGGGTCAGGAAACGCTCGGTAAGCAGGATAACCTGCCGTGGCATTAACAGCAGGCCGGTGGCAAGACAAGTGTCACCTGCTCCATGTGCGGAGCGATGGAACCCCGGCTGCTAAGGAGACATGAGGGGACGACTAGGGCAGAGGAGCGTGAACCACTCTGAGGAAGGAGTCTGGGCAGAAGGCAGGCCTGTCCTGTGCCTCTGGTCGCAAGGGGAGATCATCTCCTTGGCCACCTGTCCCAAGGGCAGACTTGGGCTTGCCACCAGGTGCTATACCCGGAACGCGCAGAAACAAACCCATGGATAAACGGGCAGTCAGATGCCGTCTTCCACCAAGATGTGGCAGCGATGTGGGTGGCAGTGCGTGTGCCGGGAAAGGAGTGGAGACAGTCCCCCACAGTTCCCTGTCCCAGTGCCCGGGCGTGTGCAGTGATCCTGTCACCTCCTCTCTCCTGTGGTGAAGGCACTGGCCTAGACCCCGAGTCTGCCTGTGCACCAGAGCAAAAGGCAAAGGCTTTCCTACCGCAGGAGATGGTAATAGGCATAGAGTGCCATGCTAAGACATGCACGCTGCTGCAGGGTTGGGACTGTGTCTGCTTAGTTTGGCATAGCAAGGTGAACCCCGGGCGTGATCTTGAAGCCCGGGAAAGCAAGTCCAAAGAGGCACCAGCTCTCCCGCCTCTCTTCTTCCCTGCCGCGACAGAGTGAACACCCAAAGCCTTTCTAGGGAAACAGCAGCGAAGTGTGGTTCGTGCCAAGCTGAAAACCTCTGCGAAAGCATAGCAGTCGCGTGGAAATCAGAGTCGGTTCTGTGGGCTGCTTTTGTTGCTTGCCTTAGCCTAGTATTCGCAGCACTATGGGAGCATACGGCATAGAGCGAAATCCTCTTTGCCCTGGGCATCGCCTCTGGGAAAGCATAGCATTCTTTGCGAAACCAGATTCAGGTCTGAGGAATTCTCCTGTTGCCTGAGCTGGTCTCCTCAGCACGGTGTAATAAACCCGCATGGAACGAAATCTTCTTTGCCTGTGCATCTCTCTGCCTGAGAGAGAAGCGAGCTTGCGCCTGTGGAAAGAGCCTTAAGGAAAGGGACTTGTCTTTCACGGTGCTCCCCAGGAGCAAGCTGCCCAGTGAGAAGAGCAGGAGCCGTTGGCCTTCTGGTCTGGAAAAGGTTGCTAAGCAGGAGAGCCTTCCCAGGCAGGCACAGCGGCCAGTGACAATACAAGTGTCACTAGCTCCCTGTGCAGAGAAGGAAGTCTGGCCAGCTAAGGAGACAGGAGGGGATGAGGTGGGCAGGGCGCGTGGTCCTCTCTTAGAAAGGAGTCTGGGCAGAGAGCATGCCTGTCCTGAGCCTCTGGGCTTAAGGAGACAGCAGCTCCTTGGCCACCTGTCCCTGGGGCAGACATGCACTAGCAACCAGGCGCCTACCCTGAACTCGCAGAACAGCTCCCTGAAATAACGGGGAGTCAGATGCCGTCTTCTTCCAGGATGTGGAAGCTTGGAGGAGGCACGGGGTTTCAGGGGAAGGAGTGGCGACAGTCCCCCAAGGCTCCCTATTAAGTGCACGGGCGGTGGGCTGGGATCCTGTCACCTTTCCTTTCCTGTGGGGAAAGCACTGGCCTAGTCCGCGAGTCCGCCGGAGCGCCAGAGTAAAGGGCCAAGCGATGCCTACACTGGGAGATGGTGGTGTGCATAGAGTGCCATCCAAGGCTACGCGCCCTATAGCAGCATCGTGGCTGTGTCTGCTTAGTTCGGCCTGGCAGGGTGATCCCAGGACGCGAACATGGATCCCTGGAAAGCAAGGACCAAGAGGCACCAGCTCTCCCGCAGCTCTTCTTCCCTGAGGCAACTGAAGGCTTGCTGAGGAAGCAGCAGCGAAGTGCTGTTCGCCCCAAGCCAAAGCCTCTGCGAAAGCACAGCATTCGCTGAGAAATGTTCTGTGGGCTGCTGCTGCTTGCCTGAGCCCAGTCTCACGGTGGGAGAAACCCGCATACAGCGAAAGCCTCATTGCCTGGGCATCTCCCTGTGAAAGCAGTGCGTTCCTTGGGAAATCAGAGTTGGGTTTGAGGATGCTGCTACTGCTTGCCTGAGCTAGACTCCGGAGCTCGGTGGAAGATACTCGCATGGAGCGAAATACCCTTTGCCCTAGCATACCCTCTGCCTGAGAGAGAAGCCAAGAGTGGGGAAGGCTCAGCACGCCGCCCCGGGAGAAGAGAAGGAGCCGTTGGCCTTGGGGTCAGGAAACGCTCGGGAAGCAGGATAACCTGCCGTGGCATTAACAGCAGGCCGGTGGCAAGACAAGTGTCACCTGCTCCATGTGCGGAGTGATGGAACCCCGGCTGCTAAGGAGACATGAGGGGACGACTAGGGCAGAGGAGCGTGAACCACTCTGAGGAAGGAGTATGGGCAGAAGGCAGGCCTGTCCTGTGCCTCTGGTCGCAAGGGAAGATCATCTCCTTGGCCACCTGTCCCAAGGGCAGACTTGGGCTTGCCACCAGGTGCTATACCCGGAACGCACAGAAACAAACCCATGGAGAAACGGGCAGTCAGATGCCGTCTTCCACCAAGATGTGGCAGCGATGTGGGTAGCAGTGCGTGTGCCGGGAAAGGAGTGGAGACAGTCCCCCACAGTTCCCTGTCCCAGTGCCCGGGCGTGTGCAGTGATCCTGTCACCTCCTCTCTCCTGTGGTGAAGGCACTGGCCTAGACCCCGAGTCTGCCTGTGCGCCAGAGCAAAAGGCAAAGCCTTACCTACCCCAGGAGATGGTAATAGGCATAGAGTGCCATGCTAAGACATGCACGCTGCTGCAGGGTTGTGACTGTGTCTGCTTAGTTCGGCATAGCAAAGTGAACCCCGGGCGTGATCTTGAAGCCCGGGAAAGCAAGTCCAAAGAGGCACCAGCTCTCCCGCCTCTCTTCTTCCCTGCCGCGACAGAGTGAACACCCAAAGCCTTTCTGAGGAAACAGCAGCGAAGTGCGGTTCGTGCCAAGCTGAAAACCTCTGCGAAAGCATAGCAGTCGCGGGGAAATCAGAGTCGGTTCTGTGGGCTGCTTTTGTTGCTTGCCTTAGCCTAGTATTCGCAGCACTATGGGAGCATACGGCATAGAGCGAAATCGTCTTTGCCCTGGGCATCGCCTCTGGGAAAGCATAGCATTCTTTGCGAAACCAGATTCGGGTCTGAGGGATTCTCCTTTTGCCTGAGCTGGTCTCCTCAGCACGGTGTAATAAACCCGCATGGAACGAAATCTTCTTTGCCTGTGCATCTCTCTGCCTGAGAGAGAAGCGAGCTTGCGCCTGTGGAAAGAGCCTTAAGGAAAGGGACTTGTCTTCCACGGCGCTCCCCAGGAGCATGTCTGTGAAAGGTGCAGCAAGCTGCCCAGTGAGAAGAGCAGGAGCCGTTGGCCTTCTGGTCTGGAAAAGGTTGCTAAGCAGGAGAGCCTTCCCAGGCAGGCACAGCGGCCAGTGACAATACAAGTGTCACTAGCAACCTGTGCAGAGAAGGAAGTCTGGCCAGCTAAGGAGACAGGAGGGGATGAGGTGGGCAGGGCGCGTGGTCCTCTCTTAGAAAGGAGTCTGGGCAGAGAGCATGCCTGTCCTGAACCTCTGGGCTTAAGGAGACAGCAGCTCCTTGGCCACCTGTCCCTGGGGCAGACATGCACTAGCCACCAGGCGCCTACCCTGAACTCGCAGAAACAGCTCCCTGAAATAACCGGGAGTCAGATGCCGTCTTCCTCCAGGATGTGGAAGCTTGGAGGAGGCACGGGGTTTCAGGGGAAGGAGTGGGGACAGTCCCCCAAAGCTCCCTATTAAGTGCACGGGTGGTGTGCTGGGATCCTGTCACCTTTCCTTTCCTGTGGGGAAAGCACTGGCCTAGTCCGCGAGTCCGCCTGAGCGCCAGAGTAAAGGGCCAAGCGATGCCTACACTGGGAGATGGTGGTGTGGATAGAGTGCCATCCAAGGCTACGCGCGCTATAGCAGCATCATGGCTGTGTCTGCTTAGTTCGGCCTGGCAGGGTGATCCCAGGACGCGAACATGGATCCCTGCAAAGCAAGGACCAAGAGGCACCAGCTCTCCCGCAGCTCTTCTTCCCTGAGGCAACTGAAGGCTTGCTGAGGAAGCAGCAGCGAAGTGCTGTTCGCTCCAAGCCAAAGCCTCTGCGAAAGCACAGCATTCGCTGAGAAATGTTCTGTGGGCTGCTGCTGCTTGCCTGAGCCCAGTCTCACGGTGGGAGAAACCCGCATACAGCGAAAGCCTCATTGCCTGGGCATCTCCCTGTGAAAGCACTGCGTTCCTTGGGAAATCAGAGTTGGGTTTGGGGATGCTGCTACTGCTTGCCTGAGCTAGACTCCGGAGCTCGTTGGAAGATACTCGCATGGAGCGAAATACCCTTTGCCCTAGCATACCCTCTGCCTGAGAGAGAAGCCAAGAGTGGGGAAGGCTCAGCACGCCGCCCCCGGAGAAGAGAAGGAGCCGTTGGCCTTGGGGTCAGGAAACGCTCGGGAAGCAGGATAACCTGCCGTGGCATTAACAGCAGGCCGGTGGCAAGACAAGTGTCACCTGCTCCATGTGCGGAGCGATGGAACCCCGGCTGCTAAGAAGACATGAGGGGACGACTAGGGCAGAGGAGCGTGAACCACTCTGAGGAAGGAGTCTGGGCAGAAGGCAGGCCTGTCCTGTGCCTCTGGTCGCAAGGGGAGATCATCTCCTTGGCCACCTGTCCCAAGGGCAGACTTGGGCTTGCCACCAGGTGCTATACCCGGAACGCGCAGAAACAAACCCATGGAGAAACGGGCAGTCAGATGCCGTCTTCCACCAAGATGTGGCAGCGATGTGGGTGGCAGTGCGTGTGCCGGGAAAGGAGTGGAGACAGTCCCCCACAGTTCCCTGTCCCAGTGCCCGGGCGTGTGCAGTGATCCTGTCACCTCCTCTCTCCTGTGGTGAAGGCACAGGCCTAGACCCCGAGTCTGCCTGTGCGCCAGAGCAAAAGGCAAAGCCTTACCTACCCCAGGAGATGGTAATAGGCATAGAGTGCCATGCTAAGACATGCACGCTGCTGCAGGGTTGTGACTGTGTCTGCTTAGTTCGGCATAGCAAGGTGAACCCCGGGCGTGATCTTGAAGCCCGGCAAAGCAAGTCCCAAGAGGCACCAGCTCTCCCGCCTCTCTTCTTCACTGCCGCGACAGAGTGAACACCAAAAGCCTTTCTGAGGAAACAGCAGCGAAGTGCGGTTCGTGCCAAGCTGAAAACCTCTGCGAAAGCATAGCAGTCGCGGGGAAATCAGACTCGGTTCTGTGGGCTGCTTTTGTTGCTTGCCTTAGCCTAGTATTCGCAGCACTATGGGAGCATACGGCATAGAGCGAAATCCTCTTTGCCCTGGGCATCGCCTCTGGGAAAGCATAGCATTCTTTGCGAAACCAGATTCGGGTCTGAGGGATTCTCCTGTTGCCTGAGCTGGTCTCCTCAGCACGGTGTAATAAACCCGCATGGAACGAAATCTTCTTTGCCTGTGCATCTCTCTGCCTGAGAGAGAAGCGAGCTTGCGCCTGTGGAAAGAGCCTGAAGGAAAGGGACTTGTCTTCCACGGCGCTCACCAGGAGCATGTCTGTGAAAGGTGCAGCAAGCTGCCCAGTGAGAAGAGCAGGAGCCGTTGTCCTTCTGGTCTGGAAAAGGTTGCTAAGCAGGAGAGCCTTCCCAGGCAGGCACAGCGGCCAGTGACAATACAAGTGTCACTAGCTCCCTGTGCAGAGAAGGAAGTCTGGCCAGCTAAGGAGACAGGACGGGATGAGGTGGGCAGGGCGCGTGGTCCTCTCTTAGAAAGGAGTCTGGGCAGAGAGCATGCCTGTCCTGAACCTCTGGGCTTAAGGAGACAGCAGCTCCTTGGCCACCTGTCCCTGGGGCAGACATGCACTAGCCACCAGGCGCCTACCCTGAACTCGCAGAAACAGCTCCCTGAAATAACGGGGATTCAGATGCCGTCTTCCTCCAGGATGTGGAAGCTTGGAGGAGGCACGGAGTTTCAGGGGAAGGAGTGGGGACAGTCCCCCAAAGCTCCCTATTAAGTGCACGGGTGGTGTGCTGGGATCCTGTAACCTTTCCTTTCCTGTGGGGAAAGCACTGGACTAGTCCGCGAGTCTGCCTGAGCGCCAGAGTAAAGGTCCAAGCGATGCCTACACTGGGAGATGGTGGTGTGCATAGAGTGCCATCCAAGGCTGCGCGCGATATAACAGCATCGTGGCTGTGTCTGCTTAGTTCGGCCTGGCAGCGTGATCCCAGGACGCGAACATGGATCCCTGGAAAGCAAGGACCAAGAGGCACCAGCTCTCCCGCAGCTCTTCTTCCCTGAGGCAACTGAAGGCTTGCTGAGGAAGCAGAAGCGAAGTGCTGTTCGCTCCAAGCCAAAGCCTCTGCGAAAGCACAGCATTCGCTGAGAAATGTTCTGTGGGCTGCTGCTGCTTGCCTGAGCCCAGTCTCACGGTGGGAGAAACCCGCATACAGCGAAAGCCTCATTGCCTGGGCATCTCCCTGTGAAAGCACTGCGTTCCTTGGGAAATCAGAGTTGGGTTTGGGGATGCTGCTACTGCTTGCCTGAGTTAGACTCCGGAGCTCGGTGGAAGATACTCGCATGGAGCGAAATACCCTTTGCCCTAGCATACCCTCTGCCTGAGAGAGAAGCCAAGAGTGGGGAAGGCTCAGCACGCCGCCCCCGGAGAAGAGAAGGAGCCGTTGGCCTTGGGGTCAGGAAACGCTCGGTAAGCAGGATAACCTGCCGTGGCATTAACAGCAGGCCGGTGGCAAGACAAGTGTCACCTGCTCCATGTGCGGAGCGATGGAACCCCGGCTGCTAAGGAGACATGAGGGGACGACTAGGGCAGAGGAGCGTGAACCACTCTGAGGAAGGAGTCTGGGCAGAAGGCAGGCCTGTCCTGTGCCTCTGGTCGCAAGGGGAGATCATCTCCTTGGCCACCTGTCCCAAGGGCAGACTTGGGCTTGCCACCAGGTGCTATACCCGGAACGCGCAGAAACAAACCCATGGAGAAACGGGCAGTCAGATGCCGTCTTCCACCAAGATGTGGCAGCGATGTGGGTAGCAGTGCGTGTGCCGGGAAAGGAGTGGAGACAGTCCCCCACAGTTCCCTGTCCCAGTGCCCGGGCGTGTGCAGTGATCCTGTCACCTCCTCTCTCCTGTGGTGAAGGCACTGGCCTAGACCCCGAGTCTGCCTGTGCGCCAGAGCAAAAGACAAAGCCTTACCTACCCCAGGAGATGGTAATAGGCATAGAGTGCCATGCTAAGACATGCACGCTGCTGCAGGTTTGTGACTGTGTCTGCTTAGTTCGGCATAGCAAGGTGAACCCCGGGCGTGATCTTGAAGCCCGGCAAAGCAAGTCCCAAGAGGCACCAGCTCTCCCGCCTCTCTTCTTCACTGCCGCAACAGAGTGAACACCCAAAGCCTTTCTGAGGAAACAGCAGCGAAGTGCGGTTCGTGCCAAGCTGAAAACCTCTGCGAAAGCATAGCAGTCGCGGGGAAATCAGACTCTGTTCTGTGGGCTGCTTTTGTTGCTTGCCTTAGCCTAGTATTCGCAGCACTATGGGAGCATACGGCATAGAGCGAAATCCTCTTTGCCCTGGGCATCGCCTCTGGGAAAGCATAGCATTCTTTGCGAAACCAGATTCGGGTCTGAGGGATTCTCCTGTTGCCTGAGCTGGTCTCCTCAGCACGGTGTAATAAACCCGCATGGAACGAAATCTTCTTTGCCTGTGCATCTCTCTGCCTGAGAGAGAAGCGAGCTTGCGCCTGTGGAAAGAGCCTTAAGGAAAGGGACTTGTCTTCCACGGCGCTCACCAGGAGCATGTCTGTGAAAGGTGCAGCAAGCTGCCCAGTGAGAAGAGCAGGAGCCGTTGGCCTTCTGGTCTGGAAAAGGTTGCTAAGCAGGAGAGCCTTCCCAGGCAGGCACAGCGGCCAGTGACAATACAAGTGTCACTAGCTCCCTGTGCAGAGAAGGAAGTCTGGCCAGCTAAGGAGACAGGAGGGGATGAGGTGGGCAGGGCGCGTGGTCCTCTCTTAGAAAGGAGTCTGGGCAGAGAGCATGCCTGTCCTGAGCCTCTGGGCTTAAGGAGACAGCAGCACCTTGGCCACCTGTCCATGGGGCAGACATGCACTAGCCACCAGGCGCCTACCCTGAACTCGCAGAAACAGCTCCCTGAAATAACGGGGAGTCAGATGCCGTCTTCTTCCAGGATGTGGAAGCTTGGAGGAGGCACGGGGTTTCAGGGGAAGGAGTGGGGACAGTCCCCAAAGCTCCCTATTAAGTGCACGGGCGGTGGGCTGGGATCCTGTCATATTTCCTTTCCTGTGGGGAAAGCACTGGCCTAGTCCGCGAGTCCGCCTGAGCGCCAGAGTAAAGGGCCAAGCGATGCCTACACTGGGAGATGGTGGTGTGCATAGAGTGCCATCCAAGGCTACGTGCGCTATAGCAGCAACGTGGCTGTGTCTGCTTAGTTCGGCCTGGCAGGGTGATCCCAGGACGCGAACATGGATCCCTGGAAAGCAAGGACCAAGAGGCACCAGCTCTCCCGCAGCTCTTCTTCCCTGAGGCAACTGAAGGCTTGCTGAGGAAGCAGGAGCGAAGTGCTGTTCGCTCCAAGCCAAAGCCTCTGCGAAAGCACAGCATTCGCTGAGAAATGTTCTGTGGGCTGCTGCTGCTTGCCTGAGCCCAGTCTCACGGTAGGAGAAACCCGCATACAGCGAAAGCCTCATTGCCTGGGCATCTCCCTGTGAAAGCACTGCGTTCCTTGGGAAATCAGAGTTGGGTTTGGGGATGCTGCTACTGCTTGCCTGAGCTAGACTCCGGAGCTCGGTGGAAGATACTCGCATGGAGCGAAATACCCTTTGCCCTTGCATACCCTCTGCCTGAGAGAGAAGCCAAGAGTGGGGAAGGCTCAGCACGCCGCCCCCGGAGAAGAGAAGGAGCCGTTGGCCTTGGGGTCAGGAAACGCTCGGGAAGCAGGATAACCTGCCGTGGCATTAACAGCAGGCCGGTGGCAAGACAAGTGTCACCTGCTCCATGTGCGGAGCGATGGAACCCCGGCTGCTAAGGAGACATGAGGGGACGACTAGGGCAGAGGAGCGTGAACCACTCTGAGGAAGGAGTCTGGGCAGAAGGCAGGCCTGTCCTGTGCCTCTGGTCGCAAGGGGAGATCATCTCCTTGGCCACCTGTCCCAAGGGCAGACTTGGGCTTGCCACCAGGTGCTATACCCGGAACGCGCAGAAACAAACCCATGGAGAAACGGGCAGTCAGATGCCGTCTTCCACCAAGATGTGGCAGCGATGTGGGTGGCAGTGCGTGTGCCGGGAAAGGAGTGGAGACAGTCCCCCACAGTTCCCTGTCCCAGTGCCCGGGCGTGTGCAGTGATCCTGTCACCTCCTCTCTCCTGTGGTGAAGGCACAGGCCTAGACCCCGAGTCTGCCTGTGCGCCAGAGCAAAAGGCAAAGCCTTACCTACCCCAGGAGATGGTAATAGGCATAGAGTGCCATGCTAAGACATGCACGCTGCTGCAGGGTTGTGACTGTGTCTGCTTAGTTCGGCATAGCAAGGTGAACCCCGGGCGTGATCTTGAAGCCCGGGAAAGCAAGTCCCAAGAGGCACCAGCTCTCCCGCCTCTCTTCTTCACTGCCGCGACAGAGTGAACACCAAAAGCCTTTCTGAGGAAACAGCAGCGAAGTGCGGTTCGTGCCAAGCTGAAATCCTCTGCGAAAGCATAGCAGTCGCGGGGAAATCAGAGTCGGTTCTGTGGGCTGCTTTTGTTGCTTGCCTTAGCCTAGTATTCGCAGCACTATGGGAGCATACGGCATAGAGCGAAATCCTCTTTGCCCTGGGCATCGCCTCTGGGAAAGCATAGCATTCTTTGCGAAACCAGATTCGGGTCTGAGGGATTCTCCTGTTGCCTGAGCTGGTCTCCTCAGCACGGTGTAATAAACCCGCATGGAACGAAATCTTCTTTGCCTGTGCATCTCTCTGCCTGAGAGAGAAGCGAGATTGCGCCTGTGGAAAGAGCCTTAAGGAAAGGGACTTGTCTTCCACGGCGCTCACCAGGAGCATGTCTGTGAAAGGTGCAGCAAGCTGCCCAGTGAGAAGAGCAGGAGCCGTTGTCCTTCTGGTCTGGAAAAGGTTGCTAAGCAGGAGAGCCTTCCCAGGCAGGCACAGCGGCCAGTGACAATACAAGTGTCACTAGCTCCCTGTGCAGAGAAGGAAGTCTGGCCAGCTAAGGAGACAGGACGGGATGAGGTGGGCAGGGCGCGTGGTCCTCTCTTAGAAAGGAGTCTGGGCAGAGAGCATGCCTGTCCTGAGCCTCTGGGCTTAAGGAGACAGCAGCTCCTTGGCTACCTGTCCCTGGGGCAGACATGCACTAGCCACCAGGCGCCTACCCTGAACTCGCAGAAACAGCTCCCTGAAATAACGGGGAGTCAGATGCCGTCTTCCTCCAGGATGTGGAAGCTTGGAGGAGGCACGGGGTTTCAGGGGAAGGAGTGGGGACAGTCCCCCAAAGCTCCCTATTAAGTGCACGGGCGGTGTGCTGGGATCCTGTCACCTTTCCTTTCCTGTGGGGAAAGCACTGGCCTTGTCCGCGAGTCCGCCTGAGCGCCAGAGTAAAGGGCCAAGCGATGCCTACACTGGGAGATCGTGGTGGGCATAGAGTGCCATCCAAGGCTACGCGCGCTATAGCAGCATCGTGGCTGTCTCCTCTTAGTTCGGCCTGGCAGGGTGATCCCAGGACGCGAACATGGATCCCTGGAAAGCAAGGACCAAGAGGCACCAGCTCTCCCGCAGCTCTTCTTCCCTGAGGCAACTGAAGGCTTGCTGAGGAAGCAGCAGCGAAGTGCTGTTCGCTCCAAGCCAAAGCCTCTGCGAAAGCACAGCATTCGCTGAGAAAAGTTCTGTGCGCTGCTGCTACTTGCCTGAGCCCAGTCTCACGGTGGGAGAAACCCGCATACAGCGAAAGCCTCATTGCCTGGGCATCTCCCTGTGAAAGCACTGCGTTCCTTGGGAAATCAGAGTTGGGTTTGGGGATGCTGCTACTGTTTGCCTGAGCTAGACTCCGGAGCTCGGTGGAAGATACTCGCATGGAGCGAAATACCCTTTGCCCTAGCATACCCTCTGCCTGAGAGAGAAGCCAAGAGTGGGGAAGGCTCAGCACGCCGCCCCCGGAGAAGAGAAGGAGCCGTTGGCCTTGGGGTCAAGAAACGCTCGAGAAGCAGGATAAGCTGCCGTGGCATTAACAGCAGGCCGGTGGCAAGACAATTGTCACCTGCTCCATGTGCGGAGCGATGGAACCCCGGCTGCTAAGGAGACATGAGGGGATGACTAGGGCAGAGGAGCGTGAACCACTCTGAGGAAGGAGTCTGGGCAGAAGGCAGGCCTGTCTTGTGCCTCTGGTCGCAAGGGGAGATCATCTCCTTGGCCACCTGTCCCAAGGGCAGACTTGGGCTTGCCACCAGGTGCTATACCCGGAACGCGCAGAAACAAACCCATGGAGAAACGGGCAGTCAGATGCCGTCTTCCACCAAGATGTGGCAGCGATGTGGGTGGCAGTGCGTGTGCCGGGAAAGGAGTGGAGACAGTCCCCCACAGTTCCCTGTCCCAGTGCCCGGTCGTGTGCAGTGTTCCTGTCACCTCCTCTCTCCTGTGGTGAAGGCACTGGCCTAGACCCCGAGTCTGCCTGTGCGCCAGAGCAAAGTCAAAGCCTTACCTACCCCAGGAGATGGTAATAGGCATAGAGTGCCATGCTAAGACATGCACGCTGCTGCAGGGTTGGGACTGTGTCTGCTTAGTTCGGCATAGCAAGGTGAACCCCGGGCGTGATCTTGAAGCCCGGGAAAGCAAGTCCCAAGAGGCACCAGCTCTCCCGCCTCTCTTCTTCCCTGCCGCGACAGAGTGAACACCCAAAGCCTTTCTGAGGAAACAGCAGCGAAGTGCGGTTCGTGCCAAGCTGAAAACCTCTGGAAAGCATAGCAGTCGCGGGGAAATCAGAGTCGGTTCTGTGGGCTGCTTTTGTTGCTTGCCTTAGCCTAGTATTCGCAGCACTATGGGAGCATAAGGCATAGAGTGAAATCGTCTTTGCCCTGGGCATAGCCTCTGGGAAAGCATAGCATTCTTTGCGAAACCAGATTCGGGTCTGAGGGATTCTCCTGTTGCCTGAGCTGGTCTCCTCAGCACGGTGTAATAAACCCGCATGGAACGAAATCTTCTTTGCCTGTGCATCTCTCTGCCTGAGAGAGAAGCGAGCTTGCGCCTGTGGAAAGAGCCTTAAGGAAAGGGACTTGTCTTTCACGGCGCTCCCCAGGAGCATGTCTGTGAAAGGTGCAGCAAGAAGCCCAGTGAAAAGAGCAGGAGCCGTTGGACTTCTGGTCTGGAAAAGGTTGCTAAGCAGGAGAGCCTTCCCAGGCAGGCACAGCGGCCAGTGACAATACAAGTGTCACTAGCTTCCTGTGCAGAGAAGGAAGTCTGGCCAGCTAAGGAGACAGGAGGGGATGAGGTGGGCAGGGCGCGTGGTCCTCTCTTAGAAAGGAGTCTGGGCAGAGAGCATGCCTGTCCTGAGCCTCTGGGCTTAAGGAGACAGCAGCTCCTTGGCCACCTGTCCCTGGGGCAGACATGCACTAGCCACCAGGCGCCTACCCTGAACTCGCAGAAACAGCTCCCTGAAATAACGGGGAGTCAGATGCCGTCTTCTTCCAGGATGTGGAAGCTTGGAGGAGGCACGGGGTTTCAGGGGAAGGAGTGGGGACAGTCCCCAAAGCTCCCTATTAAGTGCACGGGCGGTGGGCTGGGATCCTGTCATATTTCCTTTCCTGTGGGGAAAGCACTGGCCTAGTCCGCGAGTCCGCCTGAGCGCCAGAGTAAAAGGCCAAGCGATGCCTACACTGGGAGATGGTGGTGTGCATAGAGTGCCATCCAAGGCTACGTGCGCTATAGCAGCATCGTGGCTGTGTCTGCTTAGTTCGGTCTGGCAGGGTGATCCCAGGACGCGAACATGGATCCCTGGAAAGCAAGGACCAAGAGGCACCAGCTCTCCCGCAGCTCTTCTTCCCTGAGGCAACTGAAGGCTTGCTGAGGAAGCAGCAGCGAAGTGCTGTTCGCTCCAAGCCAAAGCCTCTGCGAAAGCACAGCATTCGCTGAGAAATGTTCTGTGGGCTGCTGCTGCTTGCCTGAGCCCAGTCTCACGGTGGGAGAAACCCGCATACAGCGAAAGCCTCATTGCCTGGGCATCTCCCTGTGAAAGCACTGCGTTCCTTGGGAAATCAGAGTTGGGTTTGGGGATGCTGCTACTGCTTGCCTGAGCTAGACTCCGGAGCTCTGTGGAAGATACTCGCATGGAGCGAAATACCCTTTGCCCTTGCATACCCTCTGGCTGAGAGAGAAGCCAAGAGTGGGGAAGGCTCAGCACGCCGCCCCCGGAGAAGAGAAGGAGCCGTTGGCCTTGGGGTCAGGAAACGCTCGGGAAGCAGGATAACCTGCCGTGGCATTAACAGCAGGCCGGTGGCAAGACAAGTGTCACCTGCTCCATGTGCGGAGCGATGGAACCCCGGCTGCTAAGGAGACATGAGGGGACGACTAGGGCAGAGGAGCGTGAACCACTCTGAGGAAGGAGTCTGGGCAGAAGGCAGGCCTGTCCTGTGCCTCTGGTCGCAAGGGGAGATCATCTCCTTGGCCACCTGTCCCAAGGGCAGACTTGGGCTTGCCACCAGGTGCTATACCCGGAACACGCAGAAACAAAACCATGGAGAAACGGGCAGTCAGATGCCGTCTTCCACCAAGATGTGGCAGCGATGTGGGTAGCAGTGCGTGTGCCGGGAAAGGAGTGGAGACAGTCCCCCACAGTTCCCTGTCCCAGTGCCCGGGCGTGTGCAGTGATCCTGTCACCTCCTCTCTCCTGTGGTGAAGGCACTGGCCTAGACCCCGAGTCTGCCTGTGCGCCAGAGCAAAAGGCAAAGCCTTACCTACCCCAGGAGATGGTAATAGGCATAGAGTGCCATGCTAAGACATGCACGCTGCTGCAGGGTTGTGACTGTGTCTGCTTAGTTCGGCATAGCAAAGTGAACCCCGGGCGTGATCTTGAAGCCCGGGAAAGCAAGTCCCAAGAGGCACCAGCTCTCCCGCCTCTCATCTTCCCTGCCGCGACAGAGTGAACACCCAAAGCCTTTCTGAGGAAACAGCAGCGAAGTGCGGTTCGTGCCAAGCTGAAAACCTCTGCGAAAGCATAGCAGTCGCGGGGAAATCAGAGTCGGTTCTGTGGGCTGCTTTTGTTGCTTGACTTAGCCTAGTATTCGCAGCACTATGGGAGCATACGGCATAGAGCGAAATCCTCTTTGCCCTGGGCATCGCCTCTGGGAAAGCATAGCATTCTTTGCGAAACCAGATTCGGGTCTGAGGGATTCTCCTGTTGCCTGAGCTGGTCTCCTCAGCACGGTGTAATAAACCCGTATGGAACGAAATCTTCTTTGCCTGTGCATCTCTCTGCCTGAGAGAGAAGCGAGCTTGCGCCTGTGGAAAGAGCCTTAAGGAAAGGGACTTGTCTTCCACGGCGCTCCCCAGGAGCATGTCTGTGAAAGGTGCAGCAAGCTGCCCAGTGAGAAGAGCAGGAGCCGTTGGCCTTCTGGTCTGGAAAAGGTTGCTAAGCAGGAGAGCCTTCCCAGGCAGGCACAGCGGCCAGTGACAATACAAGTGTCACTAGCTCCCTGTGCAGAGAAGGAAGTCTGGCCAGCTAAGGAGACAGGAGGGGATGAGGTGGGCAGGGCGCGTGGTCCTCTCTTAGAAAGGAGTCTGGTCAGAGAGCATGCCTGTCCTGAACCTCTGGGCTTAAGGAGACAGCAGCTCCTTGGCCACCTGTCCCTGGGGCAGACATGCACTAGCCACCAGGCGCCTACCCTAAACTCGCAGAAACAGCTCCCTGAAATAACGGGGATTCAGATGCCGTCTTCCTCCAGGATGTGGAAGCTTGGAGGAGGCACGGGGTTTCAGGGGAAGGAGTGGGGACAGTCCCCCAAAGCTCCCTATTAAGTGCACGGGCGGTGTGCTGGGATCCTGTCACCTTTCCTTTCCTGTGGGGAAAGCACTGGCCTAGTCCGCGAGTCCGCCTGAGCGCCAGAGTAAAGGGCCAAGCGATGCCTACACTGGGAGATGGTGGTGTGGATAGAGTGCCATCCAAGGCTACGCGCGCTATAGCAGCATCATGGCTGTGTTTGCTTAGTTCGGCCTGGCAGGGTGATCCCAGGACGCGAACATGGATCCCTGAAAAGCAAGGACCAAGAGGCACCAGCTCTCCCGCAGCTCTTCTTCCCTGAGGCAACTGAAGGCTTGCTGAGGAAGCAGCAGCGAAGTGCTGTTCGCTCCAAGCCAAAGCCTCTGCGAAAGCACAGCATTCGCTGAGAAATGTTCTGTGGGCTGCTGCTGCTTGCCTGAGCCCAGTCTCACGGTGGGAGAAACCCGCATACAGCGAAAGCCTCATTGCCTGGGCATCTCCCTGTGAAAGCACTGCGTTCCTTGGGAAATCAGAGTTGGGTTTGGGGATGCTGCTACTGCTTGCCTGAGCTAGACTCCGGAGCTCGGTGGAAGATACTCGCATGGAGCGAAATACCCTTTGCCCTAGCATAACCTCTGCCTGAGAGAGAAGCCAAGAGTGGGGAAGGCTCAGCACGCCGCCCCCGGAGAAGAGAAGGAGCCGTTGGCCTTGGGGTCAGGAAACGCTCGGGAAGCAGGATAACCTGCCGTGGCATTAACAGCAGACCTGTGGCAAGACAAGTGTCACCTGCTCCATGTGCGGAGCGATGGAACCCCGGCTGCTAAGGAGACATGAGGGGACGACTAGGGCAGAGGAGCGTGAACCACTCTGAGGAAGGAGTCTGGGCAGAAGGCAGGCCTGTCCTGTGCCTCTGGTCGCAAGGGGAGATCATCTCCTTGGCCACCTGTCCCAAGGGCAGACTTGGGCTTGCCACCAGGTGCTATACCCGGAACGCGCAGAAACAAACCCATGGAGAAACGGGCAGTCAGATGCCGTCTTCCACCAAGATGTGGCAGCGATGTGGGTGGCAGTGCGTGTGCCGGGAAAGGAGTGGAGACAGTCCCCCACAGTTCCCTGTCCCAGTGCCCGGGCGTGTGCAGTGATCCTGTCACCTCCTCTCTCCTGTGGTGAAGGCACTGGCCTAGACCCCGAGTCTGCCTGTGCGCCAGAGCAAAAGGCAAAGCCTTTCCTACCCCAGGAGATGGTAATAGGCATAGAGTGCCATGCTAAGACATGCACGCTGCTGCAGGGTTGGGACTGTGTCTGCTTAGTTCGGCATAGCAAGGTGAACCCCGGGCGTGATCTTGAAGCCCGGGAAAGCAAGTCCCAAGAGGCACCAGCTCTCCCGCCTCTCTTCTTCCCTGCCGCGACAGAGTGAACACCCAAAGCCTTTCTGAAGAAACAGCAGCGAAGTGCGGTTCGTGCCAAGATGAAAACCTCTGCGAAAGCATAGCAGTCGCGGGGAATTCAGAGTCGGTTCTGTGGGCTGCTTTTGTTGCTTGCCTTAGCCTAGTATTCGCAGCACTATGGGAGCATACGGCATAGAGCGAAATCCTCTTTGCCCTGGGCATCGCCTCTGGGAAAGCATAGCATTCTTTGCGAAACCAGATTCGGGTCTGAGGGATTCTCCTGTTGCCTGAGCTGGTCTCCTCAGCACGGTGTAATAAACCCGCATGGAACGAAATCTTCTTTGCCTGTGCATCTCTCTGGCTGAGAGAGAAGCGAGCTTGCGCCTGTGGAAAGAGCCTTTAGGAAAGGGACTTGTCTTCCACGGTGCTCCCCAGGAGCATGTCTGTGAAAGGTGCAGCAAGCTGCCCAGTGAGAAGAGCAGGAGCCGTTGGCCTTCTGGTCTGGAAAAGGTTGCTAAGCAGGAGAGCCTTCCCAGGCAGGCACAGCGGCCAGTGACAATACAAGTGTCACTAGCTCCCTGTGCAGAGAAGGAAGTCTGGCCAGCTAAGGAGACAGGAGGGGATGAGGTGGGCAGGGCGCGTGGTCCTCTCTTAGAAAGGAGTCTGGGCAGAGAGCATGCCTGTCCTGAGCCTCTGGGCTTAAGGAGACAGCAGCTCCTTGGCCACCTGTCCCTGGGGCAGACATGCACTAGCCACCAGGCGCCTACCCTGAACTCGCAGAAACAGCTCCCTGAAATAACGGGGAGTCAGATGCCGTCTTCCTCCAGGATGTGGAAGCTTGGAGGAGGCACGGGGTTTCAGGGGAAGGAGTGGGGACAGTCCCCCAAAGCTCCCTATTAAGTGCACGGGTGGTGTGCTGGGATCCTGTCACCTTTCCTTTCCTGTGGGGAAAGCACTGGCCTAGTCCGCGAGTCCGCCTGAGCGCCAGAGTAAAGGGCCAAGCGATGCCTACACTGGGAGATGGTGGTGTGCATAGAGTTCCAACAAAGGCTACGCGCGCTATAGCAGCATCGTGGTTGTGTCTGCTTAGTTCGGCCTGGCAGGGAGATCCCAGGACGCGAACATGGATCCCTGGAAAGCAAGGACCAAGAGGCACCAGCTCTCCCGCAGCTCTTCTTCCCTGAGGCAACTGAAGGCTTGCTGAGGAAGCAGCAGCGAAGTGCTGTTCGCTCCAAACCAAAGCCTCTGTGAAAGCACAGCATTCGCTGAGAAATGTTCTGTGGGCTGCTGCTGCTTGCCTGAGCCCAGTCTCACGGAGGGAGAAACCCGCATACAGCGAAAGCCTCATTGCCTGGGCATCTCCCTGTGAAAGCACTGCGTTCCTTGCGAAATCAGAGTTGGGTTTGGGGATGCTGCTACTGCTTGCCTGAGCTAGACTCCGGAGCTCGGTGGAAGATACTCGCATGGAGCGAAATACCCTTTGCCCTAGCATACCCTCTGCCTGAGAGAGAAGCCAAGAGTGGGGAAGGCTCAGCACGCCGCCCCCGGAGAAGAGAAGGAGCCGTTGGCCTTGGGATCAGGAAACGCTTGGGAAGCAGGATAACCTGCCGTGGCATTATCAGCAGGCCGGTGGCAAGACAAGTGTCACCTGCTCCATGTGCGGAGCGATGGAACCCCGGCTGCTAAGGAGACATGAGGGGACGACTAGGGCAGAGGAGCGTGAACCACTCTGAGGAAGGAGTCTGGGCAGAAGGCAGGCCTGTCCTGTGCCTCTGGTCGCAAGGGGAGATCATCTCCTTGGCCACCTGTCCCAAGGGCAGACTTGGGCTTGCCACCAGGTGCTATACCCGGAACGCGCAGGAACAAACTCATGGAGAAACGTGCAGTCAGATGCCGTCTTCCACCAAGATGTGGCAGCGATGTGGGTGGCAGTGCGTGTGCCGGGAAAGGAGTGGAGACAGTCCCCCACAGTTCCCTGTCCCAGTGCCCGGGCGTGTGCAGTGATCCTGTCACCTCCTCTCTCCTGTGGTGACGGCACTGGCATAGACCCCGAGTCTGCCTGTGTGCCAGAGCAAAAGGCAAAGCCTTTCCTACCCCAGGAGATGGTAATAGGCATAGAGTGCCATGCTAAGACATGCACGCTGCTGCAGGGTTGGGACTGTGTCTGCTTAGTTCGGCATAGCAAGGTGAACCCCGGGCGTGATGTTGAAGCCCGGGAAAGCAAGTCCCAAGAGGCACCAGCTCTCCCGCCTCTCTTCTTCCCTGCCGCGACAGAGTGAACACCCAAAGTTTTTCTGAAGAAACAGCAGCGAAGTTCGGTTCGTGCCAAGCTGAAAACCTCTGCGAAAGCATAGCAGTCGCGGGGAAATCAGAGTCTGTTCTGTGGGCTGCTTTTGTTGCTTGCCTTAGCCTAGTATTCGCAGCACTATGGGAGCATACGGCATAGAGCGAATCCTCTTTGCCCTGGGCATCGCCTCTGCTAAAGCATAGCATTCTTTGCGAAACCAGATTCGGGTCTGAGGGATTCTCCTGTTGCCTGAGCTGGTCTCCTCAGCACGGTGTAATAAACCCGTATGGAACGAAATCTTCTTTGCCTGTGCATCTCTCTGCCTGAGAGAGAAGCGAGCTTGCGCCTGTGGAAAGAGCCTTAAGGAAAGGGACTTGTCTTTCACGGTGCTCCCCAGGAGCAAGCTGCCCAGTGAGAAGAGCAGGAGCCGTTGGCCTTCTGGTCTGGAAAAGGTTGCTAAGCAGGAGAGCCTTCCCAGGCAGGCACAGCGGCCAGTGACAATACAAGTGTCACTAGCTCCCTGTGCAGAGAAGGAAGTCTGGCCAGCAAAGGAGACAGGAGGGGATGAGGTGGGCAGGGCGTGTGGTCCTCTCTTAGAAAGGAGTCTGGGCAGAGAGCATGCCTGTCCTGAGCCTCTGGGCTTAAGGAGACAGCAGCTCCTTGGCCACCTGTCCCTGGGGCAGACATGCACTAGCCACCAGGCGCCTACCCTGAACTCGCAGAAACAGCTCCCTGAAATAACGGGGAGTCAGATGCCGTCTTCGTCCAGGATGTGGAAGCTTGGAGGAGGCACGGGGTTTCAGGGGAAGGAGTGGGGACAGTCCCCCAAAGCTCCCTATTAAGTGCACGGGCGGTGTGCTGGGATCCTGTCACCTTTCCTTTCCTGTGGGGAAAGCACTGGCCTAGTCCGCGAGTCCGCCTGAGCACCAGAGTAAAGGGCCAAGCGATGCCTACACTGGGAGATCGTGGTGTGCATAGAGTGCCATCCAAGGCTACGCGCGCTATAGCAGCATCGTGGCTGTGTCTGCTTAGTTCGGCCTGGCAGTGTGATCCCAGGACGCGAACATGGATCCCTGGAAAGCAAGGACCAAGAGGCACCAGCTCTCCCGCAGCTCTTCTTCCCTGAGGCAACTGAAGGCTTGCTGAGGAAGCAGCAGCGAAGTGCTGTTCGCTCCAAGCCAAAGCCTCTGCGAAAGCACAGCATTCGCTGAGAAATGTTCTGTGGGCTGATGCTGCTTGCCTGAGCCCAGTCACACGGTGGGAGAAACCCGCATACAGCGAAAGCCTCATTGCCTGGGCATCTCCCTGTGAAAGCACTGCGTTCCTTGGGAAATCAGAGTTGGGTTTGGGGATGCTGCTACTGCTTGCCTGAGCTAGACTCCGGAGCTCGGTGGAAGATACTCGCATGGAGCGAAATACCCTTTGCCCTAGCATACCCTCTGCCTGAGAGAGAAGCCAAGAGTGGGGAAGCCTCAGCACGCCGCCCCCGGAGAAGAGAAGGAGCCGTTGGCCTTGGGGTCAGGAAACGCTCGGGAAGCAGGATAACCTGCCGTGGCATTAAGAGCAGGCCGGTGGCAAGACAAGTGTCACCTGCTCCATGTGCGGAGCGATGGAACCCCGGCTGCTAAGGAGACATGAGGGGACGACTAGGGCAGAGGAGCGTGAACCACTCTGAGGAAGGAGTCTGGGCAGAAGGCAGGCCTGTCCTGTGCCTCTGGTCGCAAGGGGAGATCATCTCCTTGGCCACCTGTCCCAAGGGCAGACTTGGGCTTGCCACCAGGTGCTATACCCGGAACGCGCAGAAACAAACCCATGGAGAAACGGGCAGTCAGATGCCGTCTTCCACCAAGATGTGGCAGCGATGTGGGTGGCAGTGCGTGTGCCAGGAAAGGAGTGGAGACAGTCCCCCACAGTTCCCTGTCCCAGTGCCCGGGCGTGTGCAGTGATCCTGTCACCTCCTCTCTCCTGTGGTGAAGGCACTGGCCTAGACCCCGAGTCTGACTGTGCGCCAGAGCAAAAGGCCAAGCCTTACCTACCCCAGGAGATGGTAATAGGCATAGAGTGCCATGCTAAGACATGCACGCTGCTGCAGGGTTGGGACTGTGTCTGCTTAGTTCGGCATAGCAAAGTGAACCTCGGGCGTAATCTTGAAGCCCGGGAAAGCAAGTCCCAAGAGGCACCAGCTCTCCCGCCTCTCTTCTTCCCTGCCGCGACAGAGTGAACACCCAAAGCCTTTCTGAGGAAACAGCAGCGAAGTGCGGTTCGTGCCAAGCTGAAAACCTCTGCGAAAGCATAGCATTCGCGGGGAAATCAGAGTCGGTTCTGTGGGCTGCTTTTGTTGCTTGCCTTAGCCTAGTATTCGCAGCACTATGGGAGCATACGGCATAGAGCGAAATCCTCTTTGCCCTGGGCATCGCCTCTGGGAAAGCATAGCATTCTTTGCGAAACCAGATTCGGGTCTGAGGGATTCTCCTGTTGCCTGAGCTGGTCTCCTCAGCACGGTGTAATAAACCCGCATGGAACGAAATCTTCTTTGCCTGTGCATCTCTCTGCCTGAGAGAGAAGCGAGCTTGCGCCTGTGGAAAGAGCCTTAAGGAAAGGGACTTGTCTTTCACGGTGCTCCCCAGGAGCATGTCTGTGAAAGGTGCAGCAAGCTGCCCAGTGAGAAGAGCAGGAGCCGTTGGCCTTCTGGTCTGGAAAAGGTTGCTAAGCAGGAGAGCCTTCCCAGGCAGGCACAGCGGCCAGTGACAATACAAGTGTCACTAGCTCCCTGTGCAGAGAAGGAAGTCTGGCCAGCAAAGGAGACAGGAGGGGATGAGGTGGGCAGGGCGTGTGGTCCTCTCTTAGAAAGGAGTCTGGGCAGAGAGCATGCCTGTCCTGAGCCTCTGGGCTTAAGGAGACAGCAGCTCCTTGGCCACCTGTCCCTGGGGCAGACATGCACTAGCCACCAGGCGCCTACCCTGAACTCGCAGAAACAGCTCCCTGAAATAACGGGGAGTCAGATGCCGTCTTCCTCCAGGATGTGGAAGCTTGGAGGAGGCACGGGGTTTCAGGGGAAGGAGTGGGGACAGTCCCCCAAAGCTCCCTATTAAGTGCACGGGCGGTGTGCTGGGATCCTGTCACCTTTCCTTTCCTGTGGGGAACGCACTGGCCTAGTCCGCGAGTCCGCCTGAGCACCAGAGTAAAGGGCCAAGCGATGCCTACACTGGGAGATCGTGGTGTGCATAGAGTGCCATCCAAGGCTACGCGCGCTATAGCAGCATCGTGGCTGTGTCTGCTTAGTTCGGCCTGGCAGTGTGATCCCAGGACGCGAACATGGATCCCTGGAAAGCAAGGAACAAGAGGCACCAGCTCTCCCGCAGCTCTTCTTCCCTGAGGCAACTGAAGGCTTGCTGAGGAAGCAGCAGCGAAGTGCTGTTCGCTCCAAGCCAAAGCCTCTGCGAAAGCACAGCATTCGCTGAGAAATGTTCTGTGGGCTGCTGCTGCTTGCCTGAGCCCAGTCTCACGGTGGGAGAAACCCGCATACAGCGAAAGCCTCATTGCCTGGGCATCTCCCTGTGAAAGCACTGCGTTCCTTGGGAAATCAGAGTTGGGTTTGGGGATGCTGCTACTGCTTGCCTGAGCTAGACTCCGGAGCTCGGTGGAAGATACTCGCATGGAGCGAAATACCCTTTGCCCTAGCATACCCTCTGCCTGAGAGAGAAGCCAAGAGTGGGGAAGGCTCAGCACGCCGCCCCCAGAGAAGAGAAGGAGCCGTTGGCCTTGGGGTCAGGAAACGCTCGGGAAGCAGGATAACCTGCCGTGGCATTAACAGCAGGCCGGTGGCAAGACAAGTGTCACCTGCTCCATGTGCGGAGCGATGGAACCCCGGCTGCTAAGGAGACATGAGGGGACGACTAGGGCAGAGGAGCGTGAACCACTCTGAGGAAGGAGTCTGGGCAGAAGGCAGGCCTGTCCTGTGCCTCTGGTCGCAAGGGGAGATCATCTCCTTGGCCACCTGTCCCAAGGGCAGACTTGGGCTTGCCACCAGGTGCTATACCCGGAACGCGCAGAAACAAACCCATGGAGAAACGGGCAGTCAGATGCCGTCTTCCTTCAAGATGTGGCAGCGATGTGGGTGGCAGTGCGTGTGCCGGGAAAGGAGTGGAGACAGTCCCCCACAGTTCCCTGTCCCAGTGCCCGGGCGTGTGCAGTGATCCTGTCACCTCCTCTCTCCTGTGGTGAAGGCACTGGCCTAGACCCCGAGTCTGCCTGTGCGCCAGAGCAAAAGGCAAAGCCTTACCTACCCCAGTAGATGGTAATAGGCATAGAGTGCCATGCTAAGACATGCACGCTGCTGCAGGGTTGTGACTGTGTCTGCTTAGTTCGGCATAGCAAAGTGTCCCCCGGGCGTGATCTTGAAGCCCGGGAAAGCAAGTCCCAAGAGGCACCAGCTCTCCCGCCTCTCTTCTTCCCTGCCGCGACAGAGTGAACACCCAAAGCCTTTCTGAGGAAACAGCAGCGAAGTGCGGTTCGTGCCAAGCTGAAAACCTCTGCGAAAGCATAGCAGTCGCGGGGAAATCAGAGTCGGTTCTGTGGGCTGCTTTTGTTGCTTGCCTTAGCCTAGTATTCGCAGCACTATGGGAGCATACGGCATAGAGCGAAATCCTCTTTGCCCTGGGCATCGCCTCTGGGAAAGCATAGCATTCTTTGCGAAACCAGATTCAGGTCTGAGGGATTCTCCTGTTGCCTGAGCTGGTCTCCTCAGCACGGTGTAATAAACCCGCATGGAACGAAATCTTCTTTGCCTGTGCATCTCTCTGCCTGAGAGAGAAGCGAGCTTGCGCCTGTGGAAAGAGCCTTAAGGAAAGGGACTTGTCTTTCACGGCGCTCCCCAGGAGCATGTCTGTGAAAGGTGCAGCAAGCTGCCCAATGAGAAGAGCAGGAGCCGTTGGCCTTCTGGTCTGGAAAAGGTTGCTAAGCAGGAGAGCCTTCCCAGGCAGGCACAGCGGCCAGTGACAATACAAGTGTCACTAGCTCCCTGTGCAGAGATGGAAGTCTGGCCAGCAAAGGAGACAGGAGGGGATGAGGTGGGCAGGGCGCGTGGTCCTCTCTTAGAAAGGAGTCTGGGCAGAGAGCATGCCTGTCCTGAGCCTCTGGGCTTAAGGAGACAGCAGCTCCTTGGCCACCTGTCCCTGGGGCAGACATGCACTAGCCACCAGGCGCCTATCCTGAACTCGCAGAAACAGCTCCCTGACATAACGGGGAGTCAGATGCCGTCTTCCTCCAGGATGTGGAAGCTTGGAGGAGGCACGGGGTTTCAGGGGAAGGAGTGGGGACAGTCCCCCAAAGCTCCCTATTAAGTGCACGGGCGGTGTGCTGGGATCCTGTCACCTTTCCTTTCCTGTGGGGAAAGCACTGGCCTAGTCCGCGAGTCCGCCTGAGCACCAGAGTAAAGGGCCAAGCGATGCCTACACTGGGAGATCGTGGTGTGCATAGAGTGCCATCCAAGGCTACGCGCGCTATAGCAGCATCGTGGCTGTGTCTGCTTAGTTCGGCCTGGCAGTGTGATCCCAGGACGCGAACATGGATCCCTGGAAAGCAAGGACCAAGAGGCACCAGCTCTCCCGCAGCTTTTCTTCTCTGAGGCAACTGAAGGCTTGCTGAGGAAGCAGCAGCGAAGTGCTGTTCGCTCCAAGCCAAAGCCTCTGCGAAAGCACAGCATTCGCTGAGAAATGTTCTGTGGGCTGCTGCTGCTTGCCTGAGCCCAGTCTCACGGTGGGAGAAACCCGAAAACAGTGAAAGCCTCATTGCCTGGGCATCTCCCTGTGAAAGCACTGCGTTCCTTGGGAAATCAGAGTTGGGTTTGGGGATGCTGCTACTGCTTGCCTGAGCTAGACTCCGGAGCTCGGTGGAAAATACTCGCATGGAGCGAAATACCCTTTGCCCTAGCATACCCTCTGCCTGAGAGAGAAGCCAAGAGTGGGAAAGGCTCAGCACGCCGCCCCCGGAGAAGAGAAGGAGCCGTTGGCCTTGGGGTCAGGAAACGCTCGGGAAGCAGGATAACCTGCCGTGGCATTAAAAGCAGGCCGGTGGCAAGACAAGTGTCACCTGCTCCATGTGCGGAGCCATGGAACCCCGGCTGGTAAGGAGACATGAGGGGACGACTAGGGCAGAGGAGCGTGAACCACTCTGAGGAAGGAGTCTGGGCAGAAGGCAGGCCTGTCCTGTGCCTCTGGTCGCAAGGGGAGATCATCTCCTTGGCCACCTGTCCCAAGGGCAGACTTGGGCTTGCCACCAGGTGCTATACCCCGAACGCGCAGAAACAAACCCATGGATAAACGGGCAGTCAGATGCCGTCTTCCACCAAGATGTGGCAGCGATGTGGGTGGCAGTGCGTGTGCCGGGAAAGGAGTGGAGACAGTCCCCCACAGTTCCCTGTCCCAGTGCCCGGGCGTGTGCAGTGATCCTGTCACCTCCTCTCTCCTGTGGTGAAGGCACTGGCCTAGACCCCGAGTCTGCCTGTGCGCCAGAGCAAAAGGCCAAGCCTTACCTACCCCAGGAGATGGTAATAGGCATAGAGTGCCATGCTAAGACATGCACGCTGCTGCAGGGTTGTGACTGTGTCTGCTTAGTTCGGCATAGCAAAGTGAACCCCGGGCGTGATCTTGAAGCCCGGGAAAGCAAGTCCCAAGAGGCACCAGCTCTCCCGCCTCTCTTCTTCCCTGCCGCGACAGAGTGAACACCCAAAGTTTTTCTGAAGAAACAGCAGCGAAGTGCGGTTCGTGCCAAGCTGAAAACCTCTGCGAAAGCATAGCAGTCGCGGGGAAATCAGAGTCGGTTCTGTGGGCTGCTTTTGTTGCTTGCCTTAGCCTAGTATTCGCAGCACTATGGGAGCATACGGCATAGAGCGAAATCCTCTTTGCCCTGGGCATCGCCTCTGGGAAAGCATAGCATTCTTTGCGAAACCAGATTCGGGTCTGAGGGATTCTCCTGTTGCCTGAGCTGGTCTCCTCAGCACGGTGTAATAAACCCGCATGGAACGAAATCTTCTTTGCCTGTGCATCTCTCTGCCTGAGAGAGAAGCGAGCTTGCGCCTGTGGAAAGAGCCTTAAGGAAAGGGACTTGTCTTTCACGGTGCTCCCCAGGAGCATGTCTGTGAAAGGTGCAGCAAGCTGCCCAGTGAGAAGAGCAGGAGCCGTTGGCCTTCTGGTCTGGAAAAGGTTGCTAAGCAGGAGAGCCTTCCCAGGCAGGCACAGCGGCCAGTGACAATACAAGTGTCACTAGCTCCCTGTGCAGAGAAGGAAGTCTGGCCAGCAAAGGAGACAGGAGGGGATGAGGTGGGCAGGGGGCGTGGTCCTCTCTTAGAAAGGAGTCTGGGCAGAGAGCATGCCTGTCCTGAGCCTCTGGGCTTAAGGAGACAGCAGCTCCTTGGCCACCTGTCCCTGGGGCAGACATGCACTAGCCACCAGGCGCCTACCCTGAACTCGCAGAAACAGCTCCCTGAAATAACGGGGAGTCAGATGCCGTCTTCCTCCAGGATGTGGAAGCTTGGAGGAGGCACGGGGTTTCAGGGGAAGGAGTGGGGACAGTCCCCCAAAGCTCCCTATTAAGTGCACGGGCGGTGTGCTGGGATCCTGTCACCTTTCCTTTCCTGTGGGGAAAGCACTGGCCTAGTCCGCGAGTCCGCCTGAGCACCAGAGTAAAGGGCCAAGCGATGCCTACACTGGGAGATCGTGGTGTGCATAGAGTGCCATCCAAGGCTACGCGCGCTATAGCAGCATCGTGGCTGTGTCTGCTTAGTTCGGCCTGGCAGTGTGATACCAGGACGCGAACATGGATCCCTGGAAAGCAAGGACCAAGAGGCACCAGCTCTCCCGCAGCTCTTCTTCCCTGAGGCAACTGAAGGCTTGCTGAGGAAGCAGCAGCGAAGTGCTGTTCGCTCCAAGCCAAAGCATCTGCGAAAGCACAGCATTCGCTGAGAAATGTTCTGTGGGCTGCTGCTGCTTGCCTGAGCCCAGTCTCACGGTGGGAGAAACCCGCATACAGCGAAAGCCTCATTGCCTGGGCATCTCCCTGTAAAAGCACTGCGTTCCTTGGGAAATCAGAGTTGGGTTTGGGGATGCTGCTACTGCTTGCCTGAGCTAGACTCCGGAGCTCGGGGGAAGATACTCGCATGGAGCGAAATACCCTTTGCCCTAGCATACCCTCTGCCTGAGAGAGAAGCCAAGAGTGGGGAAGGCTCAGCACGCCGCCCCCAGAGAAGAGAAGGAGCCGTTGGCCTTGGGGTCAGGAAACGCTCGGGAAGCAGGATAACCTGCCGTGGCATTAACAGCAGGCCAGTGGCAAGACAAGTGTCACCTGCTCCATGTGCGGAGCGATGGAACCCCGGCTGCTATGGAGACATGAGGGGACGACTAGGACAGAGGAGCGTGAACCACTCTGAGGAAGGAGTCTGGACAGAAGGCAGGCCTGTCCTGTGCCTCTGGTCGCAAGGGGAGATCATCTCCTTGGCCACCTGTCCCAAGGGCAGACTTGGGCTTGCCACCAGGTGCTATACCCGGAACGCGCAGAAACAAACCCATGGAGAAACGGGCAGTCAGATGCCGTCTTCCACCAAGATGTGGCAGCGATGTGGGTGGCAGTGCGTGTGCCGGGAAAGGAGTGGAGACAGTCCCCCACAGTTCTCTGTCCCTGTGCCCGGGCGTGTGCAGTGATCCTGTCACCTCCTCTCTCCTGTGGTGAAGGCACTGGCCTAGACCCCGAGTCTGCCTGTGCGCCAGAGCAAAAGGCAAAGCCTTTCCTACCCCAGGAGATGGTAATAGGCATAGAGTGCCATGCTAATACATGCACGCTGCTGCAGGGTTGGGACTGTGTCTGCTTAGTTCGGCATAGCAAGGTGAACCCCGGGCGTGATCTTGAAGCTCGGAAAAGAAAGTCCCAAGAGGCACCAGCTCTCCCGCCTCTCTTCTTCCCTGCCGCGACAGAGTGAACACCCAAAGCCTTTCTGAGGAAACAGCAGCGAAGTGCGGTTCATGCCAAGCTGGAAACCTCTGCGAAAGCATAGCAATCGCGGGGAAATCAGAGTCGGTTTTGTGGGCTGCTTTTGTTGCTTGCCTTAGCCTAGTATTCGCAGCACTATGGGAGCATACGGCATAGAGCGAAATCCTCTTTGCCCTGGGCATCGCCTCTGGGAAAGCATAGCATTCTTTGTGAAACCAGATTCGGGTCTGAGGGATTCTCCTGTTGCCTGAGCTGGTCTCCTCAGCACGGTGTAATAAACCCGCATGGAACGAAATCTTCTTTGCCTGTGCATCTCTCTGCCTGAGAGAGAAGCGAGCTTGCGCCTGTGAAAGAGCCTTAAGGAAAGGGACTTGTCTTTCACGGTGCTCCCCAGGAGCAAGCTGCCCAGTGAGAAGAGCAGGAGCCGTTGGCCTTCTGGTCTGGAAAAGGTTGCTAAGCAGGAGAGCCTTCCCAGGCAGGCACAGCGGCCAGTGACAATACAAGTGTCACTAGCTCCCTGTGCAGAGAAGGAAGTCTGGCCAGCTAAGGAGACAGGAGGGGATGAGGTGGGCAGGGCGCGTGGTCCTCTCTTAGAAAGGAGTCTGGGCAGAGAGCATGCCTGTCCTGAGCCTCTGGGCTTAAGGAGACAGCAGCTCCTTGGCCACCTGTCCCTGGGGCAGACATGCACTAGCCACCAGGCGCCTACCCTGAACTCGCAGAAACAGCTCCCTGAAATAACGGGGAGTCAGAAGCCGTCTTCCTCCAGGATGTGGAAGCTTGGAGGAGGCACGGGGTTTCAGGGGAAGGAGTGGGGACAGTCCCCCAAAGCTCCCTATTAAGTGCACGGGCGGTGTGCTGGGATCCTGTCACCTTTCCTTTCCTGTGGGGAAAGCACTGGCCTAGTCCGCGAGTCCGCCTGAGCACCAGAGTAAAGGGCCAAGCGATGCCTACACTGGGAGATCGTGGTGTGCATAGAGTGCCATCCAAGGCTGCGCGCGCTATAGCAGCATCGTGGCTGTGTCTGCTTAGTTCGGCCTGGCAGTGTGATCCCAGGACGCGAACATGGATCCCTGGAAAGCAAGGACCAAGAGGCACCAGCTCTCCCGCAGCTCTTCTTCCCTGAGGCAACTGAAGGCTTGCTGAGGAAGCAGCAGCGAAGTGCTGTTCGCTCCAAGCCAAAGCCTCTGCGAAAGCACAGCATTCGCTGAGAAATGTTCTGTGGGCTTCTGCTGCTTGCCTGAGCCCAGTCTCACGGTGGGAGAAACCCGCATACAGCGAAAGCCTCATTGCCTGGGCATCTCCCTGTGAAAGCACTGCGTTCCTTGGGAAATCAGAGTTGGGTTTGGGGATGCTGCTACTGCTTGCCTGAGCTAGACTCCGGAGCTCGGTGGAAGATACTCGCATGGAGCGAAATACCCTTTTCCCTAGCATACCCTCTGCCTGAGAGAGAAGCCAAGAGTGGGGAAGGCTCAGCACGCCGCCCCCAGAGAAGAGAAGGAGCCGTTGGCCTTGGGGTCAGGAAACGCTCGGGAAGCAGGATAACCTGCCGTGGCATTAACAGCAGGCCGGTGGCAAGACAAGTGTCACCTGCTCCATGTGCGGAGCGATGGAACCCCGGCTGCTAAGGAGACATGAAGGGACGACTAGGGCAGAGGAGCGTGAACCACTCTGAGGAAGGAGTCTGGGCAGAAGGCAGGCCTGTCCTGTGCCTCTGGTCGCAAGGGGAGATCATCTCCTTGGCCACCTGTCCCAAGGGCAGACTTGGGCTTGCCACCAGGTGCTATACCCGGAACGCGCAGAAACAAACCCATGGAGAAACGGGCAGTCAGATGCCGTCTTCCACCAAGATGTGGCAGCGATGTGGGTGGCAGTGCGTGTGCCGGGAAAGGAGTGGAGACAGTCCCCCACAGTTCCCTGTCCCAGTGCCCGGGCGTGTGCAGTGATCCTGTCACCTCCTCTCTCCTGTGGTGAAGGCACTGGCCTAGACCCCGAGTCTGCCTGTGCGCCAGAGCAAAAGGCAAAGCCTTTCCTACCCCAGGAGATGGTAATAGGCATAGAGTGCCATGCTAAGACATGCACGCTGCTGCAGGGTTGGGACTGTGTCTGCTTAGTTCGGCATAGCAAAGTGAACCCCGGGCGTGATCTTGAAGCCCGGGAAAGCAAGTCCCAAGAGGCACCAGCTCTCCCGCCTCTCTTCTTCCCTGCCGCGACAGAGTGAACACCCAAAGCCTTTCTGAGGAAACAGCAGCGAAGTGCGGTTCGTGCCAAGCTGAAAACCTCTGCGAAAGCATAGCAGTCGCGGGGAAATCAGAGTCGGTTCTGTGGGCTGCTTTGTTGCTTGCCTTAGCCTAGTATTCGCAGCACTATGGGAGCATACGGCATAGAGCGAAATCCTCTTTGCCCTGGGCATCGCATCTGGGAAAGCATAGCATTCTTTGCGAAACCAGATTCGGGTCTGAGGGATTCTCCTGTTGCCTGAGCTGGTCTCCTCAGCACGGTGTAATAAACCCGCATGGAACGAAATCTTCTTTGCCTGTGCATCTCTCTGCCTGAGAGAGAAGCGAGCTTGCGCCTGTGGAAAGAGCCTTAAGGAAAGGGACTTGACTTTCACGGCGCTCCCCAGGAGCATGTCTGTGAAAGGTGCAGCAAGCTGCCCAGTGAGAAGAGCAGGAGCCGTTGGCCTTCTGGTCTGGAAAAGGTTGCTAAGCAGGAGAGCCTTCCCAGGCAGGCACAGCGGCCAGTGACAATACAAGTGTCACTAGCTCCCTGTGCAGAGATGGAAGTCTGGCCAGCAAAGGAGACAGGAGGGGATGAGGTGGGCAGGGCGCGTGGTCCTCTCTTAGAAAGGAGTCTGGGCAGAGAGCATGCCTGTCCTGAGCCTCTGGGCTTAAGGAGACAGCAGCTCCTTGGCCACCTGTCCCTGGGGCAGACATGCACTAGCCACCAGGCGCCTACCCTGAACTCGCAGAAACAGCTCCCTGAAATAACGGGGAGTCAGATGCCGTCTTCCTCCAGGATGTGGAAGCTTGGAGGAGGCACGGGGTTTCAGGGGAAGGAGTGGGTCAGTCCCCCAAAGCTCCCTATTAAGTGCACGGGCGGTGTGCTGGGATCCTGTCACCTTTCCTTTCCTGTGGGGAAAGCACTGGCCTAGTCCGCGAGTCCGCCTGAGCACCAGAGTAAAGGGCCAAGCGATGCCTACACTGGGAGATCGTGGTGTGCATAGAGTGCCATCCAAGGCTACGCGCGCTATAGCAGCATCGTGGCTCTGTCTGCTTAGTTCGGCCTGGCAGTGTGATCCCAGGACGCGAACATGGATCCCTGGAAAGCAAGGACCAAGAGGCACCAGCTCTCCCGCAGCTCTTCTTCCCTGAGGCAACTGAAGGCTTGCTGAGGAAGCAGCAGCGAAGTGCTGTTCGCTCCAAGCCAAAGCCTCTGCGAAAGCACAGCATTCGCTGAGAAATGTTCTGTGGGCTGCTGCTGCTTGCCTGAGGCCAGTCTCACGGTGGGAGAAACCCGAAAACAGTGAAAGCCTCATTGCCTGGGCATCTCCCTGTGAAAGCACTGCGTTCCTTGGGAAATCAGAGTTGGGTTTGGGGATGCTGCTACTGCTTGCCTGAGCTAGACTCCGGAGCTCGGTGGAAGATACTCGCATGGAGCGAAATACCCTTTGCCCTAGCATACCCTCTGCCTGAGAGAGAAGCCAAGAGTGGGAAAGGCTCAGCACGCCGCCCCCGGAGAAGAGAAGGAGCCGTTGGCCTTGGGGTCAGGAAACGCTCGGGAAGCAGGATAACCTGCCGTGGCATTAAAAGCAGGCCGGTGGCAAGACAAGTGTCACCTGCTCCATGTGCGGAGCGATGGAACCCCGGCTTGTAAGGAGACATGAGGGGACGACTAGGGCAGAGGAGCGTGAACCACTCTGAGGAAGGAGTCTGGGCAGAAGGCAGGCCTGTCCTGTGCCTCTGGTCGCAAGGGGAGATCATCTCCTTGGCCACCTGTCCCAAGGGCAGACTTGGGCTTGCCACCAGGTGCTATACCCGGAACGCGCAGAAATAAACCCATGGAGAAACGGGCAGTCAGATGCCGTCTTCCACCAAGATGTGGCAGCGATGTGGGTGGCAGTGCGTGTGCCGGGAATGGAGTGGAGACAGTCCCCCACAGTTCCCTGTCCCAGTGCCCGGGCGTGTGCAGTGATCCTGTCACCTCCTCTCTCCTGTGGTGAAGGCACTGGCCTAGACCCCGAGTCTGCCTGTGCGCCAGAGCAAAAGGCAAAGCCTTTCCTACCCCAGGAGATGGTAATAGGCATAGAGTGCCATGCTAAGACATGCACGCTGCTGCAGGGTTGGGACTCTGTCTGCTTGTTCGGCAAAGCAAGGTGAACCCCGGGCGTGATCTTGAAGCCCCGGAAAGCAAGTCCCAAGAGGCACCAGCTCTCCCGCCTCTCTTCTTCCCTGCCGCAACAGAGTGAACACCCAAAGTTTTTCTGAAGAAACAGCAGCGAAGTGCTGTTCGTGCCAAGCTGAAAACCTCTGCGAAAGCATAGCAGTCGCGGGGAAATCAGAGTCGGTTCTGTGGGCTGCTTTTGTTGCTTGCCTTAGCCTAGTATTCGCAGCACTATGTGAGCATACGGCATAGAGCGAAATCCTCTTTGCCCTGGGCATCGCCTCTGGGAAAGCATAGCATTCTTTGCGAAACCAGATTCGGGTCTGAGGGATTCTCCTGTTGCCTGAGCTGGTCTCCTCAGCACGGTGTAATAAACCCGCATGGAACGAAATCTTCTTTGCCTGTGCATCTCTCTGCCTGAGAGAGAAGCGAGCTTGCGCCTGTGGAAAGAGCCTTAAGGAAAGGGACTTGTCTTTCACGGTGCTCCCCAGGAGCATGTCTGTGAAAGGTGCAGCAAGCTGCCCAGTGAGAAGAGCAGGAGCCGTTGGCCTTCTGGTCTGGAAAAGGTTGCTAAGCAGGAGAGCCTTCCCAGGCAGGCACAGCGGCCAGTGACAATACAAGTGTCACTAGCTCCCTGTGCAGAGAAGGAAGTCTGGCCGGCAAAGGAGACAGGAGGGGATGAGGTGGGCAGGGCGTGTGGTCCTCTCTTAGAAAGGAGTCTGGGCAGAGAGCATGCCTGTCCTGAGCCTCTGGGCTTAAGGAGACAGCAGCTCCTTGGCCACCTGTCCCTGGAGCAGACATGCACTAGCCACCAGGCGCCTACCCTGAACTCGCAGAAACAGCTCCCTGAAATAACGGGGAGTCAGATGCCGTCTTCCTCCAGGATGTGGAAGCTTGGAGGAGGCACGCGGTTTCAGGGGAAGGAGTGGGGACAGTCCCCCAAAGCTCCCTATTAAGTGCACGGGCGGTGTGCTGGGATCCTGTCACCTTTCCTTTCCTGTGGGGAAAGCACTGGCCTAGTCCGCGAGTCCGCCTGAGCACCAGAGTAAAGGGCCAAGCGATGCCTACACTGGGAGATCGTGGTGTGCATAGAGTGCCATCCAAGGCTACGCGCGCTATAGCAGCATCGTGGCTGTGTCTGCTTAGTTCGGCCTGGCAGTGTGATCCCAGGACGCGAACATGGATCCCTGGAAAGCAAGGACCAAGAGGCACCAGCTCTCCCGCAGCTCTTCTTCCCTGAAGCAACTGAAGGCTTGCTGAGGAAGCAGCAGCGAAGTTCTGTTCGCTCCAAGCCAAAGCCTCTGCGAAAGCACAGCATTCGCTGAGAAATGTTCTGTGGGCTGCTGCTGCTTGCCTGAGCCCAGTCTCACGGTGGGAGAAACCCGCATACAGCGAAAGCCTCATTGCCTGGGCATCTCCCTGTGAAAGCACTGCGTTCCTTGGGAAATCAGAGTTGGGTTTGGGGATGCTGCTACTGTTTGCCTGAGCTAGACTCCGGAGCTCGGTGGAAGATACTCGCATGGAGCGAAATACCCTTTGCCCTAGCATACCCTCTGCCTGAGAGAGAAGCCAAGAGTGGGGAAGGCTCAGCACGCCGCCCCCGGAGAAGAGAAGGAGCCGTTGGCCTTGGGGTCAGGAAACGCTCGGGAAGCAGGATAACCTGCCGTGGCATTAACAGCAGGCCGGTGGCAAGACAAGTGTCACCTGCTCCATGTGCGGAGCGATGTAACCCCGGCTGCTAAGGAGACATGAGGGGATGACTAGGGCAGAGGAGCGTGAACCACTCTGAGGAAGGAGTCTGGGCAGAAGGCAGGCCTGTCCTGTGCCTCTGGTCGCAAGGGGAGATCATCTCCTTGGCCACCTGTCCCAAGGGCAGACTTGGGCTTGCCACCAGGTGCTATACCCGGAACGCGCAGAAACAAACCCATGGAGAAACGGGCAGTCAGATGCCGTCTTCCACCAAGATGTGGCAGCGATGTGGGTGGCAGTGCGTGTGCCGGGAAAGGAGTGGAGACAGTCCCCCACAGTTCCCTGTCCCAGTGCCCGGGCGTGTGCAGTGATCCTGTCACCTCCTCTCTCCTGTGGTGAAGGCACTGGCCTAGACCCCGAGTCTGCCTGTGCGCCAGAGCAAAAGGCCAAGCCTTACCTACCCCAGGAGATGGTAATAGGCATAGAGTGCCATGCTAAGACATGCACGCTGCTGCAGGGTTGTGACTGTGTCTGCTTAGTTCGGCATAGCAAAGTGAACCCCGGGCGTGATCTTGAAGCCCGGGAAAGCAAGTCCCAAGAGGCACCAGCTCTCCCGCCTCTCTTCTTCCCTGCCGCGACAGAGTGAACACCCAAAGTTTTTCTGAAGAAACAGCAGCGAAGTGCGGTTCGTGCCAAGCTGAAAACCTCTGCGAAAGCATAGCAGTTGCGGGGAAATCAGAGTCGGTTCTGTGGGCTGCTTTTGTTGCTTGCCTTAGCCTAGTATTCCCAGCACTATGGGAGCATACGGCATAGAGCGAAATCCTCTTTGCCCTGGGCATCGCCTCTGGGAAAGCATAGCATTCTTTGCGAAACCAGATTCGGGTCTGAGGGATTCTCCTGTTGCCTGAGCTGGTCTCCTCAGCACGGTGTAATAAACCCGCATGGAACGAAATCTTCTTTGCCTGTGCATCTCTCTGCCTGAGAGAGAAGCGAGCTTGCGCCTGTGGAAAGAGCCTTAAGGAAAGGGACTTGTCTTTCACGGTGCTCCCCAGGAGCATGTCTGTGAAAGGTGCAGCAAGCTGCCCAGTGAGAAGAGCAGGAGCCGTTGGCCTTCTGGTCTGGAAAAGGTTGCTAAGCAGGAGAGCCTTCCCAGGCAGGCACAGCGGCAGGTGACAATACAAGTGTCACTAGCTCCCTGTGCAGAGAAGGAAGTCTGGCCAGCAAAGGAGACAGGAGGGGATGAGGTGGGCAGGGGGCGTGGTCCTCTCTTAGAAAGGAGTCTGGGCAGAAAGCATGCCTGTCCTGAGCCTCTGGGCTTAAGGAGACAGCAGCTCCTTGGCCACCTGTCCCTGGGGCAGAAATGCACTAGCCACCAGGCGCCTACCCTGAACTCGCAGAAACAGCTCCCTGAAATAACGGGGAGTCAGATGCCGTCTTCCTCCAGGATGTGGAAGCTTGGAGGAGGCACGGGGTTTCAGGGGAAGGAGTGGGGACAGTCCCCCAAAGCTCCCTATTAAGTGCACGGGCGGTGTGCTGGGATCCTGTCACTTTCCTTTCCTGTGGGGAAAGCACTGGCCTAGTCCGCGAGTCCGCCTGAGCACAGAGTAAAGGGCCAAGCGATGCCTACACTGGGAGATCGTGGTGTGCATAGAGTGCCATCCAAGGCTACGCGCGCTATAGCAGCATCGTGGCTGTGTCTGCTTAGTTCGGCCTGGCAGTGTGATCCCAGGACGCGAACATGGATCCCTGGAAAGCAAGGACCAAGAGGCACCAGCTCTCCCGCAGCTCTTCTTCCCTGAGGCAACTGAAGGCTTGCTGAGGAAGCAGCAGCGAAGTGCTGTTCGCTCCAAGCCAAAGCATCTGCGAAAGCACAGCATTCGCTGAGAAATGTTCTGTGGGCTGATGCTGCTTGCCTGAGCCCAGTCACACGGTGGGAGAAACCCGCATACAGCGAAAGCCTCATTGCCTGGGCATCTCCCTGTGAAAGCACTGCGTTCCTTGGGAAATCAGAGTTGGGTTTGGGGATGCTGCTACTGCTTGCCTGAGCTAGACTCCGGAGCTCGGGGGAAGATACTCGCATGGAGCGAAATACCCTTTGCCCTAGCATACCCTCTGCCTGAGAGAGAAGCCAAGAGTGGGGAAGGCTCAGCACGCCGCCCCCGGAGAAGAGAAGGAGCCGTTGGCCTTGGGGTCAGGAAACGCTCGGGAAGCAGGATAACCTGCCGTGGCATTAACAGCAGGCCAGTGGCAAGACAAGTGTCACCTGCTCCATGTGCGGAGCGATGGAACCCCGGCTGCTAAGGAGACATGAGGGGACGACTAGGACAGAGGAGCGTGAACCACTCTGAGGAAGGAGTCTGGACAGAAGGCAGGCCTGTCCTGTGCCTCTGGTCGCAAGGGGAGATCATCTCCTTGGCCACCTGTCCCAAGGGCAGACTTGGGCTTGCCACCAGGTGCTATACCCGGAACGCGCAGAAACAAACCCATGGAGAAACGGGCAGTCAGATGCCGTCTTCCACCAAGATGTCGCAGCGATGTGGGTGGCAGTGCGTGTGCCGGGAAAGGAGTGGAGACAGTCCCCCACAGTTCCCTGTCCCAGTGCCCGGGCGTGTGCAGTGATCCTGTCACCTCCTCTCTCCTGTGGTGAAGGCACTGGCCTAGACCCCGAGTCTGCCTGTGCGCCAGAGCAAAAGGCAAAGCCTTTCCTACCCCAGGAGATGGTAATAGGCATAGAGTGCCATGCTAAGACATGCACGCTGCTGCAGGGTTGGGACTGTGTCTGCTTAGTTCGGCATAGCAAGGTGAACCCCGGGCGTGATCTTGAAGCCCGGGAAAGCAAGTCCCAAGAGGCACCAGCTCTCCCGCCTCTCTTCTTCCCTGCCGCGACAGAGTGAACACCCAAAGCCTTTCTGAGGAAACAGCAGCGAAGTGCGGTTCGTGCCAAGCTGAAAACCTCTGCGAAAGCATAGCAGTCGCGGGGAAATCAGAGTCGGTTCTGTGGGCTGCTTTTGTTGCTTGCCTTAGCCTAGTATTCGCAGCACTATGGGAGCATACGGCATAGAGCGAAATCCTCTTTGCCCTGGGCATCGCCTCTGGGAAAGCATAGCATTCTTTGCGAAACCAGATTCGGGTCTGAGGGATTCTCCTGTTGCCTGAGCTGGTCTCCTCAGCACGGTGTAATAAACCCGCATGGAACGAAATCTTCTTTGCCTGTGCATCTCTCTGCCTGAGAGAGAAGCGAGCTTGCGCCTGTGGAAAGAGCCTTAAGGAAAGGGACTTGTCTTTCACGGTGCTCCCCAGGAGCAAGCTGCCCAGTGAGAAGAGCAGGAGCCGTTGGACTTCTGGTCTGGAAAAGGTTGCTAAGCAGGAGAGCCTTCCCAGGCAGGCACAGCGGCCAGTGACAATACAAGTGTCACTAGCTCCCTGTGCAGAGAAGGAAGTCTGGCCAGCTAAGGAGACAGGAGGGGATGAGGTGGGCAGGGCGCGTGGTCCTCTCTTAGAAAGGAGTCTGGGCAGAGAGCATGCCTGTCCTGAGCCTCTGGGCTTAAGGAGACAGCAGCTCCTTGGCCACCTGTCCCTGGGGCAGACAGGCACTAGCCACCAGGCGCCTACCCTGAACTCGCAGAAACAGCTCCCTGAAATAACGGGGAGTCAGATGCCGTCTTCCTCCAGGATGTGGAAGCTTGGAGGAGGCACGGGGTTTCAGGGGAAGGAGTGGGTACAGTCCACCAAAGCTCCCTATTAAGTGCACGGGCGGTGGGCTGGGATCCTGTCACCTTTCCTTTCCTGTGGTGAAAGCACTGGCCTAGTCCGCGAGTCCGCCTGAGCGCCAGAGTAAAGGGCCAAGCGATGCCTACACTGGGAGATGGTGGTGTGCATAGAGTGCCATCCAAGGCTACACGCGCTATAGCAGCATCGTGGCTGTGTCTGCTTAGTTCGGCCTGGCAGGGTGATCCCAGGACGCGAACATGGATCCCTGGAAAGCAAGGACCAAGAGGCACCAGCTCTCCCGCAGCTCTTCTTCCCTGAGGCAACTGAAGGCTTGCTGAGGAAGCAGCAGCGAAGTGCTGTTCGCTCCAAGCCAAAGCGTCTGCGAAAGCACAGCATTCGCTGAGAAATGTTCTGTGGGCTGCTGCTGCTTGCCTGAGCCCAGTCTCACGGTGGGAGAAACCCGCATACGGCGAAAGCCTCATTGCCTGGGCATCTCCCTGTGAAAGCACTGCGTTCCTTGGGAAATCGGAGTTGGGTTTGGGGATGCTGCTACTGCTTGCCTGAGCTAGACTCCGGAGCTCGGTGGAAGATACTCGCATGGAGCGAAATACCCTTTGCCCTAGCATACCCTCTGCCTGAGAGAGAAGCCAAGAGTGGGGAAGGCTCAGCACGCCGCCCCCGGAGAAGAGAAGGAGCCGTTGGCCTTGGGGTCAGGAAACGCTCGGGAAGCAGGATAACCTGCCGTGGCATTAACAGCAGGCCGGTGGCAAGACAAGTGTCACCTGCTCCATGTGCGGAGCGATGGAACCCCGGCTGCTAAGGAGACATGAGGGGACGACTAGGGTAGAGGAGCGTGAACCACTCTGAGGAAGGAGTCTGGGCAGAAGGCAGGCCTGTCCTGTGCCTCTGGTCGCAAGGGGAGATCATCTCCTTGGCCACCTGTCCCAAGGGCAGACTTGGGCTTGCCACCAGGTGCTATACCCGGAACGCGCAGAAACAAACCCATGGAGAAACGGGCAGTCAGATGCCGTCTTCCACCAAGATGTGGCAGCGATGTGGGTGGCAGTGCGTGTGCCGGGAAAGGAGTGGAGACAGTCCCCCACAGTTCCCTGTCCCAGTGCCCGGGCGTGTGCAGTGATCCTGTCACCTCCTCTCTCCTGTGGTGAAGGCACTGGCCTAGACCCCGAGTCTGCCTGTGCGCCAGAGCAAAAGGCAAAGCCTTTCCTACCCCAGGAGATGGTAATAGGCATAGAGTGCCATGCTAAGACATGCACGCTGCTGCAGGGTTGGGACTGTGCTTAGTTCGGCATAGCAAGGTGAACCCCGGGCGTGATCTTGAAGCCCGGGAAAGCAAGTCCCAAGAGGCACCAGCTCTCCCGCCTCTCTTCTTCCCTGCCGCGACAGAGTGAACACCCAAAGTTTTTCTGAGGAAACAGCAGCGAAGTGCGGTTCGTGCCAAGCTGAAAACCTCTGCGAAAGCATAGCAATCGCGGGGAAATCAGAGTCGGTTCTGTGGGCTGCTTTTGTTGCTTGCCTTAGCCTAGTATTCGCAGCACTATGGGAGCATACGGCATAGAGCGAAATCCTCTTTGCCCTGGGCATCGCCTCTGGGAAAGCATAGCATTCTTTGCGAAACCAGATTCGGGTCTGAGGGATTCTCCTGTTGCCTGAGCTGGTCTCCTCAGCACGGTGTAATAAACCCGCATGGAACGAAATCTTCTTTGCCTGTGCATCTCTCTGCCTGAGAGAGAAGCGAGCTTGCGCCTGTGGAAAGAGCCTTAAGGAAAGGGACTTGTCTTTCACGGTGCTCCCCAGGAGCAAGCTGCCCAGTGAGAAGAGCAGGAGCCTTTGGCCTTCTGGTCTGGAAAAGGTTGCTAAGCAGGAGAGCCTTCCCAGGCAGGCACAGCGGCCAGTGACAATACAAGTGTCACTAGCTCCCTGTGCAGAGAAGGAAGTCTGGCCAGCTAAGGAGACAGGAGGGGATGAGGTGGGCAGGGCGCGTGGTCCTCTTTTAGAAAGGAGTCTGGGCAGAGAGCATGCCTGTCCTGAGCCTCTGGGCTTAAGGAGACAGCAGCTCCTTGGCCACCTGTCCCTGGGGCAGACATGCACTAGCCACCAGGCGCCTACCCTGAACTCGCAGAAACAGCTCCCTGAAATAACGGGGAGTCAGATGCCGTCTTCCTCCAGGATGTGGAAGCTTGGAGGAGGCACGGGGTTTCAGGGGAAGGAGTGGGTACAGTCCACCAAAGCTCCCTATTAAGTGCACGGGCGGTGGGCTGGGATCCTGTCACCTTTCCTTTCCTGTGGGGAAAGCACTGGCCTAGTCCGCGAGTCCGCCTGAGCGCCAGAGTAAAGGGCCAAGCGATGCCTACACTGGGAGATGGTGGTGTGCATAGAGTGCCATCCAAGGCTACACGCGCTATAGCAGCATCGTGGCTTGTCTGCTTAGTTCAACCTGGCAGGGTGATCCCAGGACGCGAACATGGATCCCTGGAAAGCAAGGACCAAGAGGCACCAGCTCTCCCGCAGCTCTTCTTCCCTGAGGCAACTGAAGGCTTGCTGAGGAAGCAGCAGCGAAGTGCTGTTCGCTCCAAGCCAAAGCATCTGCGAAAGCACAGCATTCGCTGAGAAATGTCTGTGGGCTGATGCTGCTTGCCTGAGCCCAGTCACACGGTGGTAGAAACCCGCATACAGCGAAAGCCTCATTGCCTGGGCATCTCCCTGTGAAAGCACTGCGTTCCTTGGGAAATCAGAGTTGGGTTTGGGGATGCTGCTACTGCTTGCCTGAGCTAGACTCCAGAGCTCGGTGGAAGATACTCGCATGGAGCGAAATACCCTTTGCCCTAGCATACCCTCTGCCTGAGAGAGAAGCCAAGAGTGGGGAAGGCTCAGCACGCCGCCCCCGGAGAAGCAAGGAGCCGTTGGCCTTGGGGTCAGGAAACGCTCGGGAAGCAGGATAACCTGCCGTGGCATTAACAGCAGGCCGGTGGCAAGACAAGAGTCACCTGCTCCATGTGCGGAGCAATGGAACCCCGGCTGCTTAGGAGACATGAGGGGACGACTAGGGCAGAGGAGCGTGAACCACTCTGAGGAAGGAGTCTGGGCAGAAGGCAGGCCTGTCCTGTGCCTCTGGTCGCAAGGGGAGATCATCTCCTTGGCCACCTGTCCCAAGGGCAGACTTGGGCTTGCCACCAGGTGCTATACCCGGAACGCGCAGGAACAAACCCATGGAGAAACGGGCAGTCAGATGCCGTCTTCCACCAAGATGTGGCAGCGATGTGGGTGGCAGTGCGTGTGCCGGGAAAGGAGTGGAGACAGTCCCCCACAGTTCCCTGTCCCAGTGCCCGGGCGTGTGCAGTGATCCTGTCACCTCCTCTCTCCTGTGGTGAAGGCACTGGCCTAGACCCCGAGTCTGCCTGTGCGCCAGAGCAAAAGGCAAAGCCTTTCCTACCCCAGGAGATGGTAATAGGCATAGAGTGCCATGCTAAGACATGCACGCTGCTGCAGGGTTGGGACTGTGTCTGCTTAGTTCGGCATAGCAAGGTGAACCCCGGGCGTGATCTTGAAGCCCGGGAAAGCAAGTCCCAAGAGGCACCAGCTCTCCCGCCTCTCTTCTTCCCTGCCGCGACAGAGTGAACACCCAAAGCCTTTCTGAGGAAACAGCAGCGAAGTGCGGTTCGTGCCAAGCTGAAAACCTCTGCGAAAGCATAGCAGTCGCGGGGAAATCAGAGTCGGTTCTGTGGGCTGCTTTTGTTGCTTGCCTTAGCCTAGTATTCGCAGCACTATGGGAGCATACGGCATAGAGCGAAATCCTCTTTGCCCTGGGCATCGCCTCTGGGAAAGCATAGCATTCTTTGCGAAACCAGATTCGGGTCTGAGGGATTCTCCTGTTGCCTGAGCTGGTCTCCTCAGCACGGTGTAATAAACCCGCATGGAACGAAATCTTCTTTGCCTGTGCATCTCTCTGCCTGAGAGAGAAGCGAGCTTGCGCCTGTGGAAAGAGCCTTAAGGAAAGGGACTTGTCTTCCACGGCACTCCCCAGGAGCATGTCTGTGAAAGGTGCAGCAAGCTGCCCAGTGAGAAGAGCAGGAGCCGTTGGCCTTCTGGTCTGGAAAAGGTTGCTAAGCAGGAGAGCCTTCCCAGGCAGGCACAGCGGCCAGTGACAATACAAGTGTCACTAGCTCCCTGTGCAGAGAAGGAAGTCTGGCCAGCTAAGGAGACAGGACGGGATGAGGTGGGCAGGGCGCGTGGTCCTCTCTTAGAAAGGAGTCTGGGCAGAGAGCATGCCTGTCCTGAGCCTCTGGGCTTAAGGAGACAGCAGCTCCTTGGCCACCTGTCCCTGGGGCAGACATGCACTAGCCACCAGGCGCCTACCCTGAAATCGCAGAAACAGCTCCTGAAATAACGGGGAGTCAGATGCCGTATTCCTCCAGGATGTGGAAGCTTGGAGGAGGCACGGGGTTTCAGGGGAAGGAGTGGGGACTGTCCCCCAAAGCTCCCTATTAAGTGCACGGGTGGTGTGCTGGGATCCTGTAACCTTTCCTTTCCTGTCGGAAAAGCACTGGACTAGTCCGCGAGTCCGCCTGAGCGCCAGAGTAAAGGGCCAAGCGATGCCTACACTGGGAGATGGTGGTGTGCATAGAGTGCCATCCAAGGCTGCGCGCGATATAGCAGCATCGTGGCTGTGTCTGCTTAGTTCGGCCTGGCAGGGTGATCCCAGGACGCGAACATGGATCCATGGAAAGCAAGGACCAAGAGGCACCAGCTCTCCCGCAGCTCTTCTTCCCTGAGGCAACTGAAGGCTTGCTGAGGAAACAGCAGCGAAGTGCTGTTCGCTCCAAGCCAAAGCCTCTGCGAAAGCACAGCATTCGCTGAGAAATGTTCTGTGGGCTGCTGCTGCTTGCCTGAGCCCAGTCTCACGGTGGGAGAAACCCGCATACAGCAAAAGCCTCATTGCCTGGGCATCTCCCTGTGAAAGCAGTGCGTTCCTTGGGAAATCAGAGTTGGGTTTGGGGATGCTGCTACTGCTTGCCTGAGCTAGACTCCGGAGCTCGGTGGAAGATACTCGCATGGAGCGAAATACCCTTTGCCCTAGCATACCCTCTGCCTGAGAGAGAAGCCAAGAGTGGGGAAGGCTCAGCACGCCGCCCCCGGAGAAGAGAAGGAGCCGTTGGCCTTGGGGTCAGGAAACGCTTGGGAAGCAGGATAACCTGCCGTGGCATTAACAGCAGGCCGGTGGCAAGACAAGTGTCACCTGCTCCATGTGCGGAGTGATGGAACCCCGGCTGCTAAGGAGACATGAGGGGACGACTAGGGCAGAGGAGCGTGAACCACTCTGAGGAAGGAGTCTGGGCAGAAGGCAGGCCTGTCCTGTGCCTCTGGTCGCAAGGGAAGATCATCTCCTTGGCCACCTGTCCCAAGGGCAGACTTGGGCTTGCCATCAGGTGCTATACCCGGAACGCGCAGAAACAAACCCATGGAGAAACGGGCAGTCAGATGCCGTCTTCCACCAAGATGTGGCAGCGATGTGGGTGGCAGTGCGTGTGCCGGGAAAGGAGTGGAGACAGTCCCCCACAGTTCCCTGTCCCAGTGCCCGGGCGTGTGCAGTGATCCTGTCACCTCCTCTCTCCTGTGGTGAAGGCACTGGCCTAGACCCCGAGTCTGCCTGTGCGCCAGAGCAAAAGGCAAAGCCTTACCTACCCCAGGAGATGGTAATAGGCATAGAGTGCCATGCTAAGACATGCACTCTGCTGCAGAGTTGTGACTGTGTCTGCTTAGTTCGGCATAGCAAAGTGAACCCCGGGCGTGATCTTGAAGCCCGGGAAAGCAAGTCCCAAGAGGCATCAGCTCTCCCGCCTCTCATCTTCCCTGCCGCGACAGAGTGAACACCCAAAGCCTTTCTGAGGAAACAGCAGCGAAGTGCGGTTCGTGCCAAGCTGAAAACCTCTGCGATAGCATAGCAGTCGCGGGGAAATCAGAGTCGGTTCTGTGGGCTGCTTTTGTTGCTTGCCTTAGCCTAGTATTCGCAGCACTATGGGAGCATACGGCATAGAGCGAAATCCTCTTTGCCCTGGGCATCGCCTCTGGGAAAGCATAGCATTCTTTGCGAAACCAGATTCGGGTCTGAGGGATTCTCCTGTTGCCTGAGCTGGTCTCCTCAGCACGGTGTAATAAACCCGCATGGAACGAAATCTTCTTTGCCTGTGCATCTCTCTGCCTGAGAGAGAAGCGAGCTTGCGCCTTGGAAAGAGCCTTAAGGAAAGGGACTTGTCTTCCACGGCGCTCCCCAGGAGCATGTCTGTGAAAGGTGCAGCAAGCTGCCCAGTGAGAAGAGCAGGAGCCGTTGGCCTTCTGGTCTGGAAAAGGTTGCTAAGCAGGAGAGCCTTCCCAGGCAGGCACAGCGGCCAGTGACAATACAAGTGTCACTAGCTCCCTGTGCAGGAAGGAAGTCTGGCCAGCTAAGGAGACAGGAGGGGATGAGGTGGGCAGGGCGCGTGGTCCTCTCTTAGAAAGGAGTCTGGGCAGAGAGCATGCCTGTCCTGAACCTCTGGGCTTAAGGAGACAGCAGCTCCTTGGCCACCTGTCCCTGGGGCAGACATGCACTAGCCACCAGGCGCCTACCCTGAACTCGGAGAAACAGCTCCCTGAAATAACGGGGAGTCAGATGCCGTCTTCCTCCAGGATGTGGAAGCTTGGAGGAGGCACGGGGTTTCAGGGGAAGGAGTGGGGACAGTCCCCCAAAGCTCCCTATTAAGTGCACGGGCGGTGTGCTGGGATCCTGTCACCTTTCCTTTCCTGTGGGGAAAGCACTGGCCTAGTCCGCGAGTCCGCCTGAGCACCAGAGTAAAGGGCCAAGCGATGCCTACACTGGGAGATCGTGGTGTGCATAGAGTGCCATCCAAGGCTACGCGCGCTATAGCAGCATCGTGGCTGTGTCTGCTTAGTTCGGCCTGGCAGTGTGATCCCAGGACGCGAACATGGATCCCTGGAAAGCAAGGACCAAGAGGCACCAGCTCTCCCGCAGCTCTTCTTCCCTGAGGCAACTGAAGGCTTGCTGAGGAAGCAGCAGCGAAGTGCTGTTCGCTCCAAGCCAAAGCCTCTGCGAAAGCACAGCATTCGCTGAGAAATGTTCTGTGGGCTGCTGCTGCTTGCCTGAGCCCAGTCTCACGGTGGGAGAAACCCGCATACAGCGAAAGCCTCATTGCCTGGGCATCTCCCTGTGAAAGCACTGCGTTCCTTGGGAAATCAGAGTTGGGTTTGGGGATGCTGCTACTGCTTGCCTGAGCTAGACTCCAGAGCTCGGTGGAAGATACTCGCATGGAGCGAAATACCCTTTGCCCTAGCATACCCTCTGCCTGAGAGAGAAGCCAAGAGTGGGGAAGGCTCAGCACGCCGCCCCCGGAGAAGCAAGGAGCCGTTGGCCTTGGGGTCAGGAAACGCTCGGGAAGCAGGATAACCTGCCGTGGCATTAACAGCAGGCCGGTGGCAAGACAAGAGTCACCTGCTCCATGTGCGGAGCAATGGAACCCCGGCTGCTTAGGAGACATGAGGGGACGACTAGGGCAGAGGAGCGTGAACCACTCTGAGGAAGGAGTCTGGGCAGAAGGCAGGCCTGTCCTGTGCCTCTGGTCGCAAGGGGAGATCATCTCCTTGGCCACCTGTCCCAAGGGCAGACTTGGGCTTGCCACCAGGTGCTATACCCGGAACGCGCAGGAACAAACCCATGGAGAAACGGGCAGTCAGATGCCGTCTTCCACCAAGATGTGGCAGCGATGTGGGTGGCAGTGCGTGTGCCGGGAAAGGAGTGGAGACAGTCCCCCACAGTTCCCTGTCCCAGTGCCCGGGCGTGTGCAGTGATCCTGTCACCTCCTCTCTCCTGTGGTGAAGGCACTGGCCTAGACCCCGAGTCTGCCTGTGCGCCAGAGCAAAAGGCAAAGCCTTTCCTACCCCAGGAGATGGTAATAGGCATAGAGTGCCATGCTAAGACATGCACGCTGCTGCAGGGTTGGGACTGTGTCTGCTTAGTTCGGCATAGCAAGGTGAACCCCGGGCGTGATCTTGAAGCCCGGGAAAGCAAGTCCCAAGAGGCACCAGCTCTCCCGCCTCTCTTCTTCCCTGCCGCGACAGAGTGAACACCCAAAGCCTTTCTGAGGAAACAGCAGCGAAGTGCGGTTCGTGCCAAGCTGAAAACCTCTGCGAAAGCATAGCAGTCGCGGGGAAATCAGAGTCGGTTCTGTGGGCTGCTTTTGTTGCTTGCCTTAGCCTAGTATTCGCAGCACTATGGGAGCATACGGCATAGAGCGAAATCCTCTTTGCCCTGGGCATCGCCTCTGGGAAAGCATAGCATTCTTTGCGAAACCAGATTCGGGTCTGAGGGATTCTCCTGTTGCCTGAGCTGGTCTCCTCAGCACGGTGTAATAAACCCGCATGGAACGAAATCTTCTTTGCCTGTGCATCTCTCTGCCTGAGAGAGAAGCGAGCTTGCGCCTGTGGAAAGAGCCTTAAGGAAAGGGACTTGTCTTCCACGGCACTCCCCAGGAGCATGTCTGTGAAAGGTGCAGCAAGCTGCCCAGTGAGAAGAGCAGGAGCCGTTGGCCTTCTGGTCTGGAAAAGGTTGCTAAGCAGGAGAGCCTTCCCAGGCAGGCACAGCGGCCAGTGACAATACAAGTGTCACTAGCTCCCTGTGCAGAGAAGGAAGTCTGGCCAGCTAAGGAGACAGGACGGGATGAGGTGGGCAGGGCGCGTGGTCCTCTCTTAGAAAGGAGTCTGGGCAGAGAGCATGCCTGTCCTGAGCCTCTGGGCTTAAGGAGACAGCAGCTCCTTGGCCACCTGTCCCTGGGGCAGACATGCACTAGCCACCAGGCGCCTACCCTGAACTCGCAGAAACAGCTCCTGAAATAACGGGGAGTCAGATGCCGTATTCCTCCAGGATGTGGAAGCTTGGAGGAGGCACGGGGTTTCAGGGGAAGGAGTGGGGACTGTCCCCCAAAGCTCCCTATTAAGTGCACGGGTGGTGTGCTGGGATCCTGTAACCTTTCCTTTCCTGTCGGAAAAGCACTGGACTAGTCCGCGAGTCCGCCTGAGCGCCAGAGTAAAGGGCCAAGCGATGCCTACACTGGGAGATGGTGGTGTGCATAGAGTGCCATCCAAGGCTGCGCGCGATATAGCAGCATCGTGGCTGTGTCTGCTTAGTTCGGCCTGGCAGGGTGATCCCAGGACGCGAACATGGATCCATGGAAAGCAAGGACCAAGAGGCACCAGCTCTCCCGCAGCTCTTCTTCCCTGAGGCAACTGAAGGCTTGCTGAGGAAACAGCAGCGAAGTGCTGTTCGCTCCAAGCCAAAGCCTCTGCGAAAGCACAGCATTCGCTGAGAAATGTTCTGTGGGCTGCTGCTGCTTGCCTGAGCCCAGTCTCACGGTGGGAGAAACCCGCATACAGCAAAAGCCTCATTGCCTGGGCATCTCCCTGTGAAAGCAGTGCGTTCCTTGGGAAATCAGAGTTGGGTTTGGGGATGCTGCTACTGCTTGCCTGAGCTAGACTCCGGAGCTCGGTGGAAGATACTCGCATGGAGCGAAATACCCTTTGCCCTAGCATACCCTCTGCCTGAGAGAGAAGCCAAGAGTGGGGAAGGCTCAGCACGCCGCCCCCGGAGAAGAGAAGGAGCCGTTGGCCTTGGGGTCAGGAAACGCTTGGGAAGCAGGATAACCTGCCGTGGCATTAACAGCAGGCCGGTGGCAAGACAAGTGTCACCTGCTCCATGTGCGGAGTGATGGAACCCCGGCTGCTAAGGAGACATGAGGGGACGACTAGGGCAGAGGAGCGTGAACCACTCTGAGGAAGGAGTCTGGGCAGAAGGCAGGCCTGTCCTGTGCCTCTGGTCGCAAGGGAAGATCATCTCCTTGGCCACCTGTCCCAAGGGCAGACTTGGGCTTGCCATCAGGTGCTATACCCGGAACGCGCAGAAACAAACCCATGGAGAAACGGGCAGTCAGATGCCGTCTTCCACCAAGATGTGGCAGCGATGTGGGTGGCAGTGCGTGTGCCGGGAAAGGAGTGGAGACAGTCCCCCACAGTTCCCTGTCCCAGTGCCCGGGCGTGTGCAGTGATCCTGTCACCTCCTCTCTCCTGTGGTGAAGGCACTGGCCTAGACCCCGAGTCTGCCTGTGCGCCAGAGCAAAAGGCAAAGCCTTACCTACCCCAGGAGATGGTAATAGGCATAGAGTGCCATGCTAAGACATGCACTCTGCTGCAGAGTTGTGACTGTGTCTGCTTAGTTCGGCATAGCAAAGTGAACCCCGGGCGTGATCTTGAAGCCCGGGAAAGCAAGTCCCAAGAGGCATCAGCTCTCCCGCCTCTCATCTTCCCTGCCGCGACAGAGTGAACACCCAAAGCCTTTCTGAGGAAACAGCAGCGAAGTGCGGTTCGTGCCAAGCTGAAAACCTCTGCGAAAGCATAGCAGTCGCGGGGAAATCAGAGTCGGTTCTGTGGGCTGCTTTTGTTGCTTGCCTTAGCCTAGTATTCGCAGCACTATGGGAGCATACGGCATAGAGCGAAATCCTCTTTGCCCTGGGCATCGCCTCTGGGAAAGCATAGCATTCTTTGCGAAACCAGATTCGGGTCTGAGGGATTCTCCTGTTGCCTGAGCTGGTCTCCTCAGCACGGTGTAATAAACCCGCATGGAACGAAATCTTCTTTGCCTGTGCATCTCTCTGCCTGAGAGAGAAGCGAGCTTGCGCCTGTGGAAAGAGCCTTAAGGAAAGGGACTTGTCTTTCACGGTGCTCCCCAGGAGCATGTCTGTGAAAGGTGCAGCAAGCTGCCCAGTGAGAAGAGCAGGAGCCGTTGGCCTTCTGGTCTGGAAAAGGTTGCTAAGCAGGAGAGCCTTCCCAGGCAGGCACAGCGGCCAGTGACAATACAAGTGTCACTAGCTCCCTGTGCAGGAAGGAAGTCTGGCCAGCTAAGGAGACAGGAGGGGATGAGGTGGGCAGGGCGCGTGGTCCTCTCTTAGAAAGGAGTCTGGGCAGAGAGCATGCCTGTCCTGAACCTCTGGGCTTAAGGAGACAGCAGCTCCTTGGCCACCTGTCCCTGGGGCAGACATGCACTAGCCACCAGGCGCCTACCCTGAACTCGGAGAAACAGCTCCCTGAAATAACGGGGAGTCAGATGCCGTCTTCCTCCAGGATGTGGAAGCTTGGAGGAGGCACGGGGTTTCAGGGGAAGGAGTGGGGACAGTCCCCCAAAGCTCCCTATTAAGTGCACGGGCGGTGTGCTGGGATCCTGTCACCTTTCCTTTCCTGTGGGGAAAGCACTGGCCTAGTCCGCGAGTCCGCCTGAGCACCAGAGTAAAGGGCCAAGCGATGCCTACACTGGGAGATCGTGGTGTGCATAGAGTGCCATCCAAGGCTACGCGCGCTATAGCAGCATCGTGGCTGTGTCTGCTTAGTTCGGCCTGGCAGTGTGATCCCAGGACGCGAACATGGATCCCTGGAAAGCAAGGACCAAGAGGCACCAGCTCTCCCGCAGCTCTTCTTCCCTGAGGCAACTGAAGGCTTGCTGAGGAAGCAGCAGCGAAGTGCTGTTCGCTCCAAGCCAAAGCCTCTGCGAAAGCACAGCATTCGCTGAGAAATGTTCTGTGGGCTGCTGCTGCTTGCCTGAGCCCAGTCTCACGGTGGGAGAAACCCGCATACAGCGAAAGCCTCATTGCCTGGGCATCTCCCTGTGAAAGCACTGCGTTCCTTGGGAAATCAGAGTTGGGTTTGGGGATGCTGCTACTGCTTGCCTGAGCTAGACTCCAGAGCTCGGTGGAAGATACTCGCATGGAGCGAAATACCCTTTGCCCTAGCATACCCTCTGCCTGAGAGAGAAGCCAAGAGTGGGGAAGGCTCAGCACGCCGCCCCCGGAGAAGCAAGGAGCCGTTGGCCTTGGGGTCAGGAAACGCTCGGGAAGCAGGATAACCTGCCGTGGCATTAACAGCAGGCCGGTGGCAAGACAAGAGTCACCTGCTCCATGTGCGGAGCAATGGAACCCCGGCTGCTTAGGAGACATGAGGGGACGACTAGGGCAGAGGAGCGTGAACCACTCTGAGGAAGGAGTCTGGGCAGAAGGCAGGCCTGTCCTGTGCCTCTGGTCGCAAGGGGAGATCATCTCCTTGGCCACCTGTCCCAAGGGCAGACTTGGGCTTGCCACCAGGTGCTATACCCGGAACGCGCAGAAACAAACCCATGGAGAAACGGGCAGTCAGATGCCGTCTTCCACCAAGATGTGGCAGCGATGTGGGTGGCAGTGCGTGTGCCGGGAAAGGAGTGGAGACAGTCCCCCACAGTTCCCTGTCCCAGTGCCCGGGCGTGTGCAGTGATCCTGTCACCTCCTCTCTCCTGTGGTGAAGGCACTGGCCTAGACCCCGAGTCTGCCTGTGCGCCAGAGCAAAAGGCAAAGCCTTTCCTACCCCAGGAGATGGTAATAGGCATAGAGTGCCATGCTAAGACATGCACGCTGCTGCAGGGTTGGGACTGTGTCTGCTTAGTTCGGCATAGCAAGGTGAACCCCGGGCGTGATCTTGAAGCCCGGGAAAGCAAGTCCCAAGAGGCACCAGCTCTCCCGCCTCTCTTCTTCCCTGCCGCGACAGAGTGAACACCCAAAGCCTTTCTGAGGAAACAGCAGCGAAGTGCGGTTCGTGCCAAGCTGAAAACCTCTGCGAAAGCATAGCAGTCGCGGGGAAATCAGAGTCGGTTCTGTGGGCTGCTTTTGTTGCTTGCCTTAGCCTAGTATTCGCAGCACTATGGGAGCATACGGCATAGAGCGAAATCCTCTTTGCCCTGGGCATCGCCTCTGGGAAAGCATAGCATTCTTTGCGAAACCAGATTCGGGTCTGAGGGATTCTCCTGTTGCCTGAGCTGGTCTCCTCAGCACGGTGTAATAAACCCGCATGGAACGAAATCTTCTTTGCCTGTGCATCTCTCTGCCTGAGAGAGAAGCGAGCTTGCGCCTGTGGAAAGAGCCTTAAGGAAAGGGACTTGTCTTCCACGGCACTCCCCAGGAGCATGTCTGTGAAAGGTGCAGCAAGCTGCCCAGTGAGAAGAGCAGGAGCCGTTGGCCTTCTGGTCTGGAAAAGGTTGCTAAGCAGGAGAGCCTTCCCAGGCAGGCACAGCGGCCAGTGACAATACAAGTGTCACTAGCTCCCTGTGCAGAGAAGGAAGTCTGGCCAGCTAAGGAGACAGGACGGGATGAGGTGGGCAGGGCGCGTGGTCCTCTCTTAGAAAGGAGTCTGGGCAGAGAGCATGCCTGTCCTGAGCCTCTGGGCTTAAGGAGACAGCAGCTCCTTGGCCACCTGTCCCTGGGGCAGACATGCACTAGCCACCAGGCGCCTACCCTGAACTCGCAGAAACAGCTCCTGAAATAACGGGGAGTCAGATGCCGTATTCCTCCAGGATGTGGAAGCTTGGAGGAGGCACGGGGTTTCAGGGGAAGGAGTGGGGACTGTCCCCCAAAGCTCCCTATTAAGTGCACGGGTGGTGTGCTGGGATCCTGTAACCTTTCCTTTCCTGTCGGAAAAGCACTGGACTAGTCCGCGAGTCCGCCTGAGCGCCAGAGTAAAGGGCCAAGCGATGCCTACACTGGGAGATGGTGGTGTGCATAGAGTGCCATCCAAGGCTGCGCGCGATATAGCAGCATCGTGGCTGTGTCTGCTTAGTTCGGCCTGGCAGGGTGATCCCAGGACGCGAACATGGATCCATGGAAAGCAAGGACCAAGAGGCACCAGCTCTCCCGCAGCTCTTCTTCCCTGAGGCAACTGAAGGCTTGCTGAGGAAACAGCAGCGAAGTGCTGTTCGCTCCAAGCCAAAGCCTCTGCGAAAGCACAGCATTCGCTGAGAAATGTTCTGTGGGCTGCTGCTGCTTGCCTGAGCCCAGTCTCACGGTGGGAGAAACCCGCATACAGCGAAAGCCTCATTGCCTGGGCATCTCCCTGTGAAAGCAGTGCGTTCCTTGGGAAATCAGAGTTGGGTTTGGGGATGCTGCTACTGCTTGCCTGAGCTAGACTCCGGAGCTCGGTGGAAGATACTCGCATGGAGCGAAATACCCTTTGCCCTAGCATACCCTCTGCCTGAGAGAGAAGCCAAGAGTGGGGAAGGCTCAGCACGCCGCCCCCGGAGAAGAGAAGGAGCCGTTGGCCTTGGGGTCAGGAAACGCTTGGGAAGCAGGATAACCTGCCGTGGCATTAACAGCAGGCCGGTGGCAAGACAAGTGTCACCTGCTCCATGTGCGGAGTGATGGAACCCCGGCTGCTAAGGAGACATGAGGGGACGACTAGGGCAGAGGAGCGTGAACCACTCTGAGGAAGGAGTCTGGGCAGAAGGCAGGCCTGTCCTGTGCCTCTGGTCGCAAGGGAAGATCATCTCCTTGGCCACCTGTCCCAAGGGCAGACTTGGGCTTGCCATCAGGTGCTATACCCGGAACGCGCAGAAACAAACCCATGGAGAAACGGGCAGTCAGATGCCGTCTTCCACCAAGATGTGGCAGCGATGTGGGTGGCAGTGCGTGTGCCGGGAAAGGAGTGGAGACAGTCCCCCACAGTTCCCTGTCCCAGTGCCCGGGCGTGTGCAGTGATCCTGTCACCTCCTCTCTCCTGTGGTGAAGGCACTGGCCTAGACCCCGAGTCTGCCTGTGCGCCAGAGCAAAAGGCAAAGCCTTACCTACCCCAGGAGATGGTAATAGGCATAGAGTGCCATGCTAAGACATGCACTCTGCTGCAGGGTTGTGACTGTGTCTGCTTAGTTCGGCATAGCAAAGTGAACCCCGGGCGTGATCTTGAAGCCCGGGAAAGCAAGTCCCAAGAGGCATCAGCTCTCCCGCCTCTCATCTTCCCTGCCGCGACAGAGTGAACACCCAAAGCCTTTCTGAGGAAACAGCAGCGAAGTGCGGTTCGTGCCAAGCTGAAAACCTCTGCGAAAGCATAGCAGTCGCGGGGAAATCAGAGTCGGTTCTGTGGGTTGCTTTTGTTGCTTGCCTTAGCCTAGTATTCGCAGCACTATGGGAGCATACGGCATAGAGCGAAATCCTCTTTGCCCTGGGCATCGCCTCTGGGAAAGCATAGCATTCTTTGCGAAACCAGATTCGGGTCTGAGGGATTCTCCTGTTGCCTGAGCTGGTCTCCTCAGCACGGTGTAATAAACCCGCATGGAACGAAATCTTCTTTGCCTGTGCATCTCTCTGCCTGAGAGAGAAGCGAGCTTGCGCCTGTGGAAAGAGCCTTAAGGAAAGGGACTTGTCTTCCACGGCGCTCCCCAGGAGCATGTCTGTGAAAGGTGCAGCAAGCTGCCCAGTGAGAAGAGCAGGAGCCGTTGGCCTTCTGGTCTGGAAAAGGTTGCTAAGCAGGAGAGCCTTCCCAGGCAGGCACAGCGGCCAGTGACAATACAAGTGTCACTAGCTCCCTGTGCAGGAAGGAAGTCTGGCCAGCTAAGGAGACAGGAGGGGATGAGGTGGGCAGGGCGCGTGGTCCTCTCTTAGAAAGGAGTCTGGGCAGAGAGCATGCCTGTCCTGAACCTCTGGGCTTAAGGAGACAGCAGCTCCTTGGCCACCTGTCCCTGGGGCAGACATGCACTAGCCACCAGGCGCCTACCCTGAACTCGGAGAAACAGCTCCCTGAAATAACGGGGAGTCAGATGCCGTCTTCCTCCAGGATGTGGAAGCTTGGAGGAGGCACGGGGTTTCAGGGGAAGGAGTGGGGACAGTCCCCCAAAGCTCCCTATTAAGTGCACGGGCGGTGTGCTGGGATCCTGTCACCTTTCCTTTCCTGTGGGGAAAGCACTGGCCTAGTCCGCGAGTCCGCCTGAGCACCAGAGTAAAGGGCCAAGCGATGCCTACACTGGGAGATCGTGGTGTGCATAGAGTGCCATCCAAGGCTACGCGCGCTATAGCAGCATCGTGGCTGTGTCTGCTTAGTTCGGCCTGGCAGTGTGATCCCAGGACGCGAACATGGATCCCTGGAAAGCAAGGACCAAGAGGCACCAGCTCTCCCGCAGCTCTTCTTCCCTGAGGCAACTGAAGGCTTGCTGAGGAAGCAGCAGCGAAGTGCTGTTCGCTCCAAGCCAAAGCCTCTGCGAAAGCACAGCATTCGCTGAGAAATGTTCTGTGGGCTGCTGCTGCTTGCCTGAGCCCAGTCTCACGGTGGGAGAAACCCGCATACAGCGAAAGCCTCATTGCCTGGGCATCTCCCTGTGAAAGCACTGCGTTCCTTGGGAAATCAGAGTTGGGTTTGGGGATGTTGCTACTGCTTGCCTGAGCTAGACTCCAGAGCTCGGTGGAAGATACTCGCATGGAGCGAAATACCCTTTGCCCTAGCATACCCTCTGCCTGAGAGAGAAGCCAAGAGTGGGGAAGGCTCAGCACGCCGCCCCCGGAGAAGAGAAGGAGCCGTTGGCCTTGGGGTCAGGAAACGCTCGGGAAGCAGGATAACCTGCCGTGGCATTAACAGCAGGCCGGTGGCAAGACAAGTGTCACCTGCTCCATGTGCGGAGCGATGGAACCCCGGCTGCTAAGGAGACATGAGGGGACGACTAGGGCAGAGGAGCGTGAACCACTCTGAGGAAGGAGTCTGGGCAGAAGGCAGGCCTGTCCTGTGCCTCTGGTCGCAAGGGGAGATCATCTCCTTGGCCACATGTCCCAAGGGCAGATTTGGGCTTGCTACCAGGTGCTATACCCGGAACGCGCAGAAACAAACCCATGGAGAAACGGGCAGTCAGATGCCGTCTTCCACCAAGATGTGGCAGCGATGTGGGTGGCAGTGCGTGTGCCGGGAAAGGAGTGGAGACAGTCCCCCACAGTTCCCTGTCCCAGTGCCCGGGCGTGTGCAGTGATCCTGTCACCTCCTCTCTCCTGTGGTGAAGGCACTGGCCTAGACCCCGAGTCTGCCTGTGCGCCAGAGCAAAAGGCAAAGCCTTACCTACCCCAGGAGATGGTAATAGGCATAGAGTGCCATGCTAAGACATGCACGTTGCTGCAGGGTTGTGACTGTGTCTGCTTAGTTCGGCATAGCAAGGTGAACCCCGGGCGTGATCTTGAAGCCCGGGAAAGAAAGTCCCAAGAGGCACCAGCTCTCCCGCCTCTCTTCTTCCCTGCCGCGACAGAGTGAACACCCAAAGTTTTTCTGAAGAAACAGCAGCGAAGTGCGGTTCGTGCCAAGCTGAAAACCTCTGCGAAAGCATAGCAGTCGCGGGGAAATCAGAGTCGGTTCTGTGGGCTGCTTTTGTTGCTTGCCTTAGCCTAGTATTCGCAGCACTATGGGAGCATACGGCATAGAGCGAAATCCTCTTTGCCCTGGGCATCGCCTCTGGGAAAGCATAGCATTCTTTGCGAAACCAGATTCGGGTCTGAGGGATTCTCCTGTTGCCTGAGCTGGTCTCCTCAGCACGGTGTAATAAACCCGCATGGAACGAAATCTTCTTTGCCTGTGCATCTCCCTGCCTGAGAGAGAAGCGAGCTTGCGCCTGTGGAAAGAGCCTTAAGGAAAGGGACTTGTCTTTCACGGTGCTCCCCAGGAGCATGTCTGTGAAAGGTGCAGCAAGCTGCCCAGTGAGAAGAGCAGGAGCCGTTGGCCTTCTGGTCTGGAAAAGGTTGCTAAGCAGGAGAGCCTTCCCAGGCAGGCACAGCGGCCAATGACAATACAAGTGTCACTAGCTCCCTGTGCAGAGAAGGAAGTCTGGCCAGCAAAGGAGACAGGAGGGGATGAGGTGGGCAGGGCGTGTGGTCCTCTTTTAGAAAGGAGTCTGGGCAGAGAGCATGCCAGTCCTGAGCCTCTGGGCTTAAGGAGACAGCAGCTCCTTGGCCACCTGTCCCTGGGGCAGACATGCACTAGCCACCAGGCGCCTACCCTGAACTCGCAGAAACAGCTCCCTGAAATAACGGGGAGTCAGATGCCGTCTTCCTCCAGGATGTGGAAGCTTGGAGGAGGCACGGGGTTTCAGGGGAAGGAGTGGGGACAGTCCCCCAAAGCTCCCTATTAAGTGCACGGGCGGTGTGCTGGGATCCTGTCACCTTTCCTTTCCTGTGGGGAAAGCACTGGCCTAGTCCGCGAGTCCGCCTGAGCACCAGAGTAAAGGGCCAAGCGATGCCTACACTGGGAGATCGTGGTGTGCATAGAGTGCCATCCAAGGCTACGCGCGCTATAGCAGCATCGTGGCTGTGTCTGCTTAGTTCGGCCTGGCAGTGTGATCCCAGGACGCGAACATGGATCCCTGGAAAGCAAGGACCAAGAGGCACCAGCTCTCCCGCAGCTCTTCTTCCCTGAGGCAACTGAAGGCTTGCTGAGGAAGCAGCAGCGAAGTGCTGTTCGCTCCAAGCCAAAGCCTCTGCGAAAGCACAGCATTCGCTGAGAAATGTTCTGTGGGCTGATGCTGCTTGCCTGAGCCCAGTCACACGGTGGGAGAAACCCGCATACAGCGAAAGCCTCATTGCCTGGGCATCTCCCTGTGAAAGCACTGCGTTCCTTGGGAAATCAGAGTTGGGTTTGGGGATGCTGCTACTGCTTGCCTGAGCTAGACTCCGGAGCTCGGTGGAAGATACTCGCATGGAGCGAAATACCCTTTGCCCTAGCATACCCTCTGCCTGAGAGAGAAGCCAAGAGTGGGGAAGGCTCAACACGCCGCCCCCGGAGAAGCAAGGAGCCGTTGGCCTTGGGGTCAGGAAACGCTCGGGAAGCAGGATAACCTGCCGTGGCATTAACAGCAGGCCTGTGGCAAGACAAGTGTCACCTGCTCCATGTGCGGAGCGATGGAACCCCGGCTGCTAAGGAGACATGAGGGGACGACTAGGGCAGAGGAGCGTGAACCACTCTGAGGAAGGAGTCTGGACAGAAGGCAGGCCTGTCCTGTGCCTCTGGTCGCAAGGGGAGATCATCTCCTTGGCCACCTGTCCCAAGGGCAGACTTGGGCTTGCCACCAGGTGCTATACCCGGAACGCGCAGAAACAAACCCATGGAGAAACGGGCAGTCAGATGCCGTCTTCCACCAAGATGTGGCAGCGATGTGGGTGGCAGTGCGTGTGCCGGGAAAGGAGTGGAGACAGTCCCCCACAGTTCCCTGTCCCAGTGCCCGGGCGTGTGCAGTGATCCTGTCACCTCCTCTCTCCTGTGGTGAAGGCACTGGCCTAGACCCCGAGTCTGCCTGTGCGCCAGAGCAAAAGGCAAAGCCTTTCCTACCCCAGGAGATGGTAATAGGCATAGAGTGCCATGCTAAGACATGCACGCTGCTGCAGGGTTGTGACTGTGTCTGCTTAGTTCGGCATAGCAAGGTGAACCCCGGGCGTGATCTTGAAGCCCGGGAAAGCAAGTCCAAGAGGCACCAGCTCTCCCGCCTCTCTTCTTCCCTGCCGCGACAGAGTGAACACGCAAATTTTTCTGAAGAAACAGCCGCGAAGTGCGGTTCGTGCCAAGCTGAAAACCTCTGCGAAAGCATAGCAGTCGCGGGGAAATCAGAGTCGGTTCTGTGGGCTGCTTTTGTTGCTTGCCTTAGCCTAGTATTCGCAGCACTATGGGAGCATACGGCATAGAGCGAAATCCTCTTTGCCCTGGGCATCGCATCTGGGAAAGCATAGCATTCTTTGCGAAACCAGATTCGGGTCTGAGGGATTCTCCTGTTGCCTGAGCTGGTCTCCTCAGCACGGTGTAATAAACCCGCATGGAACGAAATCTTCTTTGCCTGTGCATCTCTCTGCCTGAGAGAGAAGCAAGCTTGCGCCTGTGGAAAGAGCCTTAAGGAAAGGGACTTGTCTTTCACGGTGCTCCCCAGGAGCATGTCTGTGAAAGGTGCAGCAAGCTGCCCAGTGAGAAGAGCAGGAGCCGTTGGCCTTCTGGTCTGGAAAAGGTTGCTAAGCAGGAGAGCCTTCCCAGGCAGGCACAGCGGCCAGTGACAATACAAGTGTCACTAGCTCCCTGTGCAGAGAAGGAAGTCTGGCCAGCAAAGGAGACAGGAGGGGATGAGGTGGGCAGGGCGTGTGGTCCTCTCTTAGAAAGGAGTCTGGGCAGAGAGCATGCCTGTCCTGAGCCTCTGGGCTTAAGGAGACAGCAGCTCCTTGGCCACCTGTCCCTGGGGCAGACATGCACTAGCCACCAGGCGCCTACCCTGAACTCGCAGAAACAGCTCCCTGAAATAACGGGGAGTCAGATGCCGTCTTCCTCCAGGATGTGGAAGCTTGGAGGAGGCACGGGGTTTCAGGGGAAGGAGTGGGGACAGTCCCCCAAAGCTCCCTATTAAGTGCACGGGCGGTGTGCTGGGATCCTGTCACCTTTCCTTTCCTGTGGGGAAAGCACTGGCCTAGTCCGCGAGTCCGCCTGAGCACCAGAGTAAAGGGCCAAGCGATGCCTACACTGGGAGATCGTGGTGCGCATAGAGTGCCATCCAAGGCTACGCGCGCTATAGCAGCATCGTGGCTGTGTCTGCTTAGTTCGGCCTGGCAGTGTGATCCCAGGACGCGAACATGGATCCCTGGAAAGCAAGGACCAAGAGGCACCAGCTCTCCCGCAGCTCTTCTTCCCTGAGGCAACTGAAGGCTTGCTGAGGAAGCAGCAGCGAAGTGCTGTTCGCTCCAAGCCAAAGCATCTGCGAAAGCACAGCATTCGCTGAGAAATGTTCTGTGGGCTGATGCTGCTTGCCTGAGCCCAGTCACACGGTGGGAGAAACCCGCATACAGCGAAAGCCTCATTGCCTGGGCATCTCCCTGTGAAAGCACTGCGTTCCTTGGGAAATCAGAGTTGGGTTTAGGGATGCTGCTACTGCTTGCCTGAGCTAGACTCCGGAGCTCGGTGGAAGATACTCGCATGGAGCGAAATACCCTTTGCCCTAGCATACCCTCTGCCTGAGAGAGAAGCCAAGAGTGGGGAAGGCTCAGCACGCCGCCCCCGGAGAAGAGAAGGAGCCGTTGGCCTTGGGGTCAGGAAACGCTCGGGAAGCAGGATAACCTGCCGTGGCATTAACAGCAGGCCGGTGGCAAGACAAGTGTCACCTGCTCCATGTGCGGAGCGATGGAACCCCGGCTGCTAAGGAGACATGAGGGGACGACTAGGGCAGAGGAGCGTGAACCACTCTGAGGAAGGAGTCTGGGCAGAAGGCAGGCCTGTCCTGTGCCTCTGGTCGCAAGGGGAGATCATCTCCTTGGCCACATGTCCCAAGGGCAGATTTGAGCTTGCTACCAGGTGCTATACCCGGAACGCGCAGAAACAAACCCATGGAGAAACGGGCAGTCAGATGCCGTCTTCCACCAAGATGTGGCAGCGATGTGGGTGGCAGTGCGTGTGCCGGGAAAGGAGTGGAGACAGTCCCCCACAGTTCCCTGTCCCAGTGCCCGGGCGTGTGCAGTGATCCTGTCACCTCCTCTCTCCTGTGGTGAAGGCACTGGCCTAGACCCCGAGTCTGCCTGTGCGCCAGAGCAAAAGGCAAAGCCTTTCCTACCCCAGGAGATGGTAATAGGCATAGAGTGCCATGCTAAGACATGCACGCTGCTGCAGGGTTGGGACTGTGTCTGCTTAGTTCGGCATAGCAAGGTGAACCCCGGGCGTGATCTTGAAGCCCGGGAAAGAAAGTCCCAAGAGGCACCAGCTCTCCCGCCTCTCTTCTTCCCTGCCGCGACAGAGTGAACACCCAAAGTTTTTCTGAAGAAACAGCAGCGAAGTGCGGTTCGTGCCAAGCTGAAAACCTCTGCGAAAGCATAGCAGTCGCGGGGAAATCAGAGTCGGTTCTGTGGGCTGCTTTTGTTGCTTGCCTTAGCCTAGTATTCGCAGCACTATGGGAGCATACGGCATAGAGCGAAATCCTCTTTGCCCTGGGCATCGCCTCTGGGAAAGCATAGCATTCTTTGCGAAACCAGATTCGGGTCTGAGGGATTCTCCTGTTGCCTGAGCTGGTCTCCTCAGCACGGTGTAATAAACCCGCATGGAACGAAATCTTCTTTGCCTGTGCATCTCTCTGCCTGAGAGAGAAGCAAGCTTGCGCCTGTGGAAAGAGCCTTAAGGAAAGGGACTTGTCTTTCACGGTGCTCCCCAGGAGCATGTCTGTGAAAGGTGCAGCAAGCTGCCCAGTGAGAAGAGCAGGAGCCGTTGGCCTTCTGGTCTGGAAAAGGTTGCTAAGCAGGAGAGCCTTCCCAGGCAGGCACAGCGGCCAGTGACAATACAAGTGTCACTAGCTCCCTGTGCAGAGAAGGAAGTCTGGCCAGCAAAGGAGACAGGAGGGGATGAGGTGGGCAGGGCGTGTGGTCCTCTCTTAGAAAGGAGTCTGGGCAGAGAGCATGCCTGTCCTGAGCCTCTGGGCTTAAGGAGACAGCAGCTCCTTGGCCACCTGTCCCTGGGGCAGACATGCACTAGCCACCAGGCGCCTACCCTGAACTCGCAGAAACAGCTCCCTGAAATAACGGGGAGTCAGATGCCGTCTTCCTCCAGGATGTGGAAGCTTGGAGGAGGCACGGGGTTTCAGGGGAAGGAGTGGGGACAGTCCCCCAAAGCTCCCTATTAAGTGCACGGGCGGTGTGCTGGGATCCTGTCACCTTTCCTTTCCTGTGGGGAAAGCACTGGCCTAGTCCGCGAGTCCGCCTGAGCACCAGAGTAAAGGGCCAAGCGATGCCTACACTGGGAGATCGTGGTGTGCATAGAGTGCCATCCAAGGCTACGCGCGCTATAGCAGCATCGTGGCTGTGTCTGCTTAGTTCGGCCTGGCAGTGTGATCCCAGGACGCGAACATGGATCCCTGGAAAGCAAGGACCAAGAGGCACCAGCTCTCCCGCAGCTCTTCTTCCCTGAGGCAACTGAAGGCTTGCTGAGGAAGCAGCAGCGAAGTGCTGTTCGCTCCAAGCCAAAGCATCTGCGAAAGCACAGCATTCGCTGAGAAATGTTCTGTGGGCTGATGCTGCTTGCCTGAGCCCAGTCACACGGTGGGAGAAACCCGCATACAGCGAAAGCCTCATTGCCTGGGCATCTCCCTGTGAAAGCACTGCGTTCCTTGGGAAATCAGAGTTGGGTTTAGGGATGCTGCTACTGCTTGCCTGAGCTAGACTCCGGAGCTCGGTGGAAGATACTCGCATGGAGCGAAATACCCTTTGCCCTAGCATACCCTCTGCCTGAGAGAGAAGCCAAGAGTGGGGAAGGCTCAGCACGCCGCCCCCGGAGAAGAGAAGGAGCCGTTGGCCTTGGGGTCAGGAAACGCTCGGGAAGCAGGATAACCTGCCGTGGCATTAACAGCAGGCCGGTGGCAAGACAAGTGTCACCTGCTCCATGTGCGGAGCGATGGAACCCCGGCTGCTAAGGAGACATGAGGGGACGACTAGGGCAGAGGAGCGTGAACCACTCTGAGGAAGGAGTCTGGGCAGAAGGCAGGCCTGTCCTGTGCCTCTGGTCGCAAGGGGAGATCATCTCCTTGGCCACATGTCCCAAGGGCAGATTTGAGCTTGCTACCAGGTGCTATACCCGGAACGCGCAGAAACAAACCCATGGAGAAACGGGCAGTCAGATGCCGTCTTCCACCAAGATGTGGCAGCGATGTGGGTGGCAGTGCGTGTGCCGGGAAAGGAGTGGAGACAGTCCCCCACAGTTCCCTGTCCCAGTGCCCGGGCGTGTGCAGTGATCCTGTCACCTCCTCTCTCCTGTGGTGAAGGCACTGGCCTAGACCCCGAGTCTGCCTGTGCGCCAGAGCAAAAGGCAAAGCCTTTCCTACCCCAGGAGATGGTAATAGGCATAGAGTGCCATGCTAAGACATGCACGCTGCTGCAGGGTTGGGACTGTGTCTGCTTAGTTCGGCATAGCAAGGTGAACCCCGGGCGTGATCTTGAAGCCCGGGAAAGAAAGTCCCAAGAGGCACCAGCTCTCCCGCCTCTCTTCTTCCCCGCCGCGACAGAGTGAACACCCAAAGTTTTTCTGAAGAAACAGCAGCGAAGTGCGGTTCGTGCCAAGCTGAAAACCTCTGCGAAAGCATAGCAGTCGCGGGGAAATCAGAGTCGGTTCTGTGGGCTGCTTTTGTTGCTTGCCTTAGCCTAGTATTCGCAGCACTATGGGAGCATACGGCATAGAGCGAAATCCTCTTTGCCCTGGGCATCGCCTCTGGGAAAGCATAGCATTCTTTGCGAAACCAGATTCGGGTCTGAGGGATTCTCCTGTTGCCTGAGCTGGTCTCCTCAGCACGGTGTAATAAACCCGCATGGAACGAAATCTTCTTTGCCTGTGCATCTCTCTGCCTGAGAGAGAAGCAAGCTTGCGCCTGTGGAAAGAGCCTTAAGGAAAGGGACTTGTCTTTCACGGTGCTCCCCAGGAGCATGTCTGTGAAAGGTGCAGCAAGCTGCCCAGTGAGAAGAGCAGGAGCCGTTGGCCTTCTGGTCTGGAAAAGGTTGCTAAGCAGGAGAGCCTTCCCAGGCAGGCACAGCGGCCAGTGACAATACAAGTGTCACTAGCTCCCTGTGCAGAGAAGGAAGTCTGGCCAGCAAAGGAGACAGGAGGGGATGAGGTGGGCAGGGCGTGTGGTCCTCTCTTAGAAAGGAGTCTGGGCAGAGAGCATGCCTGTCCTGAGCCTCTGGGCTTAAGGAGACAGCAGCTCCTTGGCCACCTGTCCCTGGGGCAGACATGCACTAGCCACCAGGCGCCTACCCTGAACTCGCAGAAACAGCTCCCTGAAATAACGGGGAGTCAGATGCCGTCTTCCTCCAGGATGTGGAAGCTTGGAGGAGGCACGGGGTTTCAGGGGAAGGAGTGGGGACAGTCCCCCAAAGCTCCCTATTAAGTGCACGGGCGGTGTGCTGGGATCCTGTCACCTTTCCTTTCCTGTGGGGAAAGCACTGGCCTAGTCCGCGAGTCCTGCTGAGCGCCAGAGTAATGGGCCAAGCGATGCCTACACTGGGAGATCGTGGTGCGCATAGAGTGCCATCCAAGGCTACGCGCGCTATAGCAGCATCGTGGCTGTGTCTGCTTAGTTCGGCCTGGCAGTGTGATCCCAGGACGCGAACATGGATCCCTGGAAAGCAAGGACCAAGAGGCACGAGCTCTCCCGCAGCTCTTCTTCCCTGAGGCAACTGAAGGCTTGCTGAGGAAGCAGCAGCGAAGTGCTGTTTGCTCCAAGCCAAAGCATCTGCGAAAGCACAGCATTCGCTGAGAAATGTTCTGTGGGCTGATGCTGCTTGCCTGAGCCCAGTCACACGGTGGGAGAAACCCGCATACAGCGAAAGCCTCATTGCCTGGGCTTCTCCCTGTGAAAGCACTGCGTTCCTTGGGAAATCAGAGTTGGGTTTGGGGATGCTGCTACTGCTTGCCTGAGCTAGACTCCGGAGCTCGGTGGAAGATACTCGCATGGAGCGAAATACCCTTTGCCCTAGCATACCCTCTGCCTGAGAGAGAAGCCAAGAGTGGGGAAGGCTCAGCACGCCGCCCCCGGAGAAGAGAAGGAGCCGTTGGCCTTGGGGTCAGGAAACGCTCGGGAAGCAGGATAACCTGCCGTGGCATTAACAGCAGACCTGTGGCAAGACAAGTGTCACCTGCTCCATGTGCGGAGCGATGGAACCCCGGCTGCTAAGGAGACATGAGGGGACGACTAGGGCAGAGGAGCGTGAACCACTCTGAGGAAGGAGTCTGGACAGAAGGCAGGCCTGTCCTGTGCCTCTGGTCGCAAAGGGAGATCATCTCCTTGGCCACCTGTCCCAAGGGCAGACTTGGGCTTGCCACCAGGTGCTATACCCGGAACGCGCAGAAACAAACCCATGGAGAAACGGGCAGTCAGATGCCGTCTTCCACCAAGATGTGGCAGCGATGTGGGTGGCAGTGCGTGTGCCGGGAAAGGAGTGGAGACAGTCCCCCACAGTTCCCTGTCCCAGTGCCCGGGCGTGTGCAGTGATCCTGTCACCTCCTCTCTCCTGTGGTGAAGGCACTGGCCTAGACCCCGAGTCTGCCTGTGCGCCAGAGCAAAAGGCAAAGCCTTTCCTACCCCAGGAGATGGTAATAGGCATAGAGTGCCATGCTAAGACATGCACGCTGCTGCAGGGTTGGGACTGTGTCTGCTTAGTTCGGCATAGCAAGGTGAACCCCGGGCGTGATCTTGAGGCCCGGGAAAGCAAGTCCCAAGAGGCACCAGCTCTCCCGCCTCTCTTCTTCCCTGCCGCGACAGAGTGAACACGCAAAGTTTTTCTGAAGAAACAGCCGCGAAGTGCGGTTCGTGCCAAGCTGAAAACCTCTGCGAAAGCATAGCAGTCGCGGGGAAATCAGAGTCGGTTCTGTGGGCTGCTTTTGTTGCTTGCCTTAGCCTAGTATTCGCAGCACTATGGGAGCATACGGCATAGAGCGAAATCCTCTTTGCCCTGGGCATCGCCTCTGGGAAAGCATAGCATTCTTTGCGAAACCAGATTCGGGTCTGAGGGATTCTCCTGTTGCCTGAGCTGGTCTCCTCAGCACGGTGTAATAAACCCGCATGGAACGAAATCTTCTTTGCCTGTGCATCTCTCTGCCTGAGAGAGAAGCAAGCTTGCGCCTGTGGAAAGAGCCTTAAGGAAAGGGACTTGTCTTTCACGGTGCTCCCCAGGAGCATGTCTGTGAAAGGTGCAGCAAGCTGCCCAGTGAGAAGAGCAGGAGCCGTTGGCCTTCTGGTCTGGAAAAGGTTGCTAAGCAGGAGAGCCTTCCCAGGCAGGCACAGCGGCCAGTGACAATACAAGTGTCACTAGCTCCCTGTGCAGAGAAGGAAGTCTGGCCAGCAAAGGAGACAGGAGGGGATGAGGTGGGCAGGGCGTGTGGTCCTCTCTTAGAAAGGAGTCTGGGCAGAGAGCATGCCTGTCCTGAGCCTCTGGGCTTAAGGAGACAGCAGCTCCTTGGCCACCTGTCCCTGGGGCAGACATGCACTAGCCACCAGGCGCCTACCCTGAACTCGCAGAAACAGCTCCCTGAAATAACGGGGAGTCAGATGCCGTCTTCCTCCAGGATGTGGAAGCTTGGAGGAGGCACGGGGTTTCAGGGGAAGGAGTGGGGACAGTCCCCCAAAGCTCCCTATTAAGTGCACGGGCGGTGTGCTGGGATCCTGTCACCTTTCCTTTCCTGTGGGGAAAGCACTGGCCTAGTCCGCGAGTCCGCCTGAGCACCAGAGTAAAGGGCCAAGCGATGCCTACACTGGGAGATCGTGGTGCGCATAGAGTGCCATCCAAGGCTACGCGCGCTATAGCAGCATCGTGGCTGTGTCTGCTTAGTTCGGCCTGGCAGTGTGATCCCAGGACGCGAACATGGATCCCTGGAAAGCAAGGACCAAGAGGCACGAGCTCTCCCGCAGCTCTTCTTCCCTGAGGCAACTGAAGGCTTGCTGAGGAAGCAGCAGCGAAGTGCTGTTTGCTCCAAGCCAAAGCATCTGCGAAAGCACAGCATTCGCTGAGAAATGTTCTGTGGGCTGATGCTGCTTGCCTGAGCCCAGTCACACGGTGGGAGAAACCCGCATACAGCGAAAGCCTCATTGCCTGGGCTTCTCCCTGTGAAAGCACTGCGTTCCTTGGGAAATCAGAGTTGGGTTTGGGGATGCTGCTACTGCTTGCCTGAGCTAGACTCCGGAGCTCGGTGGAAGATACTCGCATGGAGCGAAATACCCTTTGCCCTAGCATACCCTCTGCCTGAGAGAGAAGCCAAGAGTGGGGAAGGCTCAGCACGCCGCCCCCGGAGAAGAGAAGGAGCCGTTGGCCTTGGGGTCAGGAAACGCTCGGGAAGCAGGATAACCTGCCGTGGCATTAACAGCAGACCTGTGGCAAGACAAGTGTCACCTGCTCCATGTGCGGAGCGATGGAACCCCGGCTACTAAGGAGACATGAGGGGACGACTAGGGCAGAGGAGCGTGAACCACTCTGAGGAAGGAGTCTGGACAGAAGGCAGGCCTGTCCTGTGCCTCTGGTCGCAAAGGGAGATCATCTCCTTGGCCACCTGTCCCAAGGGCAGACTTGGGCTTGCCACCAGGTGCTATACCCGGAACGCGCAGAAACAAACCCATGGAGAAACGGGCAGTCAGATGCCGTCTTCCACCAAGATGTGGCAGCGATGTGGGTGGCAGTGCGTGTGCCGGGAAAGGAGTGGAGACAGTCCCCCACAGTTCCCTGTCCCAGTGCCCGGGCGTGTGCAGTGATCCTGTCACCTCCTCTCTCCTGTGGTGAAGGCACTGGCCTAGACCCCGAGTCTGCCTGTGCGCCAGAGCAAAAGGCAAAGCCTTTCCTACCCCAGGAGATGGTAATAGGCATAGAGTGCCATGCTAAGACATGCACGCTGCTGCAGGGTTGGGACTGTGTCTGCTTAGTTCGGCATAGCAAGGTGAACCCCGGGCGTGATCTTGAGGCCCGGGAAAGCAAGTCCCAAGAGGCACCAGCTCTCCCGCCTCTCTTCTTCCCTGCCGCGACAGAGTGAACACGCAAAGTTTTTCTGAAGAAACAGCCGCGAAGTGCGGTTCGTGCCAAGCTGAAAACCTCTGCGAAAGCATAGCAGTCGCGGGGAAATCAGAGTCGGTTCTGTGGGCTGCTTTTGTTGCTTGCCTTAGCCTAGTATTCGCAGCACTATGGGAGCATACGGCATAGAGCGAAATCCTCTTTGCCCTGGGCATCGCATCTGGGAAAGCATAGCATTCTTTGCGAAACCAGATTCGGGTCTGAGGGATTCTCCTGTTGCCTGAGCTGGTCTCCTCAGCACGGTGTAATAAACCCGCATGGAACGAAATCTTCTTTGCCTGTGCATCTCTCTGCCTGAGAGAGAAGCGAGCTTGCGCCTGTGGAAAGAGCCTTAAGGAAAGGGACTTGTCTTTCACGGTGCTACCCAGGAGCAAGCTGCCCAGTGAGAAGAGCAGGAGCCGTTGGCCTTCTGGTCTGGAAAAGGTTGCTAAGCAGGAGAGCCTTCCCAGGCAGGCACAGCGGCCAGTGACAATACAAGTGTCACTAGCTCCCTGTGCAGAGAAGGAAGTCTGGCCAGCTAAGGAGACAGGAGGGGATGAGGTGGGCAGGGCGCGTGGTCCTCTCTTAGAAAGGAGTCTGGGCAAAGAGTATGCCTGTCCTGAGCCTCAGGGCTTAAGGAGACAGCAGCTCCTTGGCCACCTGTCCCTGGGGCAGACATGCACTAGCCACCAGGCGCCTACCCTGAACTCGCAGAAACAGCTCCCTGAAATAACGGGGAGTCAGATGCCGTCTTCTTCCAGGATGTGGAAGCTTGGAGGAGGCACGGGGTTTCAGGGGAAGGAGTGGGGACAGTCCCCAAAGCTCCCTATTAAGTGCACATGCGGTGGGCTGGGATCCTGTCACCTTTCCTTTCCTGTGGGGAAAGCACTGGCCTAGTCCGCGAGTCCGCCTGAGCGCCAGAGTAAAAGGCCAAGCGATGCCTACACTGGGAGATCGTGGTGTGCATAGAGTGCCATCCAAGGCTACGCGCGCTATAGCAGCATCGTGGCTGTGTCTGCTTAGTTCGGCCTGGCAGGGTGATCCCAGGACGCGAACATGGATCCCTGGAAAGCAAGGACCAAGAGGCACCAGCTCTCCCGCAGCTCTTCTTCCCTGAGGCAACTGAAGGCTTGCTGAGGAAGCAGCAGCGAAGTGCTGTTCGCTCCAAGCCAAAGCCTCTGCGAAAGCACATCATTCGCTGAGAAATGTTCTGTGGGCTGCTGCTGCTTGCCTGAGCCCAGTCTCACGGTGGGAGATAACCGCATACAGGGAAAGCCTCATTGCCTGGGCATCTCCCTGAGAAAGCACTGCTTTCCTTGGGAAATCAGAGTTGGGTTTGGGGATGCTGCTACTGCTTGCCTGAGCTAGACTCCGGAGCTCGGTGGAAGATACTCGCATGGAGCGAAATACCCTTTGCCCTAGCATACCCTCTGCCTGAGAGAGAAGCCAAGAGTGGGGAAGGCTCAGCACGCCGCCCCCGGAGAAGAGAAGGAGCCGTTGGCCTTGGGGTCAGGAAACGCTCGGGAAGCAGGATAACCTGCCGTGGCATTAACAGCAGGCCGGTGGCAAGACAAGTGTCACCTGCTCCATGTGCGGAGCGATGGAACCCCGGCTGCTAAGGAGACATGAGGGGACGACTAGGGCAGAGGAGCGTGAACCACTCTGAGGAAGGAGTCTGGGCAGAAGGCAGGCCTGTCCTGTGCCTCTGGTCGCAAGGGGAGATCATCTCCTTGGCCACCTGTCCCAAGGGCAGACTTGGGCTTGCCACCAGGTGCTATACCCGGAACGCGCAGAAACAAACCCATGGAGAAACGGGCAGTCAGATGCCGTCTTCCACCAAGATGTGGCAGCGATGTGGGTGGCAGTGCGTGTGCCGGGAAAGGAGTGGAGACCGTCCCCCACAGTTCCCTGTCCCAGTGCCCGGGCGTGTGCAGTGATCCTGTCACCTCCTCTCTCCTGTGGTGAAGGCACTGGCCTAGACCCCGAGTCTGCCTGTGCGCCAGAGCAAAAGGCAAAGCCTTTCCTACCCCAGGAGATGGTAATAGGCATAGAGTGCCATGCTAAGACATGCACGCTGCTGCAGGGTTGTGACTGTGTCTGCTTAGTTCGGCATAGCAAAGTGAACCCCGGGCGTAATCTTGAAGCCCGGGAAAGCAAGTCCCAAGAGGCTCCAGCTCTCCCGCCTCTCTTCTTCCCTGCCGCGACAGAGTGAACACCCAAAGCCTTTCTGAGGAAACAGCAGCGAAGTGCGGTTCGTGCCAAGCTGAAAACCTCTGCGAAAGCATAGCATTCGCGGGGAAATCAGAGTCGGTTCTGTGGGCTGCTTTTGTTGCTTGCCTTAGCCTAGTATTCGCAGCACTATGGGAGCATACGGCATAGAGCGAAATCCTCTTTGCCCTGGGCATCGCCTCTGGGAAAGCATAGCATTCTTTGCGAAACCAGATTCGGGTCTGAGGGATTCTCCTGTTGCCTGAGCTGGTCTCCTCAGCACGGTGTAATAAACCCGCATGGAACGAAATCTTCTTTGCCTGTGCATCTCTCTGCCTGAGAGAGAAGCAAGCTTGCGCCTGTGGAAAGAGCCTTAAGGAAAGGGACTTGTCTTTCACGGTGCTCCCCAGGAGCATGTCTGTGAAAGGTGCAGCAAGCTGCCCAGTGAGAAGAGCAGGAGCTGTTGGCCTTCTGGTCTGGAAAAGGTTGCTAAGCAGGAGAGCCTTCCCAGGCAGGCACAGCGGCCAGTGACAATACAAGTGTCACTAGCTCCCTGTGCAGAGAAGGAAGTCTGGCCAGCAAAGGAGACAGGAGGGGATGAGGTGGGCAGGGCGTGTGGTCCTCTCTTAGAAAGGAGTCTGGGCAGAGAGCATGCCTGTCCTGAGCCTCTGGGCTTAAGGAGACAGCAGCTCCTTGGCCACCTGTCCCTGGGGCAGACATGCACTAGCCACCAGGCGCCTACCCTGAACTCGCAGAAACAGCTCCCTGAAATAACGGGGAGTCAGATGCCGTCTTCCTCCAGGATGTGGAAACTTGGAGGAGGCACGGGGTTTCAGGGGAAGGAGTGGGGACAGTCCCCCAAAGCTCCCTATTAAGTGCACGGGCGGTGTGCTGGGATCCTGTCACCTTTCCTTTCCTGTGGGGAAAGCACTGGCCTAGTCCGCGAGTCCGCCTGAGCACCAGAGTAAAGGGCCAAGCGATGCCTACACTGGGAGATCGTGGTGTGCATAGAGTGCCATCCAAGGCTACGCGCGCTATAGCAGCATCGTGGCTGTGTCTGCTTAGTTCGGCCTGGCAGTGTGATCCCAGGACGCGAACATGGATCCCTGGAAAGCAAGGACCAAGAGGCACCAGCTCTCCCGCAGCTCTTCTTCCCTGAGGCAACTGAAGGCTTGCTGAGGAAGCAGCAGCGAAGTGCTGTTCGCTCCAAGCCAAAGCCTCTGCGAAAGCACAGCATTCGCTGAGAAATGTTCTGTGGGCTGCTGCTGCTTGCCTGAGCCCAGTCTCACGGTGGGAGAAACCCGAAAACAGTGAAAGCCTCATCGCCTGGGCATCTCCCTGTGAAAGCACTGCGTTCCTTGGGAAATCAGAGTTGGGTTTGGGGATGCTGCTACTGCTTGCCTGAGCTAGACTCCGGAGCTCGGTGGAAGATACTCGCATGGAGCGAAATACCCTTTCCCCTAGCATACCCTCTGCCTGAGAGAGAAGCCAAGAGTGGGGAAGGCTCAGCACGCCGCCCCCGGAGAAGAGAAGGAGCCGTTGGCCTTGGGGTCAGGAAACGCTCGGGAAGCAGGATAACCTGCCGTGGCATTAACAGCAGGCCGGTGGCAAGACAAGTTTCACCTGCTCCATGTGCGGAGCGATGGAACCCCGGCTGCTAAGGAGACATGAGGGGACGACTAGGGCAGAGGAGCGTGAACCACTCTGAGGAAGGAGTCTGGGCAGAAGGCAGGCCTGTCCTGTGCCTCTGGTCGCAAGGGGAGATCATCTCCTTGGCCACCTGTCCCAAGGGCAGACTTGGGCTTGCCACCAGGTGCTATACCCGGAACGCGCAGAAACAAACCCATGGAGAAACGGGCAGTCAGATGCCGTCTTCCACCAAGATGTGGCAGCGATGTGGGTGGCAGTGCGTGTGCCGGGAAAGGAGTGGAGACAGTCCCCCACAGTTCCCTGTCCCAGTGCCCGGGCGTGTGCAGTGATCCTGTCACCTCCTCTCTCCTGTGGTGAAGGCACTGGCCTAGACCCCGAGTCTGACTGTGCGCCAGAGCAAAAGGCCAAGCCTTACCTACCCCAGGAGATGGTAATAGGCATAGAGTGCCATGCTAAGACATGCACGCTGCTGCAGGGTTGTGACTGTGTCTGCTTAGTTCGGCATAGCAAAGTGAACCCCGGGCGTGATCTTGAAGCCAGGGAAAGCAAGTCCCAAGAGGCACCAGCTCTCCCGCCTCTCTTCTTCCCTGCCGCGACAGAGTGAACACCCAAAGCCTTTCTGAGGAAACAGCAGCGAAGTGCGGTTCGTGCCAAGCTGAAAACCTCTGCGAAAGCATAGCATTCGCGGGGAAATCAGAGTCGGTTCTGTGGGCTGCTTTTGTTGCTTGCCTTAGCCTAGTATTCGCAGCACTATGGGAGCATACGGCATAGAGCGAAATCCTCTTTGCCCTGGGCATCGCCTCTGGGAAAGCATAGCATTCTTTGGGAAACCAGATTCGGGTCTGAGGGATTTTCCTGTTGCCTGAGCTGGTCTCCTCAGCACGGTGTAATAAACCCGCATGGAACGAAATCTTCTTTGCCTGTGCATCTCTCTGCCTGAGAGAGAAGCGATCTTGCCCCTGTGGAAAGAGCCTTAAGGAAAGGGACTTGTCTTCCACGGTGCTCCCCAGGAGCATGTCTCTGAAAGGTGCAGCAAGCTGCCCAGTGAGAAGAGCAGGAGCCGTTGTCCTTCTGGTCTGGAAAAGGTTGTTAAGCAGGAGAGCCTTCCCAGGCAGGCACAGCGGCCAGTGACAATACAAGTGTCACTAGCTCCCTGTGCAGAGAAGGAAGTCTGGCCAGCTAAGGAGACAGGAGGGGATGAGGTGGGCAGGGCGCGTGGTCCTCTCTTAGAAAGGAGTCTGGGCAGAGAGCATGCCTGTCCTGAGCCTCTGGGCTTAAGGAGACAGCAGCTCCTTGGCCACCTGTCCCTGGGGCAGACATGCACTAGCCACCAGGCGCCTACCCTGAACTCGCAGAAACAGCTCCCTGAAATAACGGGGAGTCAGATGCCGTCTTCCTCCAGGATGTGGAAGCTTGGAGGAGGCACGGGGTTTCAGGGGAAGGAGTGGGGACAGTCCCCCAAAGCTCCCTATTAAGTGCACGGGCGGTGTGCTGGGATCCTGTCACCTTTCCTTTCCTGTGGGGAAAGCACTGGCCTAGTCCGCGAGTCCGCCTGAGCACCAGAGTAAAGGGACAAGCGATGCCTACACTGGGAGATGGTGGTGTGCATAGAGTTCCATCCAAGGCTACGCGCGCCTTAGCAGCATCGTGGCTGTGTCTGCTTAGTTCGGCCTGGCAGGGTGATCCCAGGACGCGAACATGGATCCCTGGAAAGCAAGGACCAAGAGGCACCAGCTCTCCCGCAGCTCTTCTTCCCTGAGGCAACTGAAGGCTTGCTGAGGAAGCAGCAGCGAAGTGCTGTTCGCTACAAGCCAAAGCCTCTGCGAAAGCACAGCATTCGCTGAGAAATGTTCTGTGGGCTGATGCTGCTTGCCTGAGCCCAGTCACACGGTGGGAGAAACCCGCATACAGTGAAAGCCTCATTGCCTGGGCATCTCCCTGTGAAAGCACTGCGTTCCTTGGGAAATCAGAGTTGGGTTTAGGGATGCTGCTACTGATTGCCTGAGCTAGACTCCGGAGCTCGGTGGAAGATACTCGCATGGAGCGAAATACCCTTTGCCCTAGCATACCCTCTGCCTGAGAGAGAAGCCAAGAGTGGGGAAGGCTCAGCACGCCGCCCCCGGAGAAGAGAAGGAGCCGTTGGCCTTGGGGTCAGGAAACGCTCGGGAAGCAGGATAACCTGCCGTGGCATTAACAGCAGGCCGGTGGCAAGACAAGTGTCACCTGCTCCATGTGCGGAGCGATGGAACCCCGGCTGCTAAGGAGACATGAGGGGACGACTAGGGCAGAGGAGCGTGAACCACTCTGAGGAAGGAGTCTGGGCAGAAGGCAGGCCTGTCCTGTGCCTCTGGTCGCAAGGGGAGATCATTTCCTTGGCCACCTGTCCCAAGGGCAGACTTGGGCTTGCCACCATGTGCTATACCCGGAACGCGCAGAAACAAACCCATGGAGAAACGGGCAGTCAGATGCCGTCTTCCACCAAGATGTGGCAGCGATGTGGGTGGCAGTGCGTGTGCCGGGAAAGGAGTGGAGACAGTCCCCCACAGTTCCCTGTCCCAGTGCCCGGGCGTGTGCAGTGATCCTGTCACCTCCTCTCTCCTGTGGTGAAGGCACTGGCCTAGACCCCGAGTCTGCCTGTGCGCCAGAGCAAAAGGCAAAGCCTTTCCTACCCCAGGAGATGGTAATAGGCATAGAGTGCCATGCTAAGACATGCACGCTGCTGCAGGGTTGTGACTGTGTCTGCTTAGTTCGGCATAGCAAAGTGAACCCCGGGCGTAATCTTGAAGCCCGGGAAAGCAAGTCCCAAGAGGCACCAGCTCTCCCGCCTCTCTTCTTCCCTGCCGCGACAGAGTGAACACCCAAAGCCTTTCTGAGGAAACAGCAGCGAAGTGCGGTTCGTGCCAAGCTGAAAACCTCTGCGAAAGCATAGCAGTCGCGGGGAAATCAGAGTCGGTTCTGTGGGCTGCTTTTGTTGCTTGCCTTAGCCTAGTATTCGCAGCACTATGGGAGCATACGGCATAGAGCGAAATCCTCTTTGCCCTGGGCATCGCCTCTGGGAAAGCATAGCATTCTTTGCGAAACCAGATTCGGGTCTGAGGGATTCTCCTGTTGCCTGAGCTGGTCTCCTCAGCACGGTGTAATAAACCCGCATGGAACGAAATCTTCTTTGCCTGTGCATCTCTCTGCCTGAGAGAGAAGCAAGCTTGCGCCTGTGGAAAGAGCCTTAAGGAAAGGGACTTGTCTTTCACGGTGCTCCCCAGGAGCATGTCTGTGAAAGGTGCAGCAAGCTGCCCAGTGAGAAGAGCAGGAGCCGTTGGCCTTCTGGTCTGGAAAAGGTTGCTAAGCAGGAGAGCCTTCCCAGGCAGGCACAGCGGCCAGTGACAATACAAGTGTCACTAGCTCCCTGTGCAGAGAAGGAAGTCTGGCCAGCAAAGGAGACAGGAGGGGATGAGGTGGGCAGGGCGTGTAGTCCTCTCTTAGAAAGGAGTCTGGGCAGAGAGCATGCCTGTCCTGAGCCTCTGGGCTTAAGGAGACAGCAGCTCCTTGGCCACCTGTCCCTGGGGCAGACATGCACTAGCCACCAGGCGCCTACCCTGAACTCGGAGAAACAGCTCCCTGAAATAACGGGGAGTCAGATGCCGTCTTCCTCCAGGATGTGGAAGCTTGGAGGAGGCACGGGGTTTCAGGGGAAGGAGTGGGGACAGTCCCACAAAGCTCCCTATTAAGTGCACGGGCGGTGTGCTGGGATCCTGTCACCTTTCCTTTCCTGTGGGGAAAGCACTGGCCTAGTCCGCGAGTCCGCCTGAGCACCAGAGTAAAGGGCCAAGCGATGCCTACACTGGGAGATGGTGGTGTGCATAGAGTGCCATCCAAGGCTACGCGCGCTATAGCAGCATCGTGGCTGTGTCTGCTTAGTTCGGCCTGGCAGTGTGATCCCAGGACGCGAACATGGATCCCTGGAAAGCAAGGACCAAGAGGCACCAGCTCTCCCGCAGCTCTTCTTCCCTGAGGCAACTGAAGGCTTGCTGAGGAAGCAGCAGCGAAGTGCTGTTCGCTCCAAGCCAAAGCCTCTGCGAAAGCACAGCATTCGCTGAGAAATGTTCTGTGGGCTGCTGCTGCTTGCCTGAGCCCAGTCACACGGTGGGAGAAACCCGCATACAGCGAAAGCCTCATTGCCTGGGCATCTCCATGTGAAAGCACTGCGTTCCTTGGGAAATCAGAGTTGGGTTTGGGGATGCTGCTACTGCTTGCCTGAGCTAGACTCCGGAGCTCGGTGGAAGATACTCGCATGGAGCGAAATACCCTTTCCCCTAGCATACCCTCTGCCTGAGAGAGAAGCCAAGAGTGGGGAAGGCTCAGCACGCCGCCCCCGGAGAAGAGAAGGAGCCGTTGGCCTTGGGGTCAGGAAACGCTCGGGAAGCAGGATAACCTGCCGTGGCATTAACAGCAGGCCGGTGGCAAGACAAGTTTCACCTGCTCCATGTGCGGAGCGATGGAACCCCGGCTGCTAAGGAGACATGAGGGGACGACTAGGGCAGAGGAGCGTGAACCACTCTGAGGAAGGAGTCTGGGCAGAAGGCAGGCCTGTCCTGTGCCTCTGGTCGCAAGGGGAGATCATCTCCTTGGCCACCTGTCCCAAGGGCAGACTTGGGCTTGCCACCAGGTGCTATACCCGGAACGCGCAGAAACAAACCCATGGAGAAACGGGCAGTCAGATGCCGTCTTCCACCAAGATGTGGCAGCGATGTGGGTGGCAGTGCGTGTGCCGGGAAAGGAGTGGAGACAGTCCCCCACAGTTCCCTGTCCCAGTGCCCGGGCGTGTGCAGTGATCCTGTCACCTCCTCTCTCCTGTGGTGAAGGCACTGGCCTAGACCCCGAGTCTGACTGTGCGCCAGAGCAAAAGGCCAAGCCTTACCTACCCCAGGAGATGGTAATAGGCATAGAGTGCCATGCTAAGACATGCACGCTGCTGCAGGGTTGTGACTGTGTCTGCTTAGTTCGGCATAGCAAAGTGAACCCCGGGCGTGATCTTGAAGCCCGGGAAAGCAAGTCCCAAGAGGCACCAGCTCTCCCGCCTCTCTTCTTCCCTGCCGCGACAGAGTGAACACCCAAAGCCTTTCTGAGGAAACAGCAGCGAAGTGCGGTTCGTGCCAAGCTGAAAACCTCTGCGAAAGCATAGCATTCGCGGGGAAATCAGAGTCGGTTCTGTGGGCTGCTTTTGTTGCTTGCCTTAGCCTAGTATTCGCAGCACTATGGGAGCATACGGCATAGAGCGAAATCCTCTTTGCCCTGGGCATCGCCTCTGGGAAAGCATAGCATTCTTTGCGAAACCAGATTCGGGTCTGAGGGATTTTCCTGTTGCCTGAGCTGGTCTCCTCAGCACGGTGTAATAAACCCGCATGGAACGAAATCTTCTTTGCCTGTGCATCTCTCTGCCTGAGAGAGAAGCGATCTTGCCCCTGTGGAAAGAGCCTTAGGAAAGGGACTTGTCTTCCACGGTGCTCCCCAGGAGCATGTCTCTGAAAGGTGCAGCAAGCTGCCCAGTGAGAAGAGCAGGAGCCGTTGTCCTTCTGGTCTGGAAAAGGTTGTTAAGCAGGAGAGCCTTCCCAGGCAGGCACAGCGGCCAGTGACAATACAAGTGTCACTAGCTCCCTGTGCAGAGAAGGAAGTCTGGCCAGCTAAGGAGACAGGAGGGGATGAGGTGGGCAGGGCGCGTGGTCCTCTCTTAGAAAGGAGTCTGGGCAGAGAGCATGCCTGTCCTGAGCCTCTGGGCTTAAGGAGACAGCAGCTCCTTGGCCACCTGTCCCTGGGGCAGACATGCACTAGCCACCAGGCGCCTACCCTGAACTCGCAGAAACAGCTCCCTGAAATAACGGGGAGTCAGATGCCGTCTTCCTCCAGGATGTGGAAGCTTGGAGGAGGCACGGGGTTTCAGGGGAAGGAGTGGGGACAGTCCCCCAAAGCTCCCTATTAAGTGCACGGGCGGTGTGCTGGGATCCTGTCACCTTTCCTTTCCTGTGGGGAAAGCACTGGCCTAGTCCGCGAGTCCGCCTGAGCACCAGAGTAAAGGGCCAAGCGATGCCTACACTGGGAGATGGTGGTGTGCATAGAGTTCCATCCAAGGCTACGCGCGCTATAGCAGCATCGTGGCTGTGTCTGCTTAGTTCGGCCTGGCAGGGTGATCCCAGGACGCGAACATGGATCCCTGGAAAGCAAGGACCAAGAGGCACCAGCTCTCCCACAGCTCTTCTTCCCTGAGGCAACTGAAGGCTTGCTGAGGAAACAGCATCGAAGTGCTGTTCGCTACAAGCCAAAGCCTCTGCGAAAGCACATCATTCGCTGAGAAATGTTCTGTGGGCTGCTGCTGCTTGCCTGAGCCCAGTCTCACGGAGGGAGAAACCCGCATACAGCGAAAGCCTCATTGCCTGGGCATCTCCCTGTGAAAGCACTGCGTTCCTTGGGAAATCAGAGTTGGGTTTGGGGATGCTGCTACTGCTTGCCTGAGCTAGACTCCGGAGCTCGGTGGAAGATACTCGCATGGAGCGAAATACCCTTTGCCCTAGCATACCCTCTGCCTGAGAGAGAAGCCAAGAGTGGGGAAGGCTCAGCACGCTGCCCCCGGAGAAGAGAATGAGCCGTTGGCCTTGGGGTCAGGAAACGCTCGGGAAGCAGGATAACCTGCCGTGGCATTAACAGCAGGCCGGTGGCAAGACAAGTGTCACCTGCTCCATGTGCGGAGCGATGGAACCCCGGCTGGTAAGGAGACATGAGGGGACGACTAGGGCAGAGGAGCGTGAACCACTCTGAGGAAGGAGTCTGGGCAGAAGGCAGGCCTGTCCTGTGCCTCTGGTCGCAAGGGGAGATCATTTCCTTGGCCACCTGTCCCAAGGGCAGACTTGGGCTTGCCACCAGGTGCTATACCCGGAACGCGCAGGAACAAACCCATGGAGAAACGGGCAGTCAGATGCCGTCTTCCACCAAGATGTGGCAGCGATGTGGGTGGCAGTGCGTGTGCCGGGAAAGGAGTGGAGACAGTCCCCCACAGTTCCCTGTCCCAGTGCCCGGGCGTGTGCAGTGATCCTGTCACCTCCTCTCTCCTGTGGTGAAGGCACTGGCCTAGACCCCGAGTCTGCCTGTGCGCCAGAGCAAAAGGCAAAGCCTTTCCTACCCCAGGAGATGGTAATATTGCATAGAGTGCCATGCTAAGACATGCACGCTGCTGCAGGGTTGTGACTGTGTCTGCTTAGTTCGGCATAGCAAAGTGAACCCCGGGCGTGATCTTGAAGCCCGGGAAAGCAAGTCCCAAGAGGCACCAGCTCTCCCGCCTCTCTTCTTCCCTGCCGCGACAGAGTGAACACCCAAATTTTTCTGAAGAAACAGCAGCGAAGTGCGGTTCGTGCCAAGCTGAAAACCTCTGCGAAAGCATAGCAGTCGCGGGGAAATCAGAGTCGGTTCTGTGGGCTGCTTTTGTTGCTTGCCTTAGCCTAGTATTCGCAGCACTATGGGAGCATACGGCATAGAGCGAATCCTCTTTGCCCTGGGCATCGCCTCTGGTAAAGCATAGCATTCTTTGCGAAACCAGATTCGGGTCTGAGGGATTCTCCTGTTGCCTGAGCTGGTCTCCTCAGCACGGTGTAATAAACCCGCATGGAACGAAATCTTCTTTGCCTGTGCATCTCTCTGCCTGAGAGAGAAGCGAGCTTGCGCCTGTGGAAAGAGCCTTAAGGAAAGGGACTTGTCTTTCACGGTGCTCCCCAGGAGCAAGCTGCCCAGTGAGAAGAGCAGGAGCCGTTGGCCTTCTCGTCTGGAAAAGGTTGCTAAGCAGGAGAGCCTTCCCAGGCAGGCACAGCGGCCAGTGACAATACAAGTGTCACTAGCTCCCTGTGCAGAGAAGGAAGTCTGGCCAGCAAAGGAGACAGGAGTGGATGAGGTGGGCAGGGCGTGTGGTCCTCTCTTAGAAAGGAGTCTGGGCAGAGAGCATGCCTGTCCTGAGCCTCTGGGCTTAAGGAGACAGCAGCTCCTTGGCCACCTGTACCTGGGGCAGACATGCACTAGCCACCAGGCGCCTACCCTGAACTCGAAGAAACAGCTCCCTGAAATAACGGGGAGTCAGATGCCGTCTTCCTCCAGGATGTGGAAGCTTGGAGGAGGCACGGGGTTTCAGGGGAAGGAGTGGGGACAGTCCCCCAAAGCTCCCTATTAAGTGCACGGGCGGTGTGCTGGGATCCTGTCACCTTTCCTTTCCTGTGGGGAAAGCACTGGCCTAGTCCGCGAGTCCGCCTGAGCACCAGAGTAAAGGGCCAAGCGATGCCTACACTGGGAGATCTTGGTGTGCATAGAGTGCCATCCAAGGCTACGCGCGCTATAGCAGCATCGTGGCTGTGTCTGCTTAGTTCGGCCTGGCAGTGTGATCCCAGGATGCGAACATGGATCCCTGGAAAGCAAGGACCAAGAGGCACCAGCTCTCCCGCAGCTCTTCTTCCCTGAGGCAACTGAAGGCTTGCTGAGGAAGCAGCAGCGAAATGCTGTTCGCTCCAAGCCAAAGCATCTGCGAAAGCACAGCATTCGCTGAGAAATGTTCTGTGGGCTGATGCTGCTTGCCTGAGCCCAGTCACACGGTGGGAGAAACCCGCATACAGCGAAAGCCTCATTGCCTGGGCATCTCCCTGTGAAAGCACTGCGTTCCTTGGGAAATCAGAGTTGGGTTTGGGGATGCTGCTACTGCTTGCCTGAGCTAGACTCCGGAGCTCGGTGGAAGATACTCGCATGGAGCGAAATACCCTTTGCCCTAGCATACCCTCTGCCTGAGAGAGAAGCCAAGAGTGGGGAAGGCTCAGCACGCCGCCCCCGGAGAAGAGAAGGAGCCGTTGGCCTTGGGGTCAGGAAACGCTCGGGAAGCAGGATAACCTGCCGTGGCATTAACAGCAGGCCGGTGGCAAGACAAGTGTCACCTGCTCCATGTGCGGAGCGATGGAACCCCGGCTGCTAAGGAGACATGAGGGGACGACTAGGGCAGAGGAGCGTGAACCACTCTGAGGAAGGAGTCTGGACAGAAGGCAGGCCTGTCCTGTGCCTCTGGTCGCAAGGGGAGATCATCTCCTTGGCCACCTGTCCCAAGGGCAGACTTGGGCTTGCCACCAGGTGCTATACCCGGAACGCGCAGAAACAAACCCATGGAGAAACGGGCAGTCAGATGCCGTCTTCCACCAAGATGTGGCAGCGATGTGGTGGCAGTGCGTGTGCCGGGAAAGGAGTGGAGACAGTCCCCCACAGTTCCCTGTCCCAGTGCCCGGCCGTGTGCAGTGATCCTGTCACCTCTTCTCTCCTGTGGTGAAGGCACTGGCCTAGACCCCGAGTCTGCCTGTGCGCCAGAGCAAAAGGCAAAGCCTTACCTACCCCAGGAGATGGTAATAGGCATAGAGTGCCATGCTAAGACATGCACGCTGCTGCAGGGTTGTGACAGTGTCTGCTTAGTACGGCATAGCAAGGTGAACCCCGGGAATGATCTTGAAGCCCGGGAAAGAAAGTCCCAAGAGGCACCAGCTCTCCCGCCTCTCTTCTTCCCCGCCGCGACAGAGTGAACACCCAAAGCCTTTCTGAGGAAACAGCAGCGAAGTGCGGTTCGTGCCAAGCTGAAAACCTCTGCGAAAGCATAGCAGTCGCGGGGAAATCAGAGTCGGTTCTGTGGGCTGCTTTTGTTGCTTGCCTTAGCCTAGTATTCGCAGCACTATGGGAGCATACGGCATAGAGCGAAATCCTCTTTGCCCTGGGCATCGCCTCTGGGAAAGCATAGCATTTTTGCGAAACCAGATTCGGGTCTGAGGGATTCTCCTGTTGCCTGAGCTGGTCTCCTCAGCACGGTGTAATAAACACACATGGAACGAAATCTTCTTTGCCTGTGCATCTCTCTGCCTGAGAGAGAAGCGAGCTTGCGCCTGTGGAAAGAGCCTTAAGGAAAGGGACTTGTCTTCCAAGGCGCTCCCCAGGAGCATGTCTGTGAAAGGTGCAGCAAGCTGCCCAGTGAGAAGAGCAGGAGCCGTTGGCCTTCTGGTCTGGAAAAGTTTGCTAAGCAGGAGAGCCTTCCCAGGCAGGCACAGCGGCCAGTGACAATACAAGTGTCACTAGCTCCCTGTGCAGAGAAGGAAGTCTGGCCAGTAAAGGAGACAGGAGTGGATGAGGTGGGCAGGGCGTGTGGTCCTCTCTTAGAAAGGTGTCTGGGCAGAGAGCATGCCTGTCCTGAGCCTCTGGGCTTAAGGAGACAGCAGCTCCTTGGCCACCTGTCCCTGGGGCAGACATGCACTAGCCACCAGGCGCCTACCCTGAACTCCCAGAAACAGCTCCCTGAAATAACGGGGAGTCAGATGCCGTCTTCCTCCAGGATGTGGAAGCTTGGAGGAGGCACGGGGTTTCAGGGGAAGGAGTGGGGACAGTCCCCCAAAGCTCCCTATTAAGTGCACGGGCGGTGTGCTGGGATCCTGTCACCTTTCCTTTTTTGTGGGGAAAGCACTGGCCTAGTCCGCGAGTCCGCCTGAGCACCAGAGTAAAGGGCCAAGCGATGCCTACACTGGGAGATCGTGGTGTGCATAGAGTGCCATCCAAGGCTACGCGCGCTATAGCAGCATCGTGGCTGTGTCTGCTTAGTTCGGCCTGGCAGGGTGATCCCAGGACGCGAACATGGATCCCTGGAAAGCAAGGACCAAGAGGCACCAGCTCTCCCGCAGCTCTTCTTCCCTGAGGCAACTGAAGGCTTGCTGAGGAAGCAGCAGCGAAGTGCTGTTCGCTCCAAGCCAAAGCCTCTGCGAAAGCACAGCATTCGCTGAGAAATGTTCTGTGGGCTGCTGCTGCTTGCCTGAGCCCAGTCTCACGGTGGGAGAAACCCGCATACAGCGAAAGCCTCATTGCCTGGGCATCTCCCTGTGAAAGCACTGCGTTCCTTGGGAAATCAGAGTTGGGTTTGGGGATGCTGCTACTGCTTGCCTGAGCTAGACTCCGGAGCTCGGGGGAGATACTCGCATGGAGCGAAATACCCTTTGCCCTAGCATACCCTCTGCCTGAGAGAGAAGCCAAGAGTGGGGAAGGCTCAGCACGCCGCCCCCGGAGAAGAGAAGGAGCCGTTGGCCTTGGGGTCAGGAAACGCTCGGGAAGAAGGATAACCTGCCGTGGCATTAACAGCAGGCCGGTGGCAAGACAAGTGTCACCTGCTCCATGTGCGGAGCGATGGAACCCCGGCTGCTAAGGAGACATGAGGGGACGACTAGGGCAGAGGAGCGTGAACCACTCTGAGGAAGGAGTCTGGGCAGAAGGCAGGCCTGTCCTGTGCCTCTGGTCGCAAGGGGAGATCATCTCCTTGGCCACCTGTCCCAAGGGCAGACTTGGGCTTGCCACCAGGTGCTATACCCGGAACGCGCAGAAACAAACCCATGGAGAAACGGGCAGTCAGATGCCGTCTTCCACCAAGATGTGGCAGCGATGTGGGTGGCAGTGCGTGTGCCGGGAAAGGAGTGGAGACAGTCCCCCACAGTTCCCTGTCCCAGTGCCCGCGCGTGTGCAGTGATCCTGTCACCTCCTCTCTCCTGTGGTGAAGTCACTGGCCTACACACCGAGTCTGCCTGTGCGCCAGAGCAAAAGGCAAAGCCTTACCTACCCCAGGAGATGGTAATAGGCATAGAGTGCCATGCTAAGATATGCACGCTGCTGCAGGGTTGGGACTGTGTCTGCTTAGTTCGGCATAGCAAAGTGAACCCCGGGCGTGATCTTGAAGCCCGGGAAAGCAAGTCCCAAGAGGCACCAGCTCTCCCGCCTCTCTTCTTCCCTGCCGCGACAGAGTGAACACCCAAAGCCTTTCTGAGGAAACAGCAGCGAAGTGCGGTTCGTGCCAAGCTGAAAAGCATAGCAGTCGCGGGGAAATCAGAGTCGGTTCTGTGGGCTGCTTTTGTTGCTTGCCTTAGCCTAGTATTCGCAGCACTATGGGAGCATAGGGCATAGAGCGAAATCCTCTTTGCCCTGGGCATCGCCTCTGGGAAAGCATAGCATTCTTTGCGAAACCAGATTCGGGTCTGAGGGATTCTCCTGTTGCCTGAGCTGGTCTCCTCAGCACGGTGTAATAAACCCGCATGGAACGAAATCTTCTTTGCCTGTGCATCTCTCTGCCTGAGAGAGAAGCGAGCTTGCGCCTGTGGAAAGAGCCTTAAGGAAAGGGACTTGTCTTTCACGGTGCTCCCCAGGAGCATGTCTGTGAAAGGTGCAGCAAGCTGCCCAGTGAGAAGAGCAGGAGCCGTTGGCCTTCTGGTCTGGAAAAGGTTGCTAAGCAGGAGAGCCTTCCCAGGCAGGCACAGCGGCCAGTGACAATACAAGTGTCACTAGCTCCCTGTGCAGAGAAGGAAGTCTGGCCAGCAAAGGAGACAGGAGGGGATGAGGTGGGCAGGGCGTGTGGTCCTCTCTTAGAAAGGAGTCTGGGCAGAGAGCATGCCTGTCCTGAGCCTCTGGGCTTAAGGAGACAGCAGCTCCTTGGCCACCTGTCCCTGGGGCAGACATGCACTAGCCACCAGGCGCCTACCCTGAACTCGCAGAAACAGCTCCCTGAAATAACGGGGAGTCAGATGCCGTCTTCCTCCAGGATGTGGAAGCTTGGAGGAGGCACGGGGTTTCAGGGGAAGGAGTGGGGACAGTCCCCCAAAGCTCCCTATTAAGTGCACGGGCGGTGTGCTGGGATTCTGTCACCTTTCCTTTCCTGTGGGGAAAGCACTGGCCTAGTCCGCGAGTCCGCCTGAGCACCAGAGTAAAGGGCCAAGCGATGCCTACACTGGGAGATCGTGGTGTGCATAGAGTGCCATCCAAGGCTACGCGCGCTATAGCAGCATCGTGGCTGTGTCTGCTTAGTTCGGCCTGGCAGTGTGATCCCAGGACGCGAACATGGATCCCTGGAAAGCAAGGACCAAGAGGCACCAGCTCTCCCGCAGCTCTTCTTCCCTGAGGCAACTGAAGGCTTGCTGAGGAAGCAGCAGCGAAGTGCTGTTCGCTCCAAGCCAAAGCCTCTGCGAAACCACAGCATTCGCTGAGAAATGTTCTGTGGGCTGCTGCTGCTTGCCTGAGCCCAGTCTCATGGTGGGAGAAACCCGCATACAGCGAAAGCCTCATTGGCTGGGCATCTCCCTGTGAAAGCACTGCGTTCCTTGGGAAATCAGAGTTGGGTTTGGGGATGCTGCTACTGCTTGCCTGAGCTAGACTCCGGAGCTCGGTGGAAGATACTCGCATGGAGCGAAATACCCTTTGCCTTAGCATTCCCTCTGCCTGAGAGAGAAGCCAAGAGTGGGGAAGGCTCAGCACGCCGCCCCCGGAGAAGAGAAGGAGCCGTTGGCCTTGGGGTCAGGAAACGCTCGGGAAGCAGGATAACCTGCCGTGGCATTAACAGCAGGCCGGTGGCAAGACAAGTGTCACCTGCTCCATGTGCGGAGCGATGGAACCCCGGCTGCTAAGGAGACATGAGGGGACGACTAGGGCAGAGGAGCGTGAACCACTCTGAGGAAGGAGTCTGGGCAGAAGGCAGGCCTGTCCTGTGCCTCTGGTCGCAAGGGGAGATCATCTCCTTGGCCACCTGTCCCAAGGGCAGACTTGGGCTTGCCACCAGGTGCTATACCCGGAACGCGCAGAAACAAACCCATGGAGAAACGGGCAGTCAGATGCCGTCTTCCACCAAGATGTGGCAGCGATGTGGGTGGCAGTGCGTGTGCCGGGAAAGGAGTGGAGACAGTCCCCCACAGTTCCCTGTCCCAGTGCCCGGGCGTGTGCAGTGATCCTGTCACCTCCTCTCTCCTGTGGGGAAGGCACTGGCCTAGACCCCGAGTCTGCCTGTGCGCCAGAGCAAAAGGCCAAGCCTTACCTACCCCAGGAGATGGTAATAGGCATAGAGTGCCATGCTAAGACATGCACGCTGCTGCAGGGTTGTGACTGTGTCTGCTTAGTTCGGCATAGCAAAGTGAACCCCGGGCGTGATCTTGAAGCCCGGGAAAGCAAGTCCCAAGAGGCACCAGCTCTCCCGCCTCTCTTCTTCCCTGCCGCGACAGAGTGAACACCCAAAGCCTTTCTGAGGAAACAGCAGCGAAGTGCGGTTCGTGCCAAGCTGAAAAGCATAGCAGTCGCGGGGAAATCAGAGTCGGTTCTGTGGGCTGCTTTTGTTGCTTGCCTTAGCCTAGTATTCGCAGCACTATGGGAGCATAGGGCATAGAGCGAAATCCTCTTTGCCCTGGGCATCGCCTCTGGGAAAGCATAGTATTCTTTGCGAAACCAGATTCGGGTCTGAGGGATTCTCCTGTTGCCTGAGCTGGTCTCCTCAGCACGGTGTAATAAACCCGCATGGAACGAAATCTTCTTTGCCTGTGCATCTCTCTGCTTGAGAGAGAAGCGAGCTTGCGCCTGTGGAAAGAGCCTTAAGGAAAGGGACTTGTCTTTCACGGTGCTCCCCAGGAGCATGTCTGTGAAAGGTGCAGCAAGCTGCCCAGTGAGAAGAGCAGGAGCCGTTGGCCTTCTGGTCTGGAAAAGGTTGCTAAGCAGGAGAGCCTTCCCAGGCAGGCACAGCGGCCAGTGACAATACAAGTGTCACTAGCTCCCTGTGCAGAGAAGGAAGTCTGGCCAGCTAAGGAGACAGGAGGGGATGAGGTGGGCAGGGCGTGTGGTCCTCTCTTAGAAAGGAGTCTGGGCAGAGAGCATGCCTGTCCTGAGCCTCTGGGCTTAAGGAGACAGCAGCTCCTTGGCCACCTGTCCCTGGGGCAGACATGCACTAGCCACCAGGCGCCTACCCTGAACTCGCAGAAACAGCTCCCTGAAATAACGGGGAGTCAGATGCCGTCTTCCTCCAGGATGTGGAAGCTTGGAGGAGGCACGGGGTTTCAGGGGAAGGAGTGGGGACAGTCCCCCAAAGCTCCCTATTAAGTGCACGGGCGGTGTGCTGGGATCCTGTCACCTTTCCTTTCCTGTGGGGAAAGCACTGGCCTAGTCCGCGGGTCAGCCTGAGCACCAGAGTAAAGGGCCAAGCGATGCCTACACTGGGAGATCGTGGTGTGCATAGAGTGCCATCCAAGGCTACGCGCGCTATAGCAGCATCGTGGCTGTGTCTGCTTAGTTCGGCCTGGCAGTGTGATCCCAGGACGCGAACATGGAGCCCTGGAAAGCAAGGACCAAGAGGCACCAGCTCTCCCGCAGCTCTTCTTCCCTGAGGCAACTGAAGGCTTGCTGAGGAAGCAGCAGCGAAGTGCTGTTCGCTCCAAGCCAAAGCCTCTGCGAAAGCACAGCATTCGCTGAGAAATGTTCTGTGGGCTGCTGCTGCTTGCCTGAGCCCAGTCTCACGGTGGGAGAAACCCGCATACAGCGAAAACCTCATTGCCTGGGCATCTCCCTGTGAAAGCACTGCGTTCCTTGGGAAATCAGAGTTGGGTTTGGGGATGCTGCTACTGCTTGCCTGAGCTAGACTCCGGAGCTCGGTGGAAGATACTCGCATGGAGCGAAATACCCTTTGCCCTAGCATACCCTCTGCCTGAGAGAGAAGCCAAGAGTGGGGAAGGCTCAGCACGCCGCCCCCGGAGAAGAGAAGGAGCCGTTGGCCTTGGGGTCAGGAAACGCTCGGGAAGCAGGATAACCTGCCGTGGCATTAACAGCAGGCCGGTGGCAAGACAAGTGTCACCTGCTCCATGTGCGGAGCGATGGAACCCCGGCTGCTAAGGAGACATGAGGGGACGACTAGGGCAGAGGAGCGTGAACCACTCTGAGGAAGGAGTCTGGGCAGAAGGCAGGCCTGTCCTGTGCCTCTGGTCGCAAGGGGAGATCATCTCCTTGGCCACCTGTCCCAAGGGCAGACTTGGGCTTGCCACCAGGTGCTATACCCGGAACGCGCAGAAACAAACCCATGGAGAAACGGGCAGTCAGATGCCGTCTTCCACCAAGATGTGGCAGCGATGTGGGTGGCAGTGCGTGTGCCGGGAAAGGAGTGGAGACAGTCCCCCACAGTTCCCTGTCCCAGTGCCCGCGCGTGTGCAGTGATCCTGTCACCTCCTCTCTCCTGTGGTGAAGGCACTGGCCTAGACCCCGAGTCTGCCTGTGCGCCAGAGCAAAAGGCAAAGCCTTACCTAACCCAGGAGATGGTAATAGGCATAGAGTGCCATGCTAAGACATGCACGCTGCTGCAGGGTTGTGACTGTGTCTGCTTAGTTCGGCATAGCAAAGTGAACCCCGGGCGTGATCTTGAAGCCCAGGAAAGCAAGTCCCAAGAGGCACCAGCTCTCCCGCCTCTCTTCTTCCCTGCCGCGACAGAGTGAACACCCAAAGCCTTTCTGAGGAAACAGCAGCGAAGTGCGGTTCGTGCCAAGCTGAAAACCTCTGCGAAAGCATAGCAGTCGCGGGGAAATCAGAGTCGGTTCTGTGGGCTGCTTTTGTTGCTTGCCTTAGCCTAGTATTCGCAGCACTATGGGAGCATACGGCATAGAGCGAAATCCTCTTTGCCCTGGGCATCGCCTCTGGGAAAGCATAGCATTCTTTGCGAAACCAGATTCGGGTCTGAGGGATTCTCCTGTTGCCTGAGCTGGTCTCCTCAGCACGGTGTAATAAACCCGCATGGAACGAAATCTTCTTTGCCTGTGCATCTCTCTGCCTGAGAGAGAAGCGAGCTTGCGCCTGTGGAAAGAGCCTTAAGGAAAGGGACTTGTCTTTCACGGCGCTCCCCAGGAGCATGTCTGTGAAAGGTGCAGCAAGCTGCCCAGTGAGAAGAGCAGGAGCCGTTGGCCTTCTGGTCTGGAAAAGGTTGCTAAGCAGGAGAGCCTTCCCAGGCAGGCACAGCGGCCAGTGACAATACAAGTGTCACTAGCTCCCTGTGCAGAGAAGGAAGTCTGGCCGGCAAAGGAGACAGGAGGGGATGAGGTGGGCAGGGCGCGTGGTCCTCTCTTAGAAAGGAGTCTGGGCAGAGAGCATGCCTGTCCTGAGCCTCTGGGCTTAAGGAGACAGCAGCTCCTTGGCCACCTGTCCCTGGGGCAGACATGCACTAGCCACCAGGCGCCTACCCTGAACTCGCAGAAACAGCTCCCTGAAATAACGGGGAGTCAGATGCCGTCTTCCTCCAGGATGTGGAAGCTTGGAGGAGGCACGGGGTTTCAGGGGAAGGAGTGGGGACAGTCCCCCAAAGCTCCCTATTAAGTGCACGGGCGGTGTGCTGGGATCCTGTCACCTTTCCTTTCCTGTGGGGAAAGCACTGGCCTAGTCCGAGAGTCCGCCTGAGCACCAGAGTAAAGGGCCAAGCGATGCCTACACTGGGAGATCGTGGTGTGCATAGAGTGCCATCCAAGGCTACGCGCGCTATAGCAGCATCGTGGCTGTGTCTGCTTAGTTCGGCCTGGCAGTGTGATCCCAGGACGCGAACATGAAGCCCTGGAAAGCAAGGACCAAGAGGCACCAGCTCTCCCGCAGCTCTTCTTCCCTGAGGCAACTGAAGGCTTGCTGAGGAAGCAGCAGCGAAGTGCTGTTCGCTCCAAGCCAAAGCCTCTGCGAAAGCACAGCATTCGCTGAGAAATGTTCTGTGGGCTGCTGCTGCTTGCCTGAGCCCAGTCTCACGGTGGGAGATACCCGCATACAGCGAAAACCTCATTGCCTGGGCATCTCCCTGTGAAAGCACTGCGTTCCTTGGGAAATCAGAGTTGGGTTTGGGGATGCTGCTACTGCTTGCCTGAGCTAGACTCCGGAGCTCGGTGGAAGATACTCGCATGGAGCGAAATACCCTTTGCCCTAGCATACCCTCTGCCTGAGAGAGAAGCCAAGAGTGGGGAAGGCTCAGCACGCCGCCCCCAGAGAAGAGAAGGAGCCGTTGGCCTTGGGGTCAGGAAACGCTCGGGAAGCAGGATAACCTGCCGTGGCATTAACAGCAGGCCGGTGGCAAGACAAGTGTCACCTGCTCCATGTGCGGAGCGATGGAACCCCGGCTGCTAAGGAGACATGAGGGGACGACTAGGGCAGAGGAGCGTGAACCACTCTGAGGAAGGAGTCTGGGCAGAAGGCAGGCCTGTCCTGTGCCTCTGGTCGCAAGGGGAGATCATCTCCTTGGCCACCTGTCCCAAGGGCAGACTTGGGCTTGCCACCAGGTGCTATACCCGGAACGCGCAGAAACAAACCCATGGAGAAACGGGCAGTCAGATGCCGTCTTCCACCAAGATGTGGCAGCGATGTGGGTGGCAGTGCGTGTGCCGGGAAAGGAGTGGAGACAGTCCCCCACAGTTCCCTGTCCCAGTGCCCGGGCGTGTGCAGTGATCCTGTCACCTCCTCTCTCCTGTGGTGAAGGCACTGGCCTAGACCCCGAGTCTGCCTGTGCGCCAGAGCAAAAGGCAAAGCCTTACCTAACCCAGTAGATGGTAATAGGCATATAGTGCCATGCTAAGACATGCACGCTGCTGCAGGGTTGTGACTGTGTCTGCTTAGTTCGGCATGGCAAAGTGAACCCCGGGCGTGATCTTGAAGCCCGGGAAAGCAAGTCCCAAGAGGCACCAGCTCTCCCGCCTCTCTTCTTCCCTGCCGCGACAGAGTGAACACCCAAAGCCTTTCTGAGGAAACAGCAGCGAAGTGCGGTTCGTGCCAAGCTGAAAACCTCTGCGAAAGCATAGCAGTCGCGGGGAAATCAGAGTCGGTTCTGTGGGCTGCTTTTGTTGCTTGCCTTAGCCTAGTATTCGCAGCACTATGGGAGCATACGGCATAGAGCGAAATCCTCTTTGCCCTGGGCATCGCCTCTGGGAAAGCATAGCATTCTTTGCGAAACCAGATTCGGGTCTGAGGGATTCTCCTGTTGCCTGAGCTGGTCTCCTCAGCACGGTGTAATAAACCCGCATGGAACGAAATCTTCTTTGCCTGTGCATCTCTCTGCCTGAGAGAGAAGCGAGCTTGCGCCTGTGGAAAGAGCCTTAAGGAAAGGGACTTGTCTTTCACGGTGCTCCCCAGGAGCATGTCTGTGAAAGGTGCAGCAAGCTGCCCAGTGAGAAGAGCAGGAGCCGTTGGCCTTCTGGTCTGGAAAAGGTTGCTAAGCAGGAGAGCCTTCCCAGGCAGGCACAGCGGCCAGTGACAATACAAGTGTCACTAGCTCCCTGTGCAGAGAAGGAAGTCTGGCCAGCAAAGGAGACAGGAGGGGATGAGGTGGGCAGGGCGTGTGGTCCTCTCTTAGAAAGGAGTCTGGGCAGAGAGCATGCCTGTCCTGAGCCTCTGGGCTTAAGGAGACAGCAGCTCCTTGGCCACCTGTCCCTGGGGCAGACATGCACTAGCCACCAGGCGCCTACCCTGAACTCGCAGAAACAGCTCCCTGAAATAACGGGGAGTCAGATGCCGTCTTCCTCCAGGATGTGGAAGCTTGGAGGAGGCACGGGGTTTCAGGGGAAGGAGTGGGGACAGTCCCCCAAAGCTCCCTATTAAGTGCACGGGCGGTGTGCTGGGATCCTGTCACCTTTCCTTTCCTGTGGGGAAAGCACTGGCCTAGTCCGCGAGTCCGCCTGAGCACCAGAGTAAAGGGCCAAGCGATGCCTACACTGGGAGATCGTGGTGTGCATAGAGTGCCATCCAAGGCTACGCGCGCTATAGCAGCATCGTGGCTGTGTCTGCTTAGTTCGGCCTGGCAGTGTGATCCCAGGACGCGAACATGGATCCCTGGAAAGCAAGGACCAAGAGGCACCAGCTCTCCCGCAGCTCTTCTTCCCTGAGGCAACTGAAGGCTTGCTGAGGAAGCAGCAGCGAAGTGCTGTTCGCTCCAAGCCAAAGCCTCTGCGAAACCACAGCATTCGCTGAGAAATGTTCTGTGGGCTGCTGCTGCTTGCCTGAGCCCAGTCTCATGGTGGGAGAAACCCGCATACAGCGAAAGCCTCATTGGCTGGGCATCTCCCTGTGAAAGCACTGCGTTCCTTGGGAAATCAGAGTTGGGTTTGGGGATGCTGCTACTGCTTGCCTGAGCTAGACTCCGGAGCTCGGTGGAAGATACTCGCATGGAGCGAAATACCCTTTGCCCTAGCATACCCTCTGCCTGAGAGAGAAGCCAAGAGTGGGGAAGGCTCAGCACGCCGCCCCCGGAGAAGAGAAGGAGCCGTTGGCCTTGGGGTCAGGAAACGCTCGGGAAGCAGGATAACCTGCCGTGGCATTAACAGCAGGCCGGTGGCAAGACAAGTGTCACCTGCTCCATGTGCGGAGCGATGGAACCCCGGCTGCTAAGGAGACATGAGGGGACGACTAGGGCAGAGGAGCGTGAACCACTCTGAGGAAGGAGTCTGGGCAGAAGGCAGGCCTGTCCTGTGCCTCTGGTCGCAAGGGGAGATCATCTCCTTGGCCACCTGTCCCAAGGGCAGACTTGGGCTTGCCACCAGGTGCTATACCCGGAACGCGCAGAAACAAACCCATGGAGAAACGGGCAGTCAGATGCCGTCTTCCACCAAGATGTGGCAGCGATGTGGGTGGCAGTGCGTGTGCCGGGAAAGGAGTGGAGACAGTCCCCCACAGTTCCCTGTCCCAGTGCCCGGGCGTGTGCAGTGATCCTTTCACCTCCTCTCTCCTGTGGTGAAGGCACTGGCCTAGACCCCGAGTCTGCCTGTGCGCCAGAGCAAAAGGCAAAGCCTTTCCTACCCCAGGAGATGGTAATAGGCATAGAGTGCCATGCTAAGACATGCACGCTGCTGCAGGGTTGTGACTGTGTCTGCTTAGTTCGGCATAGCAAAGTGAACCCCGGGCGTAATCTTGAAGCCCGGGAAAGCAAGTCCCAAGAGGCACCAGCTCTCCCGCCTCTCTTCTTCCCTGCCGCGACAGAGTGAACACCCAAAGCCTTTCTGAGGAAACAGCAGCGAAGTGCGGTTCGTGCCAAGCTGAAAACCTCTGCGAAAGCATAGCAGTCGCGGGGAAATCAGAGTCGGTTCTGTGGGCTGCTTTTGTTGCTTGCCTTAGCCTAGTATTCGCAGCACTATGGGAGCATAGGGCATAGAGCGATATCCTCTTTGCCCTGGGCATCGCCTCTGGGAAAGCACAGCATTCTTTGCGAAACCAGATTCGGGTCTGAGGGATTCCCCTGTTGCCTGAGCTGGTCTCCTCAGCACGGTGTAATAAACCCGCATGGAACGAAATCTTCTTTGCCTGTGCATCTCTCTGCCTGAGAGAGAAGCGAGCTTGCGCCTGTGGAAAGAGCCTTAAGGAAAGGGACTTGTCTTTCACGGTGCTCCCCAGGAGCATGTCTGTGAAAGGTGCAGCAAGCTGCCCAGTGAGAAGAGCAGGAGCCGTTGGCCTTCTGGTCTGGAAAAGGTTGCTAAGCAGGAGAGCCTTCCCAGGCAGGCACAGCGGCCAGTGACAATACAAGTGTCACTAGCTCCCTGTGCAGAGAAGGAAGTCTGGCCAGCAAAGGAGACAGGAGGGGATGAGGTGGGCAGGGCGTGTGGTCCTCTCTTAGAAAGGAGTCTGGGCAGAGAGCATGCCTGTCCTGAGCCTCTGGGCTTAAGGAGACAGCAGCTCCTTGGCCACCTGTCCCTGGGGCAGACATGCACTAGCCACCAGGCGCCTACCCTGAACTCGCAGAAACAGCTCCCTGAAATAACGGGGAGTCAGATGCCGTCTTCCTCCAGGATGTGGAAGCTTGGAGGAGGCACGGGGTTTCAGGGGAAGGAGTGGGGACAGTCCCCCAAAGCTCCCTATTAAGTGCACGGGCGGTGTGCTGGGATCCTGTCACCTTTCCTTTCCTGTGGGGAAAGCACTGGCCTAGTCCGCGAGTCCGCCTGAGCACCAGAGTAAAGGGCCAAGCGATGCCTACACTGGGAGATCGTGGTGTGCATAGAGTGCCATCCAAGGCTACGCGCGCTATAGCAGCATCGTGGCTGTGTCTGCTTAGTTCGGCCTGGCAGTGTGATCCCAGGACGCGAACATGGAGCCCTGGAAAGCAAGGACCAAGAGGCACCAGCTCTCCCGCAGCTCTTCTTCCCTGAGGCAACTGAAGGCTTGCTGAGGAAGCAGCAGCGAAGTGCTGTTCGCTCCAAGCCAAAGCCTCTGCGAAAGCACACCATTCGCTGAGAAATGTTCTGTGGGCTGCTGCTGCTTGCCTGAGCCCAGTCTCACGGTGGGAGAAACCCGCATACAGCGAAAACCTCATTGCCTGGGCATCTCCCTGTGAAAGCACTGCGTTCCTTGGGAAATCAGAGTTGGGTTTGGGGATGCTGCTACTGCTTGCCTGAGCTAGACTCCGGAGCTCGGTGGAAGATACTCGCATGGAGCGAAATACCCTTTGCCCTAGCATTCCCTCTGCCTGAGAGAGAAGCCAAGAGTGGGGAAGGCTCAGCACGCCGCCCCCAGAGAAGAGAAGGAGCCGTTGGCCTTGGGGTCAGGAAACGCTCGGGAAGCAGGATAACCTGCCGTGGCATTAACAGCAGGCCGGTGGCAAGACAAGTGTCACCTGCTCCATGTGCGGAGCGATGGAACCCCGGCTGCTAAGGAGACATGAGGGGACGACTAGGGCAGAGGAGCGTGAACCACTCTGAGGAAGGAGTCTGGGCAGAAGGCAGGCCTGTCCTGTGCCTCTGGTCGCAAGGGGAGATCATCTCCTTGGCCACCTGTCCCAAGGGCAGACTTGGGCTTGCCACCAGGTGCTATACCCGGAACGCGCAGAAACAAACCCATGGAGAAACGGGCAGTCAGATGCCGTCTTCCACCAAGATGTGGCAGCGATGTGGGTGGCAGTGCGTGTGCCGGGAAAGGAGTGGAGACAGTCCCCCACAGTTCCCTGTCCCAGTGCCCGGGCGTGTGCAGTGATCCTGTCACCTCCTCTCTCCTGTGGTGAAGGCACTGGCCTAGACCCCGAGTCTGCCTGTGCGCCAGAGCAAAAGGCAAAGCCTTACCTAACCCAGTAGATGGTAATAGGCATAGAGTGCCATGCTAAGACATGCACGCTGCTGCAGGGTTGTGACTGTGTCTGCTTAGTTCGGCATACCAAAGTGAACCCCGGGCGTGATCTTGAAGCCCGGGAAAGCAAGTCCCAAGAGGCACCAGCTCTCCCGCCTCTCATCTTCCCTGCCGCGACAGAGTGAACACCCAAAGCCTTTCTGAGGAAACAGCAGCGAAGTGCGGTTCGTGCCAAGCTGAAAACCTCTGCGAAAGCATAGCAGTCGCGGGGAAATCAGAGTCGGTTCTGTGGGCTGCTTTTGTTGCTTGCCTTAGCCTAGTATTCGCAGCACTATGGGAGCATACGGCATAGAGCGAAATCCTCTTTGCCCTGGGCATCGCATCTGGGAAAGCATAGCATTCTTTGCGAAACCAGATTCGGGTCTGAGGGATTCTCCTGTTGCCTGAGCTGGTCTCCTCAGCACGGTGTAATAAACCCGCATGGAACGAAATCTTCTTTGCCTGTGCATCTCTCTGTTTGAGAGAGAAGCGAGCTTGCGCCTGTGGAAAGAGCCTTAAGGAAAGGGACTTGTCTTTCACGGCGCTCCCCAGGAGCATGTCTGTGAAAGGTGCAGCAAGCTGCCCAGTGAGAAGAGCAGGAGCCGTTGGCCTTCTGGTCTGGAAAAGGTTGCTAAGCAGGAGAGCCTTCCCAGGCAGGCACAGCGGCCAGTGACAATACAAGTGTCACTAGCTCCCTGTGCAGAGAAGGAAGTCTGGCCGGCAAAGGAGACAGGAGGGGATGAGGTGGGCAGGGCGCGTGGTCCTCTCTTAGAAAGGAGTCTGGGCAGAGAGCATGCCTGTCCTGAGCCTCTGGGCTTAAGGAGACAGCAGCTCCTTGGCCACCTGTCCCTGGGGCAGACATGCACTAGCCACCAGGCGCCTACCCTGAACTCGCAGAAACAGCTCCCTGAAATAACGGGGAGTCAGATGCCGTCTTCCTCCAGGATGTGGAAGCTTGGAGGAGGCACGGGGTTTCAGGGGAAGGAGTGGGGACAGTCCCCCAAAGCTCCCTATTAAGTGCACGGGCGGTGTGCTGGGATCCTGTCACTTTTCCTTTCCTGTGGGGAAAGCACTGGCCTAGTCCGAGAGTCCGCCTGAGCACCAGAGTAAAGGGCCAAGCGATGCCTACACTGGGAGATCGTGGTGTGCATAGAGTGCCATCCAAGGCTACGCGCGCTATAGCAGCATCGTGGCTGTGTCTGCTTAGTTCGGCCTGGCAGTGTGATCCCAGGACGCGAACATGGAGCCCTGGAAAGCAAGGACCAAGAGGCACCAGCTCTCCCGCAGCTCTTCTTCCCTGAGGCAACTGAAGGCTTGCTGAGGAAGCAGCAGCGAAGTGCTGTTCGCTCCAAGCCAAAGCCTCTGCGAAAGCACAGCATTCGCTGAGAAATGTTCTGTGGGCTGCTGCTGCTTGCCTGAGCCCAGTCTCACGGTGGGAGAAACCCGCATACAGCGAAAACCTCATTGCCTGGGCATCTCCCTGTGAAAGCACTGCGTTCCTTGGGAAATCAGAGTTGGGTTTGGGGATGCTGCTACTGCTTGCCTGAGCTAGACTCCGGAGCTCGGTGGAAGATACTCGCATGGAGCGAAATACCCTTTGCCCTAGCATACCCTCTGCCTGAGAGAGAAGCCAAGAGTGGGGAAGGCTCAGCACGCCGCCCCCGGAGAAGAGAAGGAGCCGTTGGCCTTGGGGTCAGGAAACGCTCGGGAAGCAGGATAACCTGCCGTGGCATTAACAGCAGGCCGGTGGCAAGACAAGTGTCACCTGCTCCATGTGCGGAGCGATGGAACCCCGGCTGCTAAGGAGACATGAGGGGACGACTAGGGCAGAGGAGCGTGAACCACTCTGAGGAAGGAGTCTGGGCAGAAGGCAGGCCTGTCCTGTGCCTCTGGTCGCAAGGGGAGATCATCTCCTTGGCCACCTGTCCCAAGGGCAGACTTGGGCTTGCCACCAGGTGCTATACCCGGAACGCGCAGAAACAAACCCATGGAGAAACGGGCAGTCAGATGCCGTCTTCCACCAAGATGTGGCAGCGATGTGGGTGGCAGTGCGTGTGCCGGGAAAGGAGTGGAGACAGTCCCCCACAGTTCCCTGTCCCAGTGCCCGGGCGTGTGCAGTGATCCTGTCACCTCCTCTCTCCTGTGGTGAAGGCACTGGCCTAGACCCCGAGTCTGCCTGTGCGCCAGAGCAAAAGGCAAAGCCTTACCTAACCCAGTAGATGGTAATAGGCATATAGTGCCATGCTAAGACATGCACGCTGCTGCAGGGTTGTGACTGTGTCTGCTTAGTTCGGCATAGCAAAGTGAACCCCGGGCGTGATCTTGAAGCCCGGGAAAGCAAGTCCCAAGAGGCACCAGCTCTCCCGCCTCTCTTCTTCCCTGCCGCGACAGAGTGAACACCCAAAGCCTTTCTGAGGAAACAGCAGCGAAGTGCGGTTCGTGCCAAGCTGAAAACCTCTGTGAAAGCATAGCAGTCGCGGGGAAATCAGAGTCGGTTCTGTGGGCTGCTTTTGTTGCTTGCCTTAGCCTAGTATTCGCAGCACTATGGGAGCATACGGCATAGAGCGAAATCCTCTTTGCCCTGGGCATCGCATCTGGGAAAGCATAGCATTCTTTGCGAAACCAGATTCGGGTCTGAGGGATTCTCCTGTTGCCTGAGCTGGTCTCCTCAGCACGGTGTAATAAACCCGCATGGAACGAAATCTTCTTTGCCTGTGCATCTCTCGCCCTGAGAGAGAAGCGAGCTTGCGCCTGTGGAAAGAGCCTTAAGGAAAGGGACTTGTCTTTCACGGTGCTCCCCAGGAGCATGTCTGTGAAAGGTGCAGCAAGCTGCCCAGTGAGAAGAGCAGGAGCCGTTGGCCTTCTGGTCTGGAAAAGGTTGCTAAGCAGGAGAGCCTTCCCAGGCAGGCACAGCGGCCAGTGACAATACAAGTGTCACTAGCTCCCTGTGCAGAGAAGGAAGTCTGGCCGGCAAAGGAGACAGGAGGGGATGAGGTGGGCAGGGCGCGTGGTCCTCTCTTAGAAAGGAGTCTGGGCAGAGAGCATGCCTGTCCTGAGCCTCTGGGCTTAAGGAGACAGCAGCTCCTTGGCCACCTGTCCCTGGGGCAGACATGCACTAGCCACCAGGCGCCTACCCTGAACTCGCAGAAACAGCTCCCTGAAATAACGGGGAGTCAGATGCCGTCTTCCTCCAGGATGTGGAAGCTTGGAGGAGGCACGGGGTTTCAGGGGAAGGAGTGGGGACAGTCCCCCAAAGCTCCCTATTAAGTGCACGGGCGGTGTGCTGGGATCCTGTCACCTTTCCTTTCCTGTGGGGAAAGCACTGGCCTAGTCCGCGAGTCCGCCTGAGCACCAGAGTAAAGGGCCAAGCGATGCCTACACTGGGAGATCGTGGTGTGCATAGAGTGCCATCCAAGGCTACGCGCGCTATAGCAGCATCGTGGCTGTGTCTGCTTAGTTCGGCCTGGCAGTGTGATCCCAGGACGCGAACATGGAGCCCTGGAAAGCAAGGACCAAGAGGCACCAGCTCTCCCGCAGCTCTTCTTCCCTGAGGCAACTGAAGGCTTGCTGAGGAAGCAGCAGCGAAGTGCTGTTCGCTCCAAGCCAAAGCCTCTGCGAAAGCACAGCATTCGCTGAGAAATGTTCTGTGGGCTGCTGCTGCTTGCCTGAGCCCAGTCTCACGGTGGGAGAAACCCGCATACAGCGAAAGCCTCATTGCCTGGGCATCTCCCTGTGAAAGCACTGCGTTCCTTGGGAAATCAGAGTTGGGTTTGGGGATGCTGCTACTGCTTGCCTGAGCTAGACTCCGGAGCTCGGTGGAAGATACTCGCATGGAGCGAAATACCCTTTGCCCTAGCATACCCTCTGCCTGAGAGAGAAGCCAAGAGTGGGGAAGGCTCAGCACGCCGCCCCCAGAGAAGAGAAGGAGCCGTTGGCCTTGGGGTCAGGAAACGCTCGGGAAGCAGGATAACCTGCCGTGGCATTAACAGCAGGCCGGTGGCAAGACAAGTGTCACCTGCTCCATGTGCGGAGCGATGGAACCCCGGCTGCTAAGGAGACATGAGGGGACGACTAGGGCAGAGGAGCGTGAACCACTCTGAGGAAGGAGTCTGGGCAGAAGGCAGGCCTGTCCTGTGCCTCTGGTCGCAAGGGGAGATCATCTCCTTGGCCACCTGTCCCAAGGGCAGACTTGGGCTTGCCACCAGGTGCTATACCCGGAACGCGCAGAAACAAACCCATGGAGAAACGGGCAGTCAGATGCCGTCTTCCACCAAGATGTGGCAGCGATGTGGGTGGCAGTGCGTGTGCCGGGAAAGGAGTGGAGACAGTCCCCCACAGTTCCCTGTCCCAGTGCCCGGGCGTGTGCAGTGATCCTGTCACCTCCTCTCTCCTGTGGTGAAGGCACTGGCCTAGACCCCGAGTCTGCCTGTGCGCCAGAGCAAAAGGCCAAGCCTTACCTACCCCAGGAGATGGTAATAGGCATAGAGTGCCATGCTAAGACATGCACGCTGCTGCAGGGTTGTGACTGTGTCTGCTTAGTTCGGCATAGCAAAGTGAACCCCGGGCGTGATCTTGAAGCCCGGGAAAGCAAGTCCCAAGAGGCACCAGCTCTCCCGCCTCTCTTCTTCCCTGCCGCGACAGAGTGAACACCCAAAGCCTTTCTGAGGAAACAGCAGCGAAGTGCGGTTCGTGCCAAGCTGAAAACCTCTGCGAAAGCATAGCAGTCGCGGGGAAATCAGAGTCGGTTCTGTGGGCTGCTTTTGTTGCTTGCCTTAGCCTAGTATTCGCAGCACTATGGGAGCATACGGCATAGAGCGAAATCCTCTTTGCCCTGGGCATCGCATCTGGGAAAGCATAGCATTCTTTGCGAAACCAGATTCGGGTCTGAGGGATTCTCCTGTTGCCTGAGCTGGTCTCCTCAGCACGGTGTAATAAACCCGCATGGAACGAAATCTTCTTTGCCTGTGCATCTCTCGGCCTGAGAGAGAAGCGAGCTTGCGCCTGTGGAAAGAGCCTTAAGGAAAGGGACTTGTCTTTCACGGCGCTCCCCAGGAGCATGTCTGTGAAAGGTGCAGCAAGCTGCCCAGTGAGAAGAGCAGGAGCCGTTGGCCTTCTGGTCTGGAAAAGGTTGCTAAGCAGGAGAGCCTTCCCAGGCAGGCACAGCGGCCAGTGACAATACAAGTGTCACTAGCTCCCTGTGCAGAGAAGGAAGTCTGGCCAGCTAAGGAGACAGGAGGGGATGAGGTGGGCAGGGCGCGTGGTCCTCTCTTAGAAAGGAGTCTGGGTGGAGAGCATGCCTGTCCTGAGCCTCTGGGCTTAAGGAGACAGCAGCTCCTTGGCCACCTGTCCCTGGGGCAGACATGCACTAGCCACCAGGCGCCTACCCTGAACTCGCAGAAACAGCTCCCTGAAATAACGGGGAGTCAGATGCCGTCTTCCTCCAGGATGTGGAAGCTTGGAGGAGGCACGGGGTTTCAGGGGAAGGAGTGGGGACAGTCCCCCAAAGCTCCATATTAAGTGCACGGGCGGTGTGCTGGGATCCTGTCACCTTTCCTTTCCTGTGGGGAAAGCACTGGCCTAGTCCGCGAGTCCGCCTGAGCACCAGAGTAAAGGGCCAAGCGATGCCTACACTGGGAGATCGTGGTGTGCATAGAGTGCCATCCAAGGCTACGCGCGCTATAGCAGCATCGTGGCTGTGTCTGCTTAGTTCGGCCTGGCAGTGTGATCCCAGGACGCGAACATGGATCCCTGGAAAGCAAAAACCAAGAGGCACCAGCTCTCCCGCAGCTCTTCTTCCCTGAGGCAACTGAAGGCTTGCTGAGGAAGCAGCAGCGAAGTGCTGTTCGCTCCAAGCCAAAGCATCTGCGAAAGCACAGCATTCGCTGAGAAATGTTCTGTGGGCTGCTGCTGCTTGCCTGAGCCCAGTCTCACGGTGGGAGAAACCCGAAAACAGTGAAAGCCTCATTGGCTGGGCATCTCCCTGTGAAAGCACTGCGTTCCTTGGGAAATCAGAGTTGGGTTTGGGGATGCTGCTACTGCTTGCCTGAGCTAGACTCCGGAGCTCGGTGGAAGATACTCGCATGGAGCGAAATACCCTTTGCCCTAGCATACCCTCTGCCTGAGAGAGAAGCCAAGAGTGGGGAAGGCTCAGCACGCCGCCCCCGGAGAAGAGAAGGAGCCGTTGGCCTTGGGGTCAGGAAACGCTCGGGAAGCAGGATAACCTGCCGTGGCATTAAAAGCAGGCCGGTGGCAAGACAAGTGTCACCTGCTCCATGTGCGGAGCGATGGAACCCCGGCTGGTAAGGAGACATGAGGGGACGACTAGGGCAGAGGAGCGTGAACCACTCTGAGGAAGGAGTCTGGGCAGAAGGCAGGCCTGTCCTGTGCCTCTGGTCGCAAGGGGAGATCATCTCCTTGGCCACCTGTCCCAAGGGCAGACTTGGGCATGCCACCAGGTGCTATACCCGGAACGCGCAGAAATAAACCCATGGAGAAACGGGCAGTCAGATGCCGTCTTCCACCAAGATGTGGCAGCGATGTGGGTGGCAGTGCGTGTGCCGGGAAAGGAGTTGAGACAGTCCCCCACAGTTCCCTGTCCCAATGCCCGGGCGTGTGCAGTGATCCTGTCACCTCCTCTCTCCTGTGGTGAAGGCACTGGCCTAGACCCCGAGTCTGCCTGTGCGCCAGAGCAAAAGGCAAAGCCTTTCCTACCCCAGGAGATGGTAATAGGCATAGAGTGCCATGCTAAGACATGCACGCTGCTGCAGGGTTGGGACTCTGTCTGCTTAGTTCGGCAAAGCAAGGTGAACCCCGGGCGTGATCTTGAAGCCCCGGAAAGCAAGTCCCAAGAGGCACCAGCTCTCCCGCCTCTCTTCTTCCCTGCCGCAACAGAGTGAACACCCAAAGTTTTTCTGAAGAAACAGCAGCGAAGTGCTGTTCGTGCCAAGCTGAAAACATCTGCGAAAGCATAGCAGTCGCGGGGAAATCAGAGTCGGTTCTGTGGGCTGCTTTTGTTGCTTGCCTTAGCCTAGTATTCGCAGCACTATGGGAGCATACGGCATAGAGCGAAATCCTCTTTGCCCTGGGCATCGCCTCTGGGAAAGCATAGCATTCTTTGCGAAACCAGATTCGGGTCTGAGGGATTCTCCTGTTGCCTGAGCTGGTCTCCTCAGCACGGTGTAATAAACCCGCATGGAACGAAATCTTCTTTGCCTGTGCATCTCTCTGCCTGAGAGAGAAGCGAGCTTGCGCCTGTGGAAAGAGCCTTAAGGAAAGGGACTTGTCTTTCACGGTGCTCCCCAGGAGCATGTCTGTGAAAGGTGCAGCAAGCTGCCCAGTGAGAAGAGCAGGAGCCGTTGGCATTCTGGTCTGGAAAAGGTTGCTAAGCAGGAGAGCCTTCCCAGGCAGGCACAGCGGCCAGTGACAATACAAGTGTCACTAGCTCCCTGTGCAGAGAAGGAAGTCTGGCCGGCAAGGAGACAGGTGGGGATGAGGTGGGCAGGGCGTGTGGTCCTCTCTTAGAAAGGAGTCTGGGCAGAGAGCATGCCTGTCCTGAGCCTCTGGGCTTAAGGAGACAGCAGCTCCTTGGCCACCTGTCCCTGGAGCAGACATGCACTAGCCACCAGGCGCCTACCCTGAACTCGCAGAAACAGCTCCCTGAAATAACGGGGAGTCAGATGCCGTCTTCCTCCAGGATGTGGAAGCTTGGAGGAGGCACGGGGTTTCAGGGGAAGGAGTGGGGACAGTCCCCCAAAGCTCCCTATTAAGTGCACGGGCGGTGTGCTGGGATCCTGTCACCTTTCCTTTCCTGTGGGGAAAGCACTGGCCTAGTCCGCGAGTCCGCCTGAGCACCAGAGTAAAGGGCCAAGCGATGCCTACACTGGGAGATCGTGGTGTGCATAGAGTGCCATCCAAGGCTACGCGCGCTATAGCAGCATCGTGGCTGTGTCTGCTTAGTTCGGCCTGGCAGTGTGATCCCAGGACGCGAACATGGAGCCCTGGAAAGCAAGGACCAAGAGGCACCAGCTCTCCCGCAGCTCTTCTTCCCTGAGGCAACTGAAGGCTTGCTGAGGAAGCAGCAGCGAAGTGCTGTTCGCTCCAAGCCAAAGCCTCTGCGAAAGCACAGCATTCGCTGAGAAATGTTCTGTGGGCTGCTGCTGCTTGCCTGAGCCCAGTCTCACGGTGGGAGAAACCCGCATACAGCGAAAGCCTCATTGCCTGGGCATCTCCCTGTGAAAGCACTGCGTTCCTTGGGAAATCAGAGTTGGGTTTGGGGATGCTGTCTTGCCTGAGCTAGACTCCGGAGCTCGGTGGAAGATACTCGCATGGAGCGAAATACCCTTTGCCCTAGCATACCCTCTGCCTGAGAGAGAAGCCAAGAGTGGGGAAGGCTCAGCACGCCGCCCCCGGAGAAGAGAAGGAGCCGTTGGCCTTGGGGTCAGGAAACGCTCGGGAAGCAGGATAACCTGCCGTGGCATTAACAGCAGGCCGGTGGCAAGACAAGTGTCACCTGCTCCATGTGCGGAGCGATGGAACCCCGGCTGCTAAGGAGACATGAGGGGACGACTAGGGCAGAGGAGCGTGAACCACTCTGAGGAAGGAGTCTGGGCAGAAGGCAGGCCTGTCCTGTGCCTCTGGTCGCAAGGGGAGATCATCTCCTTGGCCACCTGTCCCAAGGGCAGACTTGGGCATGCCACCAGGTGCTATACCCGGAACGCGCAGAAATAAACCCATGGAGAAACGGGCAGTCAGATGCCGTCTTCCACCAAGATGTGGCAGCGATGTGGGTGGCAGTGCGTGTGCCGGGAAAGGAGTGGAGACAGTCCCCCACAGTTCCCTGTCCCAGTGCCCGGGCGTGGGCAGTGATCCTGTCACCTCCTCTCTCCTGTGGTGAAGGCACTGGCCTAGACCCCGAGTCTGCCTGTGCGCCAGAGCAAAAGGCCAAGCCTTACCTACCCCAGGAGATGGTAATAGGCATAGAGTGCCATGCTAAGACATGCACGCTGCTGCAGGGTTGTGACTGTGTCTGCTTAGTTCGGCATAGCAAAGTGAACCCCGGGCGTGATCTTGAAGCCCGGGAAAGCAAGTCCCAAGAGGCACCAGCTCTCCCGCCTCTCTTCTTCCCTGCCGCGACAGAGTGAACACCCAAAGTTTTTCTGAAGAAACAGCAGCGAAGTGCGGTTCGTGCCAAGCTGAAAACCTCTGCGAAAGCATAGCAGTCGCGGGGAAATCAGAGTCGGTTCTGTGGGCTGCTTTTGTTGCTTGCCTTAGCCTAGTATTCGCAGCACTATGGGAGCATACGGCATAGAGCGAAATCCTCTTTGCCCTGGGCATCGCCTCTGGGAAAGCATAGCATTCTTTGCGAAACCAGATTCGGGTCTGAGGGATTCTCCTGTTGCCTGAGCTGGTCTCCTCAGCACGGTGTAATAAACCCGCATGGAACGAAATCTTCTTTGCCTGTGCATCTCTCTGCCTGAGAGAGAAGCGAGCTTGCGCCTGTGGAAAGAGCCTTAAGGAAAGGGACTTGTCTTTCACGGTGCTCCCCAGGAGCATGTCTGTGAAAGGTGCAGCAAGCTGCCCAGTGAGAAGAGCAGGAGCCGTTGGCCTTCTGGTCTGGAAAAGGTTGCTAAGCAGGAGAGCCTTCCCAGGCAGGCACAGCGGCCAGTGACAATACAAGTGTCACTAGCTCCCTGTGCAGAGAAGGAAGTCTGGCCAGCAAAGGAGACAGGAGGGGATGAGGTGGGCAGGGCGCGTGGTGCTCTCTTAGAAAGGAGTCTGGGCAGAGAGCATGCCTGTCCTGAGCCTCTGGGCTTAAGGAGACAGCAGCTCCTTGGCCACCTGTCCCTGGGGCAGACATGCACTAGCCACCAGGCGCCTACCCTGAACTCGCAGAAACAGCTCCCTGAAATAACGGGGAGTCAGATGCCGTCTTCCTCCAGGATGTGGAAGCTTGGAGGAGGCACGGGGTTTCAGGGGAAGGAGGGGGGACAGTCCCCCAAAGCTCCCTATTAAGTGCACGGGCGGTGTGCTGGGATCCTGTCACCTTTCCTTTCCTGTGGGGAAAGCACTGGCCTAGTCCGCGAGTCCGCCTGAGCACCAGAGTAAAGGGCCAAGCGATGCCTACACTGGGAGATCGTGGTGTGCATAGAGTGCCATCCAAGGCTACGCGCGCTATAGCAACATCGTGGCTGTGTCTGCTTAGTTCGGCCTGGCAGTGTGATCCCAGGACGCGAACATGGATCCCTGGAAAGCAAGGACCAAGACGCACCAGCTCTCCCGCAGCTCTTCTTCCCTGAGGCAACTGAAGGCTTGCTGAGGAAGCAGCAGCGAAGTGCTGTTCGCTCCAAGCCAAAGCATCTGCGAAAGCACAGCATTCGCTGAGAAATGTTCTGTGGGCTGATGCTGCTTGCCTGAGCGCAGTCACACGGTGGGAGAAACCCGCATACAGCGAAAGCCTCATTGCCTGGGCATCTCCCTGTGAAAGCACTGCGTTCCTTGGGAAATCAGAGTTGGGTTTGGGGATGCTGCTACTGCTTGCCTGAGCTAGACTCCGGAGCTCGGGGGAAGATACTCGCATGGAGCGAAATACCCTTTGCCCTAGCATACCCTCTGCCTGAGAGAGAAGCCAAGAGTGGGGAAGGCTCAGCACGCCGCCCCCAGAGAAGAGAAGGAGCCGTTGGCCTTGGGGTCAGGAAACGCTCGGGAAGCAGGATAACCTGCCGTGGCATTAACAGCAGGCCAGTGGCAAGACAAGTGTCACCTGCTCCATGTGCGGAGCGATGGAACCCCGGCTGCTATGGAGACATGAGGGGACGACTAGGACAGAGGAGCGTGAACCACTCTGAGGAAGGAGTCTGGACAGAAGGCAGGCCTGTCCATGCCTCTGGTCGCAAGGGGAGATCATCTCCTTGGCCACCTGTCCCAAGGGCAGACTTGGGCTTGCCACCAGGTGCTATACCCGGAACGCGCATAAACAAACCCATGGAGAAACGGGCAGTCAGATGCCGTCTTCCACCAAGATGTGGCAGCGATGTGGGTGGCAGTGCGTGTGCCGGGAAAGGAGTGGAGACAGTCCCCCACAGTTCCCTGTCCCAGTGCCCGGGCGTGTGCAGTGATCCTGTCACCTCCTCTCTCCTGTGGTGAAGGCACTGGCCTAGACCCCGAGTCTGCCTGTGCGCCAGAGCAAAAGGCAAAGCCTTTCCTACCCCAGGAGATGGTAATAGGCATAGAGTGCCATGCTAAGACATGCACGCTGCTGCAGGGTTGGGACTGTGTCTGCTTAGTTCGGCATAGCAAGGTGAACCCCGGGCGTGATCTTGAAGCCCGGAAAAGAAAGTCCCAAGTCCCAAGAGCACCAGCTCTCCCGCCTCTCTTCTTCCCTGCCGCGACAGAGTGAACACCCAAAGTTTTTCTGAGGAAACAGCAGCGAAGTGCGGTTCGTGCCAAGCTGAAAACCTCTGCGAAAGCATAGCAATCGCGGGGAAATCAGAGTCGGTTCTGTGGGCTGCTTTTGTTGCTTGCCTTAGCCTAGTATTCGCAGCACTATGGGAGCATACGGCATAGAGCGAAATCCTCTTTGCCCTGGGCATCGCCTCTGGGAAAGCATAGCATTCTTTGCGAAACCAGATTCGGGTGAGGGATTCTCCTGTTGCCTGAGCTGGTCTCCTCAGCACGGTGTAATAAACCCGCATGGAACGAAATCTTCTTTGCCTGTGCATCTCTCTGCCTGAGAGAGAAGCGAGCTTGCGCCTGTGGAAAGAGCCTTAAGGAAAGGGACTTGTCTTTCACGGTGCTCCCCAGGAGCAAGCTGCCCAGTGAGAAGAGCAGGAGCCGTTGGCCTTCTGGTCTGGAAAAGGTTGCTAAGCAGGAGAGCCTTCCCAGGCAGGCACAGCGGCCAGTGACAATACAAGTGTCACTAGCTCCCTGTGCAGAGAAGGAAGTCTGGCCAGCAAAGGAGACAGGAGGGGATGAGGTGGGCAGGGCGCGTGGTGCTCTCTTAGAAAGGAGTCTGGGCAGAGAGCATGCCTGTCCTGAGCCTCTGGGCTTAAGGAGACAGCAGCTCCTTGGCCACCTGTCCCTGGGGTAGACATGCACTAGCCACCAGGCGCCTACCCTGAACTCGCAGAAACAGCTCCCTGAAATAACGGGGAGTCAGATGCCGTCTTCCTCCAGGATGTGGAAGCTTGGAGGAGGCACGGGGTTTCAGGGGAAGGAGTGGGGAAGGTCCCCCAAAGCTCCCTATTAAGTGCACGGGCGGTGTGCTGGGATCCTGTCACCTTTCCTTTCCTGTGGGGAAAGCACTGGCCTAGTCCGCGAGTCCGCCTGAGCACCAGAGTAAAGGGCCAAGCGATGCCTACACTGGGAGTTGGTGGTGTGCATAGAGTGCCATCCAAGGCTACGCGCGCTATAGCAGCATCGTGGCTGTGTCTGCTTAGTTCGGCCTGGCAGTGTGATCCCAGGACGCGAACATGGATCCCTGGAAAGCAAGGACCAAGAGGCACCAGCTCTCCCGCAGCTCTTCTTCCCTGAGGCAACTGAAGGCTTGCTGAGGAAGCAGCAGCGAAGTGCTGTTCGCTCCAAGCCAAAGCATCTGCGAAAGCACAGCATTCGCTGAGAAATGTTCTGTGGGCTGATACTGCTTGCCTGAGCGCAGTCACACGGTGGGAGAAACCCGCATACAGCGAAAGCCTCATTGCCTGGGCATCTCCCTGTGAAAGCACTGCGTTCCTTGGGAAATCAGAGTTGGGTTTGGGGATGCTGCTACAGCTTGCCTGAGCTAGACTCCGGAGCTCGGGGGAAGATACTCGCATGGAGCGAAATACCCTTTGCCCTAGCATACCCTCTGCCTGAGAGAGAAGCCAAGAGTGGGGAAGGCTCAGCACGCCGCCCCCAGAGAAGAGAAGGAGCTGTTGGCCTTGGGGTCAGGAAACGCTCGGGAAGCAGGATAACCTGCCGTGGCATTAACAGCAGGCCGGTGGCAAGACAAGTGTCACCTGCTCCATGTGCGGAGCGATGGAACCCCGGCTGCTAAGGAGACATGAGGGGACGACTAGGGCAGAGGAGCGTGAACCACTCTGAGGAAGGAGTCTGGGCAGAAGGCAGGCCTGTCCTGTGCCTCTGGTCGCAAGGGGAGATCATCTCCTTGGCCACCTGTCCCAAGGGCAGACTTGGGCTTGCCACCAGGTGCTATACCCAGAACACGCAGAAACAAACCCATGGAGAAACGGGCAGTCAGATGCCGTCTTCCACCAAGATGTGGCAGCGATGTGGGTGGCAGTGCGTGTGCCGGGAAAGGAGTGGAGACAGTCCCCCACAGTTCCCTGTCCCAGTGCCCGGGCGTGTGCAGTGATCCTGTCACCTCCTCTCTCCTGTGGTGAAGGCACTGGCCTAGACCCCGAGTCTGCCTGTGCGCCAGAGCAAAAGGCAAAGCCTTACCTAACCCAGTAGATGGTAATAGGCATAGAGTGCCATGCTAAGACATGCACGCTGCTGCAGGGTTGTGACTGTGTCTTCTTAGTTCGGCATAGCAAAGTGAACCCCGGGCGTGATCTTGAAGCCCGGGAAAGCAAGTCCCAAGAGGCACCAGCTCTCCCGCCTCTCTTCTTCCCTGCCGCGACAGAGTGAACACCCAAAGCCTTTCTGAGGAAACAGCAGCGAAGTGCGGTTCGTGCCAAGCTGAAAACCTCTGCGAAAGCATAGCAGTCGCGGGGAAATCAGAGTCGGTTCTGTGGGCTGCTTTTGTTGCTTGCCTTAGCCTAGTATTCGCAGCACTATGGGAGCATACGGCATAGAGCGAAATCCTCTTTGCCCTGGGCATCGCCTCTGGGAAAGCATAGCATTCTTTGCGAAACCAGATTCGGGTCTGAGGGATTCTCCTGTTGCCTGAGCTGGTCTCCTCAGCACGGTGTAATAAACCCGCATGGAACGAAATCTTCTTTGCCTGTGCATCTCTCTGCCTGAGAGAGAAGCGAGCTTGCGCCTGTGGAAAGAGCCTTAAGGAAAGGGACTTGTCTTTCACGGCGCTCCCCAGGAGCATGTCTGTGAAAGGTGCAGCAAGCTGCCCAGTGAGAAGAGCAGGAGCCGTTGGCCTTCTGGTCTGGAAAATGTTGCTAAGCAGGAGAGCCTTCCCAGGAGGCACAGCGGCCAGTGACAATACAAGTGTCACTAGCTCCCTGTGCAGAGAAGGAAGTCTGGCCGGCAAAGGAGACAGGAGGGGATGAGGTGGGCAGGGCGCGTGGTCCTCTCTTAGAAAGGAGTCTGGGCAGAGAGCATGCCTGTCCTGAGCCTCTGGGCTTAAGGAGACAGCAGCTCCTTGGCCACCTGTCCCTGGGGCAGACATGCACTAGCCACCAGGCGCCTACCCTGAACTCGCAGAAACAGCTCCCTGAAATAACGGGGAGTCAGATGCCGTCTTCCTCCAGGATGTGGAAGCTTGGAGGAGGCACGGGGTTTCAGGGGAAGGAGTGGGGACAGTCCCCCAAAGCTCCCTATTAAGTGCACGGGCGGTGTGCTGGGATCCTGTCACCTTTCCTTTCCTGTGGGGAAAGCACTGGCCTAGTCCGCGAGTCCGCCTGAGCACCAGAGTAAAGGGCCAAGCGATGCCTACACTGGGAGATCGTGGTGTGCATAGAGTGCCATCCAAGGTTACGCGCGCTATAGCAGCATCGTGGCTGTGTCTGCTTAGTTCGGCCTGGCAGGGTGATCCCAGGACGCGAACATGGAGCCCTGGAAAGCAAGGACCAAGAGGCACCAGCTCTCCCGCAGCTCTTCTTCCCTGAGGCAACTGAAGGCTTGCTGAGGAAGCAGCAGCGAAGTGCTGTTCGCTCCAAGCCAAAGCCTCTGCGAAAGCACAGCATTCGCTGAGAAATGTTCTGTGGGCTGCTGCTGATTGCCTGAGCCCAGTCTCACGGTGGGAGAAACCCGCATACAGCGAAAACCTCATTGCCTGGGCATCTCCCTGTGAAAGCACTGCGTTCCTTGGGAAATCAGAGTTGGGTTTGGGGATGCTGCTACTGCTTGCCTGAGCTAGACTCCGGAGCTCGGTGGAAGATACTCGCATGGAGCGAAATACCCTTTGCCCTAGCATACCCTCTGCCTGAGAGAGAAGCCAAGAGTGGGGAAGGCTCAGCACGCCGCCCCCGGAGAAGAGAAGGAGCCGTTGGCCTTGGGGTCAGGAAACGCTCGGGAAGCAGGATAACCTGCCGTGGCATTAACAGCAGGCCGGTGGCAAGACAAGTGTCACCTGCTCCATGTGCGGAGCGATGGAACCCCGGCTGCTAAGGAGACATGAGGGGACGACTAGGACAGAGGAGCGTGAACCACTCTGAGGAAGGAGTCTGGGCAGAAGGCAGGCCTGTCCTGTGCCTCTGGTCGCAAGGGGAGATCATCTCCTTGGCCACCTGTCCCAAGGGCAGACTTGGGCTTGCCACCAGGTGCTATACCCGGAACGCGCAGAAACAAACCCATGGAGAAACGGGCAGTCAGATGCCGTCTTCCACCAAGATGTGGCAGCGATGTGGGTGGCAGTGCGTGTGCCGGGAAAGGAGTGGAGACAGTCCCCCACAGTTCCCTGTCCCAGTGCCCGGGCGTGTGCAGTGATCCTGTCACCTCCTCTCTCCTGTGGTGAAGGCACTGGCCTAGACCCCGAGTCTGCCTGTGCGCCAGAGCAAAAGGCAAAGCCTTACCTAACCCAGTAGATGGTAATAGGCATATAGTGCCATGCTAAGACATGCACGCTGCTGCAGGGTTGTGACTGTGTCTGCTTAGTTCGGCATAGCAAAGTGAACCCCGGGCGTGATCTTGAAGCCCGGGAAAGCAAGTCCCAAGAGGCACCAGCTCTCCCGCCTCTCTTCTTCCCTGCCGCGACAGAGTGAACACCCAAAGCCTTTCTGAGGAAACAGCAGCGAAGTGCGGTTCGTGCCAAGCTGAAAACCTCTGCGAAAGCATAGCAGTCGCGGGGAAATCAGAGTCGGTTCTGTGGGCTGCTTTTGTTGCTTGCCTTAGCCTAGTATTCGCAGCACTATGGGAGCATACGGCATAGAGCGAAATCCTCTTTGCCCTGGGCATCGCATCTGGGAAAGCATAGCATTCTTTGCGAAACCAGATTCGGGTCTGAGGGATTCTCCTGTTGCCTGAGCTGGTCTCCTCAGCACGGTGTAATAAACCCGCATGGAACGAAATCTTCTTTGCCTGTGCATCTCTCGGCCTGAGAGAGAAGCGAGCTTGCGCCTGTGGAAAGAGCCTTAAGGAAAGGGACTTGTCTTTCACGGCGCTCCCCAGGAGCATGTCTGTGAAAGGTGCAGCAAGCTGCCCAGTGAGAAGAGCAGGAGCCGTTGGCCTTCTGGTCTGGAAAAGGTTGCTAAGCAGGAGAGCCTTCCCAGGCAGGCACAGCGGCCAGTGACAATACAAGTGTCACTAGCTCCCTGTGCAGAGAAGGAAGTCTGGCCGGCAAAGGAGACAGGAGGGGATGAGGTGGGCAGGGCGCGTGGTCCTCTCTTAGAAAGGAGTCTGGGCAGAGAGCATGCCTGTCCTGAGCCTCTGGGCTTAAGGAGACAGCAGCTCCTTGGCCACCTGTCCCTGGGGCAGACATGCACTAGCCACCAGGCGCCTACCCTGAACTCGCAGAAACAGCTCCCTGAAATAACGGGGAGTCAGATGCCGTCTTCCTCCAGGATGTGGAAGCTTGGAGGAGGCACGGGGTTTCAGGGGAAGGAGTGGGGACAGTCCCCCAAAGCTCCCTATTAAGTGCACGGGCGGTGTGCTGGGATCCTGTCACCTTTCCTTTCCTGTGGGGAAAGCACTGGCCTAGTCCGCGAGTCCGCCTGAGCACCAGAGTAAAGGGCCAAGCGATGCCTACACTGGGAGATCGTGGTGTGCATAGAGTGCCATCCAAGGCTACGCGCGCTATAGCAGCATCGTGGCTGTGTCTGCTTAGTTCGGCCTGGCAGTGTGATCCCAGGACGCGAACATGGAGCCCTGGAAAGCAAGGACCAAGAGGCACCAGCTCTCCCGCAGCTCTTCTTCCCTGAGGCAACTGAAGGCTTGCTGAGGAAGCAGCAGCGAAGTGCTGTTCGCTCCAAGCCAAAGCCTCTGCGAAAGCACAGCATTCGCTGAGAAATGTTCTGTGGGCTGCTGCTGCTTGCCTGAGCCCAGTCTCACGGTGGGAGAAACCCGCATACAGCGAAAGCCTCATTGCCTGGGCATCTCCCTGTGAAAGCACTGCGTTCCTTGGGAAATCAGAGTTGGGTTTGGGGATGCTGCTACTGCTTGCCTGAGCTAGACTCCGGAGCTCGGTGGAAGATACTCGCATGGAGCGAAATACCCTTTGCCCTAGCATACCCTCTGCCTGAGAGAGAAGCCAAGAGTGGGGAAGGCTCAGCACGCCGCCCCCAGAGAAGAGAAGGAGCCGTTGGCCTTGGGGTCAGGAAACGCTCGGGAAGCAGGATAACCTGCCGTGGCATTAACAGCAGGCCGGTGGCAAGACAAGTGTCACCTGCTCCATGTGCGGAGCGATGGAACCCCGGCTGCTAAGGAGACATGAGGGGACGACTAGGGCAGAGGAGCGTGAACCACTCTGAGGAAGGAGTCTGGGCAGAAGGCAGGCCTGTCCTGTGCCTCTGGTCGCAAGGGGAGATCATCTCCTTGGCCACCTGTCCCAAGGGCAGACTTGGGCTTGCCACCAGGTGCTATACCCGGAACGCGCAGAAACAAACCCAGGGAGAAACGGGCAGTCAGATGCCGTCTTCCACCAAGATGTGGCAGCGATGTGGGTGGCAGTGCGTGTGCCGGGAAAAAGTGGAGACAGTCCCCCACAGTTCCCTGTCCCAGTGCCCGGGCGTGTGCAGTGATCCTGTCACCTCCCTCTCTCTGTGGTGAAGGCACTGGCCTAGACCCCGAGTCTGCCTGTGCGCCAGAGCAAAAGGCAAAGCCTTACCTAACACAGTAGATGGTAATAGGCATAGAGTGCCATGCTAAGACATGCACGCTGCTGCAGGGTTGTGACTGTGTCTGCTTAGTTCGGCATAGCAAAGTGAACCCCGGGCGTGATCTTGAAGCCCGGGAAAGCAAGTCCCTAGAGGCACCAGCTCTCCCGCCTCTCTTCTTCCCTGCCGCGACAGAGTGAACACCCAAAGCCTTTCTGAGGAAACAGCAGCGAAGTGCGGTTCGTGCCAAGCTGAAAACCTCTGCGAAAGCATAGCAGTCGCGGGGAAATCAGAGTCGGTTCTGTGGGCTGCTTTTGTTGCTTGCCTTAGCCTAGTATTCGCAGCACTATGGGAGCATACGGCATAGAGCGAAATCCTCTTTGCCCTGGGCATCGCATCTGGGAAAGCATAGCATTCTTTGTGAAACCAGATTCGGGTGTGAGGGATTCTCCTGTTGCCTGAGCTGGTCTCCTCAGCACGGTGTAGTAAACCCGCATGGAACGAAATCTTCTTTGCCTGTGCATCTCTCTGCCTGAGAGAGAAGCGAGCTTGCGCCTGTGGAAAGAGCCTTAAGGAAAGGGACTTGTCTTTCACGGCGCTCCCCAGGAGCATGTCTGTGAAAGGTGCAGCAAGCTGCCCAGTGAGAAGAGCAGGAGCCGTTGGCCTTCTGGTCTGGAAAAGGTTGCTAAGCAGGAGAGCCTTCCCAGGCAGGCACAGCGGCCAGTGACAATACAAGTGTCACTAGCTCCCTGTGCAGAGAAGGAAGTCTGGCCAGCTAAGGAGACAGGAGGGGATGAGGTGGGCAGGGCGCGTGGTCCTCTCTTAGAAAGGAGTCTGGGCGGAGAGCATGCCTGTCCTGAGCCTCTGGGCTTAAGGAGACAGCAGCTCCTTGGCCACCTGTCCCTGGGGCAGACATGCACTAGCCACCAGGCGCCTACCCTGAACTCGCAGAAACAGCTCCCTGAAATAACGGGGAGTCAGATGCCGTCTTCCTCCAGGATGTGGAAGCTTGGAGGAGGCACGGGGTTTCAGGGGAAGGAGTGGGGACAGTCCCCCAAAGCTCCCTATTAAGTGCACGGGCGGTGTGCTGGGATCCTGTCACCTTTCCTTTCCTGTGGGGAAAGCACTGGCCTAGTCCGCGAGTCCGCCTGAGCACCAGAGTAAAGGGCCAAGCGATGCCTACACTGGGAGATCGTGGTGTGCATAGAGTGCCATCCAAGGCTACGCGCGCTATAGCAGCATCGTGGCTGTGTCTGCTTAGTTCGGCCTGGCAGTGTGATCCCAGGACGCGAACATGGATCCCTGGAAAGCAAGGACCAAGAGGCACCAGCTCTCCCGCAGCTCTTCTTCCCTGAGGCAACTGAAGGCTTGCTGAGGAAGCAGCAGCGAAGTGCTGTTCGCTCCAAGCCAAAGCATCTGCGAAAGCACAGCATTCGCTGAGAAATGTTCTGTGGGCTGCTGCTGCTTGCCTGAGCCCAGTCTCACGGTGGGAGAAACCCGAAAACAATGAAAGCCTCATTGCCTGGGCATCTCCCTGTGAAAGCACTGCGTTCCTTGGGAAATCAGAGTTGGGTTTGGGGATGCTGCTACTGCTTGCCTGAGCTAGACTCCGGAGCTCGGTGGAAGATACTTGCATGGAGCGAAATACCCTTTGCCCTAGCATACCCTCTGCCTGAGAGAGAAGCCAAGAGTGGGGAAGGCTCAGCACGCCGCCCCCGGAGAAGAGAAGGAGCCGTTGGCCTTGGGGTCAGGAAACGCTCGGGAAGCAGGATAACCTGCCGTGGCATTAACAGCAGGCCGGTGGCAAGACAAGTGTCACCTGCTCCATGTGCGGAGCGATGGAACCCCGGCTGCTAAGGAGACATGAGGGGACGACTAGGGCAGAGGAGCGTGAACCACTCTGAGGAAGGAGTCTGGGCAGAAGGCAGGCCTGTCCTGTGCCTCTGGTCGCAAGGGGAGATCATCTCCTTGGCCACCTGTCCCAAGGGCAGACTTGGGCATGCCACCAGGTGCTATACCCGGAACGCGCAGAAATAAACCCATGGAGAAACGGGCAGTCAGATGCCATCTTCCACCAAGATGTGGCAGCGATGTGGGTGGCAGTGCGTGTGCCGGGAAAGGAGTGGAGACAGTCCCCCACAGTTCCCTGTCCCAGTGCCCGGGCGTGTGCAGTGATCCTGTCACCTCCTCTCTCCTGTGGTGAAGGCACTGGCCTAGACCCCGAGTCTGCCTGTGCGCCAGAGCAAAAGGCAAAGCCTTTCCTACCCCAGGAGATGGTAATAGGCATAGAGTGCCATGCTAAGACATGCACGCTGCTGCAGGGTTGGGACTCTGTCTGCTTAGTTCGGCAAAGCAAGGTGAACCCCGGGCGTGATCTTGAAGCCCCGGAAAGCAAGTCCCAAGAGGCACCAGCTCTCCCGCCTCTCTTCTTCCCTGCCGCAACAGAGTGAACACCCAAAGTTTTTCTGAAGAAACAGCAGCGAAGTGCTGTTCGTGCCAAGCTGAAAACCTCTGCGAAAGCATAGCAGTCGCGGGGAAATCAGAGTCGGTTCTGTGGGATGCTTTTGTTGCTTGCCTTAGCCTAGTATTCGCAGCACTATGGGAGCATACGGCATAGAGCGAAATCCTCTTTGCCCTGGGCATCGCCTCTGGGAAAGCATAGCATTCTTTGCGAAACCAGATTCGGGTCTGAGGGATTCTCCTGTTGCCTGAGCTGGTCTCCTCAGCACGGTGTAATAAACCCGCATGGAACGAAATCTTCTTTGCCTGTGCATCTCTCTGCCTGAGAGAGAAGCGAGCTTGCGCCTGTGGAAAGAGCCTTAAGGAAAGGGACTTGTCTTTCACGGTGCTCCCCAGGAGCATGTCTGTGAAAGGTGCAGCAAGCTGCCCAGTGAGAAGAGCAGGAGCCGTTGGCCTTCTGGTCTGGAAAAGGTTGCTAAGCAGGAGAGCCTTCCCAGGCAGGCACAGCGGCCAGTGACAATACAAGTGTCACTAGCTCCCTGTGCAGAGAAGGAAGTCTGGCCGGCAAAGGAGACAGGTGGGGATGAGTTGGGCAGGGCGTGTGGTCCTCTCTTAGAAAGGAGTCTGGGCAGAGAGCATGCCTGTCCTGAGCCTCTGGGCTTAAGGAGACAGCAGCTCCTTGGCCACCTGTCCCTGGGGCAGACATGCACTAGCCACCAGGCGCCTACACTGAACTCGCAGAAACAGCTCCCTGAAATAACGGGGAGTCAGATGCCGTCTTCCTCCAGGATGTGGAAGCTTGGAGGAGGCACGGGGTTTCAGGGGAAGGAGTGGGGACAGTCCCCCAAAGCTCCCTATTAAGTGCACGGGCGGTGTGCTGGGATCCTGTCACCTTTCCTTTCCTGTGGGGAAAGCACTGGCCTAGTCCGCGAGTCCGCCTGAGCACCAGAGTAAAGGGCCAAGCGATGCCTACACTGGGAGATCGTGGTGTGCATAGAGTGCCATCCAAGGCTACGCGCGCTATAGCAACATCATGGCTGTGTCTGCTTAGTTCGGCCTGGCAGGGTGATCCCAGGACGCGAACATGGATCCCTGGAAAGCAAGGACCAAGAGGCACCAGCTCTCCCGCAGCTCTTCTTCCCTGAGGCAACTGAAGGCTTGCTGAGGAAGCAGCAGCGAAGTGCTGTTCGCTCCAAGCCAAAGCATCTGCGAAAGCACAGCATTCGCTGAGAAATGTTCTGTGGGCTGATGCTGCTTGCCTGAGCGCAGTCACACGGTGGGAGAAACCCGCATACAGCGAAAGCCTCATTGCCTGGGCATCTCCCTGTGAAAGCACTGCGTTCCTTGGGAAATCAGAGTTGGGTTTGGGGATGCTGCTACTGCTTGCCTGAGCTAGACTCCGGAGCTCGGGGGAAGATACTCGCATGGAGCGAAATACCCTTTGCCCTAGCATACCCTCTGCCTGAGAGAGAAGCCAAGAGTGGGGAAGGCTCAGCACGCCGCCCCCGGAGAAGAGAAGGAGCCGTTGGCCTTGGGGTCAGGAAACGCTCGGGAAGCAGGATAACCTGCCGTGGCATTAACAGCAGGCCAGTGGCAAGACAAGTGTCACCTGCTCCATGTGCGGAGCGATGGAACCCCGGCTGCTATGGAGACATGAGGGGACGACTAGGACAGAGGAGCGTGAACCACTCTGAGGAAGGAGTCTGGGCAGAAGGCAGGCCTGTCCTGTGCCTCTGGTCGCAAGGGGAGATCATCTCCTTGGCCACCTGTCCCAAGGGCAGACTTGGGCTTGCCACCAGGTGCTATACCCGGAACGCGCAGAAACAAACCCATGGAGAAACGGGCAGTCAGATGCCGTCTTCCACCAAGATGTGGCAGCGATGTGGGTGGCAGTGCGTGTGCCGGGAAAGGAGTGGAGACAGTCCCCCACAGTTCCCTGTCCCAGTGCCCGGGCGTGTGCAGTGATCCTGTCACCTCCTCTCTCCTGTGGTGAAGGCACTGGCCTAGACCCCGAGTCTGCCTGTGCGCCAGAGCAAAAGGCAAAGCCTTACCTAACCCAGTAGATGGTAATAGGCATAGAGTGCCATGCTAAGACATGCACGCTGCTGCAGGGTTGTGACTGTGTCTTCTTAGTTCGGCATAGCAAAGTGAACCCCGGGCGTGATCTTGAAGCCCGGGAAAGCAAGTCCCAAGAGGCACCAGCTCTCCCGCCTCTCTTCTTCCCTGCCGCGTCAGAGTGAACACCCAAAGCCTTTCTGAGGAAACAGCAGCGAAGTGCGGTTCGTGCCAAGCTGAAAACCTCTGCGAAAGCATAGCAGTCGCGGGGAAATCAGAGTCGGTTCTGTGGGCTGCTTTTGTTGCTTGCCTTAGCCTAGTATTCGCAGCACTATGGGAGCATACGGCATAGAGCGAAATCCTCTTTGCCCTGGGCATCGCCTCTGGGAAAGCATAGCATTCTTTGCGAAACCAGATTCGGGTCTGAGGGATTCTCCTGTTGCCTGAGCTGGTCTCCTCAGCACGGTGTAATAAACCCGCATGGAACGAAATCTTCTTTGCCTGTGCATCTCTCTGCCTGAGAGAGAAGCGAGCTTGCGCCTGTGGAAAGAGCCTTAAGGAAAGGGACTTGTCTTTCACGGCGCTCCCCAGGAGCATGTCTGTGAAAGGTGCAGCAAGCTGCCCAGTGAGAAGAGCAGGAGCCGTTGGCCTTCTTGTCTGGAAAAGGTTGCTAAGCAGGAGAGCCTTCCCAGGCAGGCACAGCGGCCAGTGACAATACAAGTGTCACTAGCTCCCTGTGCAGAGAAGGAAGTCTGGCCGGCAAAGGAGACAGGAGGGGATGAGGTGGGCAGGGCGCGTGGTCCTCTCTTAGAAAGGAGTCTGGGCAGAGAGCATGCCTGTCCTGAGCCTCTGGGCTTAAGGAGACAGCAGCTCCTTGGCCACCTGTCCCTGGGGCAGACATGCACTAGCCACCAGGCGCCTACCCTGAACTCGCAGAAACAGCTCCCTGAAATAACGGGGAGTCAGATGCCGTCTTCCTCCAGGATGTGGAAGCTTGGAGGAGGCACGGGGCTTCAGGGGAAGGAGTGGGGACAGTCCCCCAAAGCTCCCTATTAAGTGCACGGGCGGTGTGCTGGGATCCTGTCACCTTTCCTTTCCTGTGGGGAAAGCACTGGCCTAGTCCGCGAGTCCGCCTGAGCACCAGAGTAAAGGGCCAAGCGATGCCTACACTGGGAGATCGTGGTGTGCATAGAGTGCCATCCAAGGCTACGCGCGCTATAGCAGCATCGTGGCTGTGTCTGCTTAGTTCGGCCTGGCAGGGTGATCCCAGGACGCGAACATGGAGCCCTGGAAAGCAAGGACCAAGAGGCACCAGCTCTCCCGCAGCTCTTCTTCCCTGAGGCAACTGAAGGCTTGCTGAGGAAGCAGCAGCGAAGTGCTGTTCGCTCCAAGGCAAAGCCTCTGCGAAAGCACAGCATTCGCTGAGAAATGTTCTGTGGGCTGCTGCTGATTGCCTGAGCCCAGTCTCACGGTGGGAGAAACCCGCATACAGCGAAAACCTCATTGCCTGGGCATCTCCCTGTGAAAGCACTGCGTTCCTTGGGAAATCAGAGTTGGGTTTGGGGATGCTGCTACTGCTTGCCTGAGCTAGACTCCGGAGCTCGGTGGAAGATACTCGCATGGAGCGAAATACCCTTTGCCCTAGCATACCCTCTGCCTGAGAGAGAAGCCAAGAGTGGGGAAGGCTCAGCACGCCGCCCCCGGAGAAGAGAAGGAGCCGTTGGCCTTGGGGTCAGGAAACGCTCGGGAAGCAGGATAACCTGCCGTGGCATTAACAGCAGGCCGGTGGCAAGACAAGTGTCACCTGCTCCATGTGCGGAGCGATGGAACCCCGGCTGCTAAGGAGACATGAGGGGACGACTAGGGCAGAGGAGCGTGAACCACTCTGAGGAAGGAGTCTGGGCAGAAGGCAGGCCTGTCCTGTGCCTCTGGTCGCAAGGGGAGATCATCTCCTTGGCCACCTGTCCCAAGGGCAGACTTGGGCTTGCCACCAGGTGCTATACCCGGAACGCGCAGAAACAAACCCATGGAGAAACGGGCAGTCAGATGCCGTCTTCCACCAAGATGTGGCAGCGATGTGGGTGGCAGTGCGTGTGCCGGGAAAGGAGTGGAGACAGTCCCCCACAGTTCCCTGTCCCAGTGCCCGGGCGTGTGCAGTGATCCTGTCACCTCCTCTCTCCTGTGGTGAAGGCACTGGCCTAGACCCCGAGTCTGCCTGTGCGCCAGAGCAAAAGGCAAAGCCTTACCTAACCCAGTAGATGGTAATAGGCATAGAGTGCCATGCTAAGACATGCACGCTGCTGCAGGGTTGTGACTGTGTCTGCTTAGTTCGGCATAGCAAAGTGAACCCCGGGCGTGATCTTGAAGCCCGGGAAAGCAAGTCCCAAGAGGCACCAGCTCTCCCGCCTCTCTTCTTCCCTGCCACGACAGAGTGAACACCCAAAGCCTTTCTGAGGAAACAGCAGCGAAGTGCGGTTCGTGCCAAGCTGAAAACCTCTGCGAAAGCATAGCAGTCGCGGGGAAATCAGAGTCGGTTCTGTGGGCTGCTTTTGTTGCTTGCCTTAGCCTAGTATTCGCAGCACTATGGGAGCATACGGCATAGAGCGAAATCCTCTTTGCCCTGGGCATCGCATCTGGGAAAGCATAGTATTCTTTGCGAAACCAGATTCGGGTCTGAGGGATTCTCCTGTTGCCTGAGCTGGTCTCCTCAGCACGGTGTAATAAACCCGCATGGAACGAAATCTTCTTTGCCTGTGCATCTCTCGGCCTGAGAGAGAAGCGAGCTTGCGCCTGTGGAAAGAGCCTTAAGGAAAGGGACTTGTCTTTCACGGCGCTCCCCAGGAGCATGTCTGTGAAAGGTGCAGCAAGCTGCCCAGTGAGAAGAGCAGGAGCCGTTGGCCTTCTGGTCTGGAAAAGGTTGCTAAGCAGGAGAGCCTTCCCAGGCAGGCACAGCGGCCAGTGACAATACAAGTGTCACTAGCTCCCTGTGCAGAGAAGGAAGTCTGGCCGGCAAAGGAGACAGGAGGGGATGAGGTGGGCAGGGCGCGTGGTCCTCTCTTAGAAAGGATTCTGGGCAGAGAGCATGCCTGTCCTGAGCCTCTGGGCTTAAGGAGACAGCAGCTCCTTGGCCACCTGTCCCTGGGGCAGACATGCACTAGCCACCAGGCGCCTACCCTGAACTCGCAGAAACAGCTCCCTGAAATAACGGGGAGTCAGATGCCGTCTTCCTCCAGGATGTGGAAGCTTGGAGGAGGCACGGGGTTTCAGGGGAAGGAGTGGGGACAGTCCCCCAAAGCTCCCTATTAAGTGCACGGGCGGTGTGCTGGGATCCTGTCACCTTTCCTTTCCTGTGGGGAAAGCACTGGCCTAGTCCGCGAGTCCGCCTGAGCACCAGAGTAAAGGGCCAAGCGATGCCTACACTGGGAGATCGTGGTGTGCATAGAGTGCCATCCAAGGCTACGCGCGCTATAGCAGCATCGTGGCTGTGTCTGCTTAGTTCGGCCTGGCAGTGTGATCCCAGGACGCGAACATGGAGCCCTGGAAAGCAAGGACCAAGAGGCACCAGCTCTCCCGCAGCTCTTCTTCCCTGAGGCAACTGAAGGCTTGCTGAGGAAGCAGCAGCGAAGTGCTGTTCGCTCCAAGCCAAAGCCTCTGCGAAAGCACAGCATTCGCTGAGAAATGTTCTGTGGGCTGCTGCTGCTTGCCTGAGCCCAGTCTCACGGTGGGAGAAACCCGCATACAGCGAAAGCCTCATTGCCTGGGCATCTCCCTGTGAAAGCACTGCGTTCCTTGGGAAATCAGAGTTGGGTTTGGGGATGCTGCTACTGCTTGCCTGAGCTAGACTCTGGAGCTCGGTGGAAGATACTCGCATGGAGCGAAATACCCTTTGCCCTAGCATACCCTCTGCCTGAGAGAGAAGCCAAGAGTGGGGAAGGCTCAGCACGCCGCCCCCAGAGAAGAGAAGGAGCCGTTGGCCTTGGGGTCAGGAAACGCTCGGGAAGCAGGATAACCTGCCGTGGCATTAACAGCAGGCCGGTGGCAAGACAAGTGTCACCTGCTCCATGTGCGGAGCGATGGAACCCCGGCTGCTAAGGAGACATGAGGGGACGACTAGGGCAGAGGAGCGTGAACCACTCTGAGGAAGGAGTCTGGGCAGAAGGCAGGCCTGTCCTGTGCCTCTGGTCGCAAGGGGAGATCATCTCCTTGGCCACCTGTCCCAAGGGCAGACTTGGGCTTGCCACCAGGTGCTATACCCGGAACGCGCAGAAACAAACCCATGGAGAAACGGGCAGTCAGATGCCGTCTTCCACCAAGATGTGGCAGCGATGTGGGTGGCAGTGCGTGTGCCGGGAAAGGAGTGGAGACAGTCCCCCACAGTTCCCTGTCCCAGTGCCCGGGCGTGTGCAGTGATCCTGTCACCTCCTCTCTCCTGTGGTGAAGGCACTGGCCTAGACCCCGAGTCTGCCTGTGCGCCAGAGCAAAAGGCAAAGCCTTACCTAACACAGTAGATGGTAATAGGCATAGAGTGCCATGCTAAGACATGCACGCTGCTGCAGGGTTGTGACTGTGTCTGCTTAGTTCGGCATAGCAAAGTGAACCCCGGGCGTGATCTTGAAGCCCGGGAAAGCAAGTCCCATGAGGCACCAGCTCTCCCGCCTCTCTTCTTCCCTGCCGCGACAGAGTGAACACCCAAAGCCTTTCTGAGGAAACAGCAGCGAAGTGCGGTTCGTGCCAAGCTGAAAACCTCTGCGAAAGCATAGCAGTCGCGGGGAAATCAGAGTCGGTTCTGTGGGCTGCTTTTGTTGCTTGCCTTAGCCTAGTATTCGCAGCACTATGGGAGCATACGGCATAGAGCGAAATCCTCTTTGCCCTGGGCATCGCATCTGGGAAAGCATAGCATTCTTTGCGAAACCAGATTCGGGTCTGAGGGATTCTCCTGTTGCCTGAGCTGGTCTCCTCAGCACGGTGTAGTAAACCCGCATGGAACGAAATCTTCTTTGCCTGTGCATCTCTCTGCCTGAGAGAGAAGCGAGCTTGCGCCTGTGGAAAGAGCCTTAAGGAAAGGGACTTGTCTTTCACGGCGCTCCCCAGGAGCATGTCTGTGAAAGGTGCAGCAAGCTGCCCAGTGAGAAGAGCAGGAGCCGTTGGCCTTCTGGTCTGGAAAAGGTTGCTAAGCAGGAGAGCCTTCCCAGGCAGGCACAGCGGCCAGTGACAATACAAGTGTCACTAGCTCCCTGTGCAGAGAAGGAAGTCTGGCCAGCTAAGGAGACAGGAGGGGATGAGGTGGGCAGGGCGCGTGGTCCTCTCGTAGAAAGGAGTCTGGGCGGAGAGCATGCCTGTCCTGAGCCTCTGGGCTTAAGGAGACAGCAGCTCCTTGGCCACCTGTCCCTGGGGCAGACATGCACTAGACACCATGCGCCTACCCTGAACTCGCAGAAACAGCTCCCTGAAATAACGGGGAGTCAGATGCCGTCTTCCTCCAGGATGTGGAAGCTTGGAGGAGGCACGGGGTTTCAGGGGAAGGAGTGGGGACAGTCCCCCAAAGCTCCCTATTAAGTGCACGGGCGGTGTGCTGGGATCCTGTCACCTTTCCTTTCCTGTGGGGAAAGCACTGGCCTAGTCCGCGAGTCCGCCTGAGCACCAGAGTAAAGGGCCAAGCGATGCCTACACTGGGAGATCGTGGTGTGCATAGAGTGCCATCCAAGGCTACGCGCGCTATAGCAGCATCGTGGCTGTGTCTGCTTAGTTCGGCCTGGCAGTGTGATCCCAGGACGCGAACATGGAGCCCTGGAAAGCAAGGACCAAGAGGCACCAGCTCTCCCGCAGCTCTTCTTCCCTGAGGCAACTGAAGGCTTGCTGAGGAAGCAGCAGCGAAGTGCTGTTCGCTCCAAGCCAAAGCATCTGCGAAAGCACAGCATTCGCTGAGAAATGTTCTGTGGGCTGCTGCTGCTTGCCTGAGCCCAGTCTCACGGTGGGAGAAACCCGAAAACAGTGAAAGCCTCATTGCCTGGGCATCTCCCTGTGAAAGCACTGCGTTCCTTGGGAAATCAGAGTTGGGTTTGGGGATGCTGCTACTGCTTGCCTGAGCTAGACTCCGGAGCTCGGTGGAAGATACTCGCATGGAGCGAAATACCCTTTGCCCTAGCATACCCTCTGCCTGAGAGAGAAGCCAAGAGTGGGGAAGGCTCAGCACGCCGCCCCCGGAGAAGAGAAGGAGCCGTTGGCCTTGGGGTCAGGAAACGCTCGGGAAGCAGGATAACCTGCCGTGGCATTAACAGCAGGCCGGTGGCAAGACAAGTGTCACCTGCTCCATGTGCGGAGCGATGGAACCCCGGCTGCTAAGGAGACATGAGGGGACGACTAGGGCAGAGGAGCGTGAACCACTCTGAGGAAGGAGTCTGGGCAGAAGGCAGGCCTGTCCTGTGCCTCTGGTCGCAAGGGGAGATCATCTCCTTGGCCACCTGTCCCAAGGGCAGACTTGGGCATGCCACCAGGTGCTATACCCGGAACGCGCAGAAATAAACCCATGGAGAAACGGGCAGTCAGATGGCGTCTTCCACCAAGATGTGGCAGCGATGTGGGTGGCAGTGCGTGTGCCGGGAAAGGAGTGGAGACAGTCCCCCACAGTTCCCTGTCCCAGTGCCCGGGCGTGTGCAGTGATCCTGTCACCTCCTCTCTCCTGTGGTGAAGGCACTGGCCTAGACCCCGAGTCTGCCTGTGCGCCAGAGCAAAAGGCAAAGCCTTTCCTACCCCAGGAGATGGTAATAGGCATAGAGTGCCATGCTAAGACATGCACGCTGCTGCAGGGTTGGGACTCTGTCTGCTTAGTTCGGCAAAGCAAGGTGAACCCCGGGCGTGATCTAGAAGCCCGGGAAAGCAAGTCCCAAGAGGCACCAGCTCTCCCGCCTCTCTTCTTCCCTGCCGCAACAGAGTGAACACCCAAAGTTTTTCTGAAGAAACAGCAGCGAAGTGCTGTTCGTGCCAAGCTGAAAACCTCTGCGAAAGCATAGCAGTCGCGGGGAAATCAGAGTCGGTTCTGTGGGATGCTTTTGTTGCTTGCCTTAGCCTAGTATTCGCAGCACTATGGGAGCATACGGCATAGAGCGAAATCCTCTTTGCCCTGGGCATCGCCTCTGGGAAAGCATAGCATTCTTTGCGAAACCAGATTCGGGTCTGAGGGATTCTCCTGTTGCCTGAGCTGGTCTCCTCAGCACGGTGTAATAAACCCGCATGGAACGAAATCTTCTTTGCCTGTGCATCTCTCTGCCTGAGAGAGAAGCGAGCTTGCGCCTGTGGAAAGAGCCTTAAGGAAAGGGACTTGTCTTTCACGGTGCTCCCCAGGAGCATGTCTGTGAAAGGTGCAGCAAGCTGCCCAGTGAGAAGAGCAGGAGCCGTTGGCCTTCTGGTCTGGAAAAGGTTGCTAAGCAGGAGAGCCTTCCCAGGCAGGCACAGCGGCCAGTGACAATACAAGTGTCACTAGCTCCCTGTGCAGAGAAAGAAGTCTGGCCGGCAAAGGAGACAGGTGGGGATGAGGTGGGCAGGGCGTGTGGTCCTCTCTTAGAAAGGAGTCTGGGCAGAGAGCATGCCTGTCCTGAGCCTCTGGGCTTAAGGAGACAGCAGCTCCTTGGCCACCTGTCCCTGGGGCAGACATGCACTAGCCACCAGGCGCCTACCCTGAACTCGCAGAAACAGCTCCCTGAAATAACGGGGAGTCAGATGCCGTCTTCCTCCAGGATGTGGAAGCTTGGAGGAGGCACGGGGTTTCAGGGGAAGGAGTGGGGACAGTCCCCCAAAGCTCCCTATTAAGTGCACGGGCGGTGTGCTGGGATCCTGTCACCTTTCCTTTCCTGTGGGGAAAGCACTGGCCTAGTCCGCGAGTCCGCCTGAGCACCAGAGTAAAGGGCCAAGCGATGCCTACACTGGGAGATCGTGGTGTGCATAGAGTGCCATCCAAGGCTACGCGCGCTATAGCAACATCATGGCTGTGTCTGCTTAGTTCGGCCTGGCAGGGTGATCCCAGGACGCGAACATGGATCCCTGGAAAGCAAGGACCAAGAGGCACCAGCTCTCCCGCAGCTCTTCTTCCCTGAGGCAACTGAAGGCTTGCTGAGGAAGCAGCAGCGAAGTGCTGTTCGCTCCAAGCCAAAGCATCTGCGAAAGCACAGCATTCGCTGAGAAATGTTCTGTGGGCTGATGCTGCTTGCCTGAGCGCAGTCACACGGTGGGAGAAACCCGCATACAGCGAAAGCCTCATTGCCTGGGCATCTCCCTGTGAAAGCACTGCGTTCCTTGGGAAATCAGAGTTGGGTTTGGGGATGCTGCTACTGCTTGCCTGAGCTAGACTCCGGAGCTCGGGGGAAGATACTCGCATGGAGCGAAATACCCTTTGCCCTAGCATACCCTCTGCCTGAGAGAGAAGCCAAGAGTGGGGAAGGCTCAGCACGCCTCCCCCGGAGAAGAGAAGGAGCCGTTGGCCTTGGGGTCAGGAAACGCTCGGGAAGCAGGATAACCTGCCGTGGCATTAACAGCAGGCCAGTGGCAAGACAAGTGTCACCTGCTCCATGTGCGGAGCGATGGAACCCCGGCTGCTATGGAGACATGAGGGGACGACTAGGACAGAGGAGCGTGAACCACTCTGAGGAAGGAGTCTGGGCAGAAGGCAGGCCTGTCCTGTGCCTCTGGTCGCAAGGGGAGATCATCTCCTTGGCCACCTGTCCCAAGGGCAGACTTGGGCTTGCCACCAGGTGCTATACCCGGAACGCGCAGAAACAAACCCATGGAGAAACGGGCAGTCAGATGCCGTCTTCCACCAAGATGTGGCAGCGATGTGGGTGGCAGTGCGTGTGCCGGGAAAGGAGTGGAGACAGTCCCCCACAGTTCCCTGTCCCAGTGCCCGGGCGTGTGCAGTGATCCTGTCACCTCCTCTCTCCTGTGGTGAAGGCACTGGCCTAGACCCCGAGTCTGCCTGTGCGCCAGAGCAAAAGGCAAAGCCTTTCCTACCCCAGGAGATGGTAATAGGCATAGAGTGCCATGCTAAGACATGCACGCTGCTGCAGGGTTGGGACTGTGTCTGCTTAGTTCGGCATAGCAAGGTGAACCCCGGGCGTGATCTTGAAGCCCGGAAAAGAAAGTCCCAAGAGGCACCAGCTCTCCCGCCTCTCTTCTTCCCTGCCGCGACAGAGTGAACACCCAAAGCCTTTCTGAGGAAACAGCAGCGAAGTGAGGTTCGTGCCAAGCTGGAAACCTCTGCGAAAGCATAGCAATCGCGGGGAAATCAGAGTCGGTTCTGTGGGCTGCTTTTGTTGCTTGCCTTAGCCTAGTATTCGCAGCACTATGGGAGCATACGGCATAGAGCGAAATCCTCTTTGCCCTGGGCATCGCCTCTGGGAAAGCATAGCATTCTTTGCGAAACCAGATTCGGGTCTGAGGGATTCTCCTGTTGCCTGAGCTGGTCTCCTCAGCACGGTGTAATAAACCCGCATGGAACGAAATCTTCTTTGCCTGTGCATCTCTCTGCCTGAGAGAGAAGCGAGCTTGCGCCTGTGGAAAGAGCCTTAAGGAAAGGGACTTGTCTTTCACGGTGCTCCCCAGGAGCAAGCTGCCCAGTGAGAAGAGCAGGAGCCGTTGGCCTTCTGGTCTGGAAAAGGTTGCTAAGCAGGAGAGCCTTCCCAGGCAGGCACAGCGGCCAGTGACAATACAAGTGTCACTAGCTCCCTGTGCAGAGAAGGAAGTCTGGCCAGCTAAGGAGACAGGAGGGGATGAGGTGGGCAGGGCGCGTGGTCCTCTCTTAGAAAGGAGTCTGGGCAGAGAGCATGCCTGTCCTGAGCCTCTGGGCTTAAGGAGACAGCAGCTCCTTGGCCACCTGTCCCTGGGGCAGACATGCACTAGCCACCAGGCGCCTACCCTGAACTCGCAGAAACAGCTCCCTGAAATAACGGGGAGTCAGATGCCGTCTTCCTCCAGGATGTGGAAGCTTGGAGGAGGCACGGGGTTTCAGGGGAAGGAGTGGGGACAGTCCCCCAAAGCTCCCTATTAAGTGCACGGGCGGTGTGCTGGGATCCTGTCACCTTTCCTTTCCTGTGGGGAAAGCACTGGCCTAGTCCGCGAGTCCGCCTGAGCACCAGAGTAAAGGGCCAAGCGATGCCTACACTGGGAGTTGGTGGTGTGCATAGAGTGCCATCCAAGGCTACGCGCGCTATAGCAGCATCGTGGCTGTGTCTGCTTAGTTCGGCCTGGCAGTGTGATCCCAGGACGCGAACATGGATCCCTGGAAAGCAAGGACCAAGAGGCACCAGCTCTCCCGCAGCTCTTCTTCCCTGAGGCAACTGAAGGCTTGCTGAGGAAGCAGCAGCGAAGTGCTGTTCGCTCCAAGCCAAAGCATCTGCGAAAGCACAGCATTCGCTGAGAAATGTTCTGTGGGCTGCTGCTGCTTGCCTGAGCCCAGTCTCACGGTGGGAGAAACCCGCATACAGCGAAAGCCTCATTGCCTGGGCATCTCCCTGTGAAAGCACTGCGTTCCTTGGGAAATCAGAGTTGGGTTTGGGGATGCTGCTACTGCTTGCCTGAGCTAGACTCCGGAGCTCGGGGGAAGATACTCGCATGGAGCGAAATACCCTTTGCCCTAGCATACCCTCTGCCTGAGAGAGAAGCCAAGAGTGGGGAAGGCTCAGCACGCCGCCCCCGGAAAAGAGAAGGAGCCGTTGGCCTTGGGGTCAGGAAACGCTCGGGAAGCAGGATAACCTGCCGTGGCATTAACAGCAGGCCAGTGGCAAGACAAGTGTCACCTGCTCCATGTGCGGAGCGATGGAACCCCGGCTGCTATGGAGACATGAGGGGACGACTAGGACAGAGGAGCGTGAACCACTCTGAGGAAGGAGTCTGGGCAGAAGGCAGGCCTGTCCTGTGCCTCTGGTCGCAAGGGGAGATCATCTCCTTGGCCACCTGTCCCAAGGGCAGACTTGGGCTTGCCACCAGGTGCTATACCCGGAACGCGCAGAAACAAACCCATGGAGAAACGGGCAGTCAGATGCCGTCTTCCACCAAGATGTCGCAGCGATGTGGGTGGCAGTGCGTGTGCCGGGAAAGGAGTGGAGACAGTCCCCCACAGTTCCCTGTCCCAGTGCCCGGGCGTGTGCAGTGATCCTGTCAACTCCTCTCTCCTGTGGTGAAGGCACTGGCCTAGACCCCGAGTCTGCCTGTGCGCCAGAGCAAAAGGCAAAGCCTTTCCTACCCCAGGAGATGGTAATAGGCATAGAGTGCCATGCTAAGACATGCACGCTGCTGCAGGGTTGGGACTGTGTCTGCTTAGTTCGGCATAGCAAGGTGAACCCCGGGCGTGATCTTGAAGCCCGGAAAAGAAAGTCCCAAGAGGCACCAACTCTCCCGCCTCTCTTCTTCCCTGCCGCGACAGAGTGAACACCCAAAGCCTTTCTGAGGAAACAGCAGCGAAGTGCGGTTCGTGCCAAGTTGGAAACCTCTGCGAAAGCATAGCAATCGCGGGGAAATCAGAGTCGGTTCTGTGGGCTGCTTTTGTTGCTTGCCTTAGCCTAGTATTCGCAGCACTATGGGAGCATACGGCATAGAGCGAAATCCTCTTTGCCCTGGGCATCGCCTCTGGGAAAGCATAGCATTCTTTGCGAAACCAGATTCGGGTCTGAGGGATTCTCCTGTTGCCTGAGCTGGTCTCCTCAGCACGGTGTAATAAACCCGCATGGAACGAAATCTTCTTTGCCTGTGCATCTCTCTGCCTGAGAGAGAAGCGAGCTTGCGCCTGTGGAAAGAGCCTTAAGGAAAGGGACTTGTCTTTCACGGTGCTCCCCAGGAGCAAGCTGCCCAGTGAGAAGAGCAGGAGCCGTTGGCCTTCTGGTCTGGAAAAGGTTGCTAAGCAGGAGAGCCTTCCCAGGCAGGCACAGCGGCCAGTGACAATACAAGTGTCACTAGCTCCCTGTGCAGAGAAGGAAGTCTGGCCAGCTAAGGAGACAGGAGGGGATGAGGTGGGCAGGGCGCGTGGTCCTCTCTTAGAAAGGAGTCTGGGCAGAGAGCATGCCTGTCCTGAGCCTCTGGGCTTAAGGAGACAGCAGCTCCTTGGCCACCTGTCCCTGGGGCAGACATGCACTAGCCACCAGGCGCCTACCCTGAACTCGCAGAAACAGCTCCCTGAAATAACGGGGAGTCAGATGCCGTCTTCCTCCAGGATGTGGAAGCTTGGAGGAGGCACGGGGTTTCAGGGGAAGGAGTGGGGACAGTCCCCCAAAGCTCCCTATTAAGTGCACGGGCGGTGGGCTGGGATCCTGTCACCTTTCCTTTCCTGTGGGGAAAGCACTGGCCTAGTCCGCGAGTCCGCCTGAGATCCAGAGTAAAGGGCCAAGCGATGCCTACACTGGGAGTTGGTGGTGTGCATAGAGTGCCATCCAAGGCTACGCGCGCTATAGCAGCATCGTGGCTGTGTCTGCTTAGTTCGGCCTGGCAGGGTGATCCCAGGACGCGAACATGGATCCCTGGAAAGCAAGGACCAAGAGGCACCAGCTCTCCCGCAGCTCTTCTTCCCTGAGGCAACTGAAGGCTTGCTGAGGAAACAGCAGCGAAGTGCTGTTCGCTCCAAGCCAAAGCCTCTGCGAAAGCACAGCATTCGCTGAGAAATGTTCTGTGGGCTGCTGCTGCTTGCCTGAGCCCAGTCTCACGGTGGGAGAAACCCGCATACAGCGAAAGCCTCATTGCCTGGGCATCTCCCTGTGAAAGCACTGCGTTCCTTGGGAAATCAGAGTTGGGTTTGGGGATGCTGCTACTGCTTGCCTGAGCTAGACTCCGGAGCTTGGTGGAAGATACTCGCATGGAGCGAAATACCCTTTGCCCTAGCATACCCTCTGCCTGAGAGAGAAGCCAAGAGTGGGGCAGGCTCAGCACGCCGCCCCCGGAGAAGAGAAGGAGCCGTTGGCCTTGGGGTCAGGAAACGCTCGGGAAGCAGGATAACCTGCCGTGGCATTAACAGCAGGCCGGTGGCAAGACAAGTGTCACCTGCTCCATGTGCGGAGCGATGGAACCCCGGCTGCTAAGGAGACATGAGGGGACGACTAGGGCAGAGGAGAGTGAACCACTCTGAGGAAGGAGTCTGGGCAGAAGGCAGGCCTGTCCTGTGCCTCTGGTCGCAAGGGGAGATCATCTCCTTGGCCACCTGTCCCAAGGGCAGACTTGGGCTTGCCACCAGGTGCTATACCCGGAACGCGCAGAAACAAACCCATGGAGAAACGGGCAGTCAGATGCCGTCTTCCACCAAGATGTGGCAGCGATGTGGGTGGCAGTGCGTGTGCCGGGAAAGGAGTGGAGACAGTCCCCCACAGTTCCCTGTCCCAGTGCCCGGGCGTGTGCAGTGATCCTGTCACCTCCTCTCTCCTGTGGTGAAGCACTGGCCTAGACCCCGAGTCTGCCTGTGCGCCAGAGCAAAAGGCAAAGCCTTTCCTACCCCAGGAGATGGTAATAGGCATAGAGTGCCATGCTAAGACATGCACGCTGCTGCAGGGTTGTGACTGTGTCTGCTTAGTTCGGCATAGCAAGGTGAACCCCGGGCATGATCTTGAAGCCCGGGAAAGCAAGTCCCAAGAGGCACCAGCTCTCCCGCCTCTCTTCTTCCCTGCCGCGACAGAGTGAACACCCAAAGCCTTTCTGAGGAAACAGCAGCGAAGTGCGGTTCGTGCCAAGCTGAAAACCTCTGCGAAAGCATAGCAATCGCGGGGAAATCAGAGTCGGTTCTGTGGGCTTCTTTTGTTGCTTGCCTTAGCCTAGTATTCGCAGCACTATGGGAGCATACGGCATAGAGCGAAATCCTCTTTGCCCTGGGCATCGCCTCTGGGAAAGCATAGCATTCTTTGCGAAACCAGATTCGGGTCTGAGGGATTCTCCTGTTGCCTGAGCTGGTCTCCTCAGCACGGTGTAATAAACCCGCATGGAACGAAATCTTCTTTGCCTGTGCATCTCTCTGCCTGAGAGAGAAGCGAGCTTGCGCCTGTGGAAAGAGCCTTAAGGAAAGGGACTTGTCTTTCACGGTGCTCCCCAGGAGCATGTCTGTGAAAGGTGCAGCAAGCTGCCCTGTGAGAAGAGCAGGAGCCGTTGGCCTTCTGGTCTGGAAAAGGTTGCTAAGCAGGAGAGCCTTCCCAGGCAGGCACAGCGGCCAGTGACAATACAAGTGTCACTAGCTCCCTGTGCAGAGAAGGAAGTCTGGCCAGCTAAGGAGACAGGAGGGGATGAGGTGGGCAGGGCGCGTGGTCCTCTCTTAGAAAGGAGTCTGGGCAGAGAGCATGCCTGTCCTGAGCCTCTGGGCTTAAGGAGACAGCAGCTCCTTGGCCACCTGTCCCTGGGGCAGACATGCACTAGCCACCAGAGGCATACCCTGAACTCGCAGAAACAGCTCCCTGAAATAACGGGGAGTCAGATGCCGTCTTCCTCCAGGATGTGGAAGCTTGGAGGAGGCACGGGGTTTCAGGGGAAGGAGTGGGGACAGTCCCCCAAGGCTCCCTATTAAGTGCACGGGTGGTGTGCTGGGATCCTGTCAACTTTCCTTTCCTGTGGGGAAAGCACTGGCCTAGTCCGCGAGTCCGCCTGAGCGCCAGAGTAAAGGGCCAAGTGATGCCTACACTGGGAGATGGTGGTGTGCATAGAGTGCCATCCAAGGCTACGCGCGCTATACAGCATCGTGGCTGTGTCTGCTTAGTTCGGCCTGGCAGGGTGATCCCCGGACGCGAACATGGATACCTGGAAATCAAGGACCAAGAGGCACCAGCTCTCCCGCAGCTCTTCTTCCTTGAGGCAACTGAAGGCTTGCTGAGGAAGCAGCAGCGAAGTGCTGTTCGCTCCAAGCCAAAGCCTCTGCGAAAGCACAGTATTTGCTGAGAAATGTTCTGTGGGCTGCTGCTGCTTGCCTGAGCCCAGTCTCACGGTGGGAGAAACCCGCATACAGCGAAAGCCTCATTGCCTGGGCATCTCCCTGTGAAAGCACTGCGTTCCTTGGGAAATCAGAGTTGGGTTTGGGGATGCTGCTACTGCTTGCCTGAGCTAGACTCCGGAGCTCGGTGGAAGATACTCGCATGGAGCGAAATACCCTTTGCCCTAGCATACCCTCTGCCTGAGAGAGAAGCCAAGAGTGGGGAAGGCTCAGCACGCCGCCCCCAGAGAAGAGAAGGAGCCGTTGGCCTTGGGGTCAGGAAACGCTCGGGAAGCAGGATAACCTGCCGTGGCATTAACAGCAGGCCGGTGGCAAGACAAGTGTCACCTGCTCCATGTGCGGAGCGATGGAACCCCGGCTGCTAAGGAGACATGAGGGGACGACTAGGGCAGAGGAGCGTGAACCACTCTGAGGAAGGAGTCTGGGCAGAAGGCAGGCCTGTCCTGTGCCTCTGGTCGCAAGGGGAGATCATCTCCTTGGCCACCTGTCCCAAGGGCAGACTTGGGCTTGCCACCAGGTGCTATACCCGGAACGCGCAGAAACAAACCCAGGGAGAAACGGGCAGTCAGATGCCGTCTTCCACCAAGATGTGGCAGCGATGTGGGTGGCAGTGCGTGTGCCGGGAAAAAGTGGAGACAGTCCCCCACAGTTCCCTGTCCCAGTGCCCGGGCGTGTGCAGTGATCCTGTCACCTCCTCTCTCCTGTGGTGAAGGCACTGGCCTAGACCCCGAGTCTGCCTGTGCGCCAGAGCAAAAGGCAAAGCCTTACCTAACACAGTAGATGGTAATAGGCATAGAGTGCCATGCTAAGACATGCACGCTGCTGCAGGGTTGTGACTGTGTCTGCTTAGTTCGGCATAGCAAAGTGAACCCCGGGCGTGATCTTGAAGCCCGGGAAAGCAAGTCCCTAGAGGCACCAGCTCTCCCGCCTCTCTTCTTCCCTGCCGCGACAGAGTGAACACCCAAAGCCTTTCTGAGGAAACAGCAGCGAAGTGCGGTTCGTGCCAAGCTGAAAACCTCTGCGAAAGCATAGCAGTCGCGGGGAAATCAGAGTCGGTTCTGTGGGCTGCTTTTGTTGCTTGCCTTAGCCTAGTATTCGCAGCACTATGGGAGCATACGGCATAGAGCGAAATCCTCTTTGCCCTGGGCATCGCATCTGGGAAAGCATAGCATTCTTTGTGAAACCAGATTCGGGTGTGAGGGATTCTCCTGTTGCCTGAGCTGGTCTCCTCAGCACGGTGTAGTAAACCCGCATGGAACGAAATCTTCTTTGCCTGTGCATCTCTCTGCCTGAGAGAGAAGCGAGCTTGCGCCTGTGGAAAGAGCCTTAAGGAAAGGGACTTGTCTTTCACGGCGCTCCCCAGGAGCATGTCTGTGAAAGGTGCAGCAAGCTGCCCAGTGAGAAGAGCAGGAGCCGTTGGCCTTCTGGTCTGGAAAAGGTTGCTAAGCAGGAGAGCCTTCCCAGGCAGGCACAGCGGCCAGTGACAATACAAGTGTCACTAGCTCCCTGTGCAGAGAAGGAAGTCTGGCCAGCTAAGGAGACAGGAGGGGATGAGGTGGGCAGGGCGCGTGGTCCTCTCTTAGAAAGGAGTCTGGGCGGAGAGCATGCCTGTCCTGAGCCTCTGGGCTTAAGGAGACAGCAGCTCCTTGGCCACCTGTCCCTGGGGCAGACATGCACTAGCCACCAGGCGCCTACCCTGAACTCGCAGAAACAGCTCCCTGAAATAACGGGGAGTCAGATGCCGTCTTCCTCCAGGATGTGGAAGCTTGGAGGAGGCACGGGGTTTCAGGGGAAGGAGTGGGGACAGTCCCCCAAAGCTCCCTATTAAGTGCACGGGCGGTGTGCTGGGATCCTGTCACCTTTCCTTTCCTGTGGGGAAAGCACTGGCCTAGTCCGCGAGTCCGCCTGAGCACCAGAGTAAAGGGCCAAGCGATGCCTACACTGGGAGATCGTGGTGTGCATAGAGTGCCATCCAAGGCTACGCGCGCTATAGCAGCATCGTGGCTGTGTCTGCTTAGTTCGGCCTGGCAGTGTGATCCCAGGACGCGAACATGGATCCCTGGAAAGCAAGGACCAAGAGGCACCAGCTCTCCCGCAGCTCTTCTTCCCTGAGGCAACTGAAGGCTTGCTGAGGAAGCAGCAGCGAAGTGCTGTTCGCTCCAAGCCAAAGCATCTGCGAAAGCACAGCATTCGCTGAGAAATGTTCTGTGGGCTGCTGCTGCTTGCCTGAGCCCAGTCTCACGGTGGGAGAAACCCGAAAACAATGAAAGCCTCATTGCCTGGGCATCTCCCTGTGAAAGCACTGCGTTCCTTGGGAAATCAGAGTTGGGTTTGGGGATGCTGCTACTGCTTGCCTGAGCTAGACTCCGGAGCTCGGTGGAAGATACTTGCATGGAGCGAAATACCCTTTGCCCTAGCATACCCTCTGCCTGAGAGAGAAGCCAAGAGTGGGGAAGGCTCAGCACGCCGCCCCCGGAGAAGAGAAGGAGCCGTTGGCCTTGGGGTCAGGAAACGCTCGGGAAGCAGGATAACCTGCCGTGGCATTAACAGCAGGCCGGTGGCAAGACAAGTGTCACCTGCTCCATGTGCGGAGCGATGGAACCCCGGCTGCTAAGGAGACATGAGGGGACGACTAGGGCAGAGGAGCGTGAACCACTCTGAGGAAGGAGTCTGGGCAGAAGGCAGGCCTGTCCTGTGCCTCTGGTCGCAAGGGGAGATCATCTCCTTGGCCACCTGTCCCAAGGGCAGACTTGGGCATGCCACCAGGTGCTATACCCGGAACGCGCAGAAATAAACCCATGGAGAAACGGGCAGTCAGATGCCATCTTCCACCAAGATGTGGCAGCGATGTGGGTGGCAGTGCGTGTGCCGGGAAAGGAGTGGAGACAGTCCCCCACAGTTCCCTGTCCCAGTGCCCGGGCGTGTGCAGTGATCCTGTCACCTCCTCTCTCCTGTGGTGAAGGCACTGGCCTAGACCCCGAGTCTGCCTGTGCGCCAGAGCAAAAGGCAAAGCCTTTCCTACCCCAGGAGATGGTAATAGGCATAGAGTGCCATGCTAAGACATGCACGCTGCTGCAGGGTTGGGACTCTGTCTGCTTAGTTCGGCAAAGCAAGGTGAACCCCGGGCGTGATCTTGAAGCCCCGGAAAGCAAGTCCCAAGAGGCACCAGCTCTCCCGCCTCTCTTCTTCCCTGCCGCAACAGAGTGAACACCCAAAGTTTTTCTGAAGAAACAGCAGCGAAGTGCTGTTCGTGCCAAGCTGAAAACCTCTGCGAAAGCATAGCAGTCGCGGGGAAATCAGAGTCGGTTCTGTGGGATGCTTTTGTTGCTTGCCTTAGCCTAGTATTCGCAGCACTATGGGAGCATACGGCATAGAGCGAAATCCTCTTTGCCCTGGGCATCGCCTCTGGGAAAGCATAGCATTCTTTGCGAAACCAGATTCGGGTCTGAGGGATTCTCCTGTTGCCTGAGCTGGTCTCCTCAGCACGGTGTAATAAACCCGCATGGAACGAAATCTTCTTTGCCTGTGCATCTCTCTGCCTGAGAGAGAAGCGAGCTTGCGCCTGTGGAAAGAGCCTTAAGGAAAGGGACTTGTCTTTCACGGTGCTCCCCAGGAGCATGTCTGTGAAAGGTGCAGCAAGCTGCCCAGTGAGAAGAGCAGGAGCCGTTGGCCTTCTGGTCTGGAAAAGGTTGCTAAGCAGGAGAGCCTTCCCAGGCAGGCACAGCGGCCAGTGACAATACAAGTGTCACTAGCTCCCTGTGCAGAGAAGGAAGTCTGGCCGGCAAAGGAGACAGGTGGGGATGAGTTGGGCAGGGCGTGTGGTCCTCTCTTAGAAAGGAGTCTGGGCAGAGAGCATGCCTGTCCTGAGCCTCTGGGCTTAAGGAGACAGCAGCTCCTTGGCCACCTGTCCCTGGGGCAGACATGCACTAGCCACCAGGCGCCTACACTGAACTCGCAGAAACAGCTCCCTGAAATAACGGGGAGTCAGATGCCGTCTTCCTCCAGGATGTGGAAGCTTGGAGGAGGCACGGGGTTTCAGGGGAAGGAGTGGGGACAGTCCCCCAAAGCTCCCTATTAAGTGCACGGGCGGTGTGCTGGGATCCTGTCACCTTTCCTTTCCTGTGGGGAAAGCACTGGCCTAGTCCGCGAGTCCGCCTGAGCACCAGAGTAAAGGGCCAAGCGATGCCTACACTGGGAGATCGTGGTGTGCATAGAGTGCCATCCAAGGCTACGCGCGCTATAGCAACATCATGGCTGTGTCTGCTTAGTTCGGCCTGGCAGGGTGATCCCAGGACGCGAACATGGATCCCTGGAAAGCAAGGACCAAGAGGCACCAGCTCTCCCGCAGCTCTTCTTCCCTGAGGCAACTGAAGGCTTGCTGAGGAAGCAGCAGCGAAGTGCTGTTCGCTCCAAGCCAAAGCATCTGCGAAAGCACAGCATTCGCTGAGAAATGTTCTGTGGGCTGATGCTGCTTGCCTGAGCGCAGTCACACGGTGGGAGAAACCCGCATACAGCGAAAGCCTCATTGCCTGGGCATCTCCCTGTGAAAGCACTGCGTTCCTTGGGAAATCAGAGTTGGGTTTGGGGATGCTGCTACTGCTTGCCTGAGCTAGACTCCGGAGCTCGGGGGAAGATACTCGCATGGAGCGAAATACCCTTTGCCCTAGCATACCCTCTGCCTGAGAGAGAAGCCAAGAGTGGGGAAGGCTCAGCACGCCGCCCCCGGAGAAGAGAAGGAGCCGTTGGCCTTGGGGTCAGGAAACGCTCGGGAAGCAGGATAACCTGCCGTGGCATTAACAGCAGGCCAGTGGCAAGACAAGTGTCACCTGCTCCATGTGCGGAGCGATGGAACCCCGGCTGCTATGGAGACATGAGGGGACGACTAGGACAGAGGAGCGTGAACCACTCTGAGGAAGGAGTCTGGGCAGAAGGCAGGCCTGTCCTGTGCCTCTGGTCGCAAGGGGAGATCATCTCCTTGGCCACCTGTCCCAAGGGCAGACTTGGGCTTGCCACCAGGTGCTATACCCGGAACGCGCAGAAACAAACCCATGGAGAAACGGGCAGTCAGATGCCGTCTTCCACCAAGATGTGGCAGCGATGTGGGTGGCAGTGCGTGTGCCGGGAAAGGAGTGGAGACAGTCCCCCACAGTTCCCTGTCCCAGTGCCCGGGCGTGTGCAGTGATCCTGTCACCTCCTCTCTCCTGTGGTGAAGGCACTGGCCTAGACCCCGAGTCTGCCTGTGCGCCAGAGCAAAAGGCAAAGCCTTACCTAACCCAGTAGATGGTAATAGGCATAGAGTGCCATGCTAAGACATGCACGCTGCTGCAGGGTTGTGACTGTGTCTTCTTAGTTCGGCATAGCAAAGTGAACCCCGGGCGTGATCTTGAAGCCCGGGAAAGCAAGTCCCAAGAGGCACCAGCTCTCCCGCCTCTCTTCTTCCCTGCCGCGTCAGAGTGAACACCCAAAGCCTTTCTGAGGAAACAGCAGCGAAGTGCGGTTCGTGCCAAGCTGAAAACCTCTGCGAAAGCATAGCAGTCGCGGGGAAATCAGAGTCGGTTCTGTGGGCTGCTTTTGTTGCTTGCCTTAGCCTAGTATTCGCAGCACTATGGGAGCATACGGCATAGAGCGAAATCCTCTTTGCCCTGGGCATCGCCTCTGGGAAAGCATAGCATTCTTTGCGAAACCAGATTCGGGTCTGAGGGATTCTCCTGTTGCCTGAGCTGGTCTCCTCAGCACGGTGTAATAAACCCGCATGGAACGAAATCTTCTTTGCCTGTGCATCTCTCTGCCTGAGAGAGAAGCGAGCTTGCGCCTGTGGAAAGAGCCTTAAGGAAAGGGACTTGTCTTTCACGGCGCTCCCCAGGAGCATGTCTGTGAAAGGTGCAGCAAGCTGCCCAGTGAGAAGAGCAGGAGCCGTTGGCCTTCTTGTCTGGAAAAGGTTGCTAAGCAGGAGAGCCTTCCCAGGCAGGCACAGCGGCCAGTGACAATACAAGTGTCACTAGCTCCCTGTGCAGAGAAGGAAGTCTGGCCGGCAAAGGAGACAGGAGGGGATGAGGTGGGCAGGGCGCGTGGTCCTCTCTTAGAAAGGAGTCTGGGCAGAGAGCATGCCTGTCCTGAGCCTCTGGGCTTAAGGAGACAGCAGCTCCTTGGCCACCTGTCCCTGGGGCAGACATGCACTAGCCACCAGGCGCCTACCCTGAACTCGCAGAAACAGCTCCCTGAAATAACGGGGAGTCAGATGCCGTCTTCCTCCAGGATGTGGAAGCTTGGAGGAGGCACGGGGCTTCAGGGGAAGGAGTGGGGACAGTCCCCCAAAGCTCCCTATTAAGTGCACGGGCGGTGTGCTGGGATCCTGTCACCTTTCCTTTCCTGTGGGGAAAGCACTGGCCTAGTCCGCGAGTCCGCCTGAGCACCAGAGTAAAGGGCCAAGCGATGCCTACACTGGGAGATCGTGGTGTGCATAGAGTGCCATCCAAGGCTACGCGCGCTATAGCAGCATCGTGGCTGTGTCTGCTTAGTTCGGCCTGGCAGGGTGATCCCAGGACGCGAACATGGAGCCCTGGAAAGCAAGGACCAAGAGGCACCAGCTCTCCCGCAGCTCTTCTTCCCTGAGGCAACTGAAGGCTTGCTGAGGAAGCAGCAGCGAAGTGCTGTTCGCTCCAAGGCAAAGCCTCTGCGAAAGCACAGCATTCGCTGAGAAATGTTCTGTGGGCTGCTGCTGATTGCCTGAGCCCAGTCTCACGGTGGGAGAAACCCGCATACAGCGAAAACCTCATTGCCTGGGCATCTCCCTGTGAAAGCACTGCGTTCCTTGGGAAATCAGAGTTGGGTTTGGGGATGCTGCTACTGCTTGCCTGAGCTAGACTCCGGAGCTCGGTGGAAGATACTCGCATGGAGCGAAATACCCTTTGCCCTAGCATACCCTCTGCCTGAGAGAGAAGCCAAGAGTGGGGAAGGCTCAGCACGCCGCCCCCGGAGAAGAGAAGGAGCCGTTGGCCTTGGGGTCAGGAAACGCTCGGGAAGCAGGATAACCTGCCGTGGCATTAACAGCAGGCCGGTGGCAAGACAAGTGTCACCTGCTCCATGTGCGGAGCGATGGAACCCCGGCTGCTAAGGAGACATGAGGGGACGACTAGGACAGAGGAGCGTGAACCACTCTGAGGAAGGAGTCTGGGCAGAAGGCAGGCCTGTCCTGTGCCTCTGGTCGCAAGGGGAGATCATCTCCTTGGCCACCTGTCCCAAGGGCAGACTTGGGCTTGCCACCAGGTGCTATACCCGGAACGCGCAGAAACAAACCCATGGAGAAACGGGCAGTCAGATGCCGTCTTCCACCAAGATGTGGCAGCGATGTGGGTGGCAGTGCGTGTGCCGGGAAAGGAGTGGAGACAGTCCCCCACAGTTCCCTGTCCCAGTGCCCGGGCGTGTGCAGTGATCCTGTCACCTCCTCTCTCCTGTGGTGAAGGCACTGGCCTAGACCCCGAGTCTGCCTGTGCGCCAGAGCAAAAGGCAAAGCCTTACCTAACCCAGTAGATGGTAATAGGCATAGAGTGCCATGCTAAGACATGCACGCTGCTGCAGGGTTGTGACTGTGTCTGCTTAGTTCGGCATAGCAAAGTGAACCCCGGGCGTGATCTTGAAGCCCGGGAAAGCAAGTCCCAAGAGGCACCAGCTCTCCCGCCTCTCTTCTTCCCTGCCACGACAGAGTGAACACCCAAAGCCTTTCTGAGGAAACAGCAGCGAAGTGCGGTTCGTGCCAAGCTGAAAACCTCTGCGAAAGCATAGCAGTCGCGGGGAAATCAGAGTCGGTTCTGTGGGCTGCTTTTGTTGCTTGCCTTAGCCTAGTATTCGCAGCACTATGGGAGCATACGGCATAGAGCGAAATCCTCTTTGCCCTGGGCATCGCATCTGGGAAAGCATAGTATTCTTTGCGAAACCAGATTCGGGTCTGAGGGATTCTCCTGTTGCCTGAGCTGGTCTCCTCAGCACGGTGTAATAAACCCGCATGGAACGAAATCTTCTTTGCCTGTGCATCTCTCGGCCTGAGAGAGAAGCGAGCTTGCGCCTGTGGAAAGAGCCTTAAGGAAAGGGACTTGTCTTTCACGGCGCTCCCCAGGAGCATGTCTGTGAAAGGTGCAGCAAGCTGCCCAGTGAGAAGAGCAGGAGCCGTTGGCCTTCTGGTCTGGAAAAGGTTGCTAAGCAGGAGAGCCTTCCCAGGCAGGCACAGCGGCCAGTGACAATACAAGTGTCACTAGCTCCCTGTGCAGAGAAGGAAGTCTGGCCGGCAAAGGAGACAGGAGGGGATGAGGTGGGCAGGGCGCGTGGTCCTCTCTTAGAAAGGATTCTGGGCAGAGAGCATGCCTGTCCTGAGCCTCTGGGCTTAAGGAGACAGCAGCTCCTTGGCCACCTGTCCCTGGGGCAGACATGCACTAGCCACCAGGCGCCTACCCTGAACTCGCAGAAACAGCTCCCTGAAATAACGGGGAGTCAGATGCCGTCTTCCTCCAGGATGTGGAAGCTTGGAGGAGGCACGGGGTTTCAGGGGAAGGAGTGGGGACAGTCCCCCAAAGCTCCCTATTAAGTGCACGGGCGGTGTGCTGGGATCCTGTCACCTTTCCTTTCCTGTGGGGAAAGCACTGGCCTAGTCCGCGAGTCCGCCTGAGCACCAGAGTAAAGGGCCAAGCGATGCCTACACTGGGAGATCGTGGTGTGCATAGAGTGCCATCCAAGGCTACGCGCGCTATAGCAGCATCGTGGCTGTGTCTGCTTAGTTCGGCCTGGCAGTGTGATCCCAGGACGCGAACATGGAGCCCTGGAAAGCAAGGACCAAGAGGCACCAGCTCTCCCGCAGCTCTTCTTCCCTGAGGCAACTGAAGGCTTGCTGAGGAAGCAGCAGCGAAGTGCTGTTCGCTCCAAGCCAAAGCCTCTGCGAAAGCACAGCATTCGCTGAGAAATGTTCTGTGGGCTGCTGCTGCTTGCCTGAGCCCAGTCTCACGGTGGGAGAAACCCGCATACAGCGAAAGCCTCATTGCCTGGGCATCTCCCTGTGAAAGCACTGCGTTCCTTGGGAAATCAGAGTTGGGTTTGGGGATGCTGCTACTGCTTGCCTGAGCTAGACTCTGGAGCTCGGTGGAAGATACTCGCATGGAGCGAAATACCCTTTGCCCTAGCATACCCTCTGCCTGAGAGAGAAGCCAAGAGTGGGGAAGGCTCAGCACGCCGCCCCCAGAGAAGAGAAGGAGCCGTTGGCCTTGGGGTCAGGAAACGCTCGGGAAGCAGGATAACCTGCCGTGGCATTAACAGCAGGCCGGTGGCAAGACAAGTGTCACCTGCTCCATGTGCGGAGCGATGGAACCCCGGCTGCTAAGGAGACATGAGGGGACGACTAGGGCAGAGGAGCGTGAACCACTCTGAGGAAGGAGTCTGGGCAGAAGGCAGGCCTGTCCTGTGCCTCTGGTCGCAAGGGGAGATCATCTCCTTGGCCACCTGTCCCAAGGGCAGACTTGGGCTTGCCACCAGGTGCTATACCCGGAACGCGCAGAAACAAACCCATGGAGAAACGGGCAGTCAGATGCCGTCTTCCACCAAGATGTGGCAGCGATGTGGGTGGCAGTGCGTGTGCCGGGAAAGGAGTGGAGACAGTCCCCCACAGTTCCCTGTCCCAGTGCCCGGGCGTGTGCAGTGATCCTGTCACCTCCTCTCTCCTGTGGTGAAGGCACTGGCCTAGACCCCGAGTCTGCCTGTGCGCCAGAGCAAAAGGCAAAGCCTTACCTAACACAGTAGATGGTAATAGGCATAGAGTGCCATGCTAAGACATGCACGCTGCTGCAGGGTTGTGACTGTGTCTGCTTAGTTCGGCATAGCAAAGTGAACCCCGGGCGTGATCTTGAAGCCCGGGAAAGCAAGTCCCATGAGGCACCAGCTCTCCCGCCTCTCTTCTTCCCTGCCGCGACAGAGTGAACACCCAAAGCCTTTCTGAGGAAACAGCAGCGAAGTGCGGTTCGTGCCAAGCTGAAAACCTCTGCGAAAGCATAGCAGTCGCGGGGAAATCAGAGTCGGTTCTGTGGGCTGCTTTTGTTGCTTGCCTTAGCCTAGTATTCGCAGCACTATGGGAGCATACGGCATAGAGCGAAATCCTCTTTGCCCTGGGCATCGCATCTGGGAAAGCATAGCATTCTTTGCGAAACCAGATTCGGGTCTGAGGGATTCTCCTGTTGCCTGAGCTGGTCTCCTCAGCACGGTGTAGTAAACCCGCATGGAACGAAATCTTCTTTGCCTGTGCATCTCTCTGCCTGAGAGAGAAGCGAGCTTGCGCCTGTGGAAAGAGCCTTAAGGAAAGGGACTTGTCTTTCACGGCGCTCCCCAGGAGCATGTCTGTGAAAGGTGCAGCAAGCTGCCCAGTGAGAAGAGCAGGAGCCGTTGGCCTTCTGGTCTGGAAAAGGTTGCTAAGCAGGAGAGCCTTCCCAGGCAGGCACAGCGGCCAGTGACAATACAAGTGTCACTAGCTCCCTGTGCAGAGAAGGAAGTCTGGCCAGCTAAGGAGACAGGAGGGGATGAGGTGGGCAGGGCGCGTGGTCCTCTCGTAGAAAGGAGTCTGGGCGGAGAGCATGCCTGTCCTGAGCCTCTGGGCTTAAGGAGACAGCAGCTCCTTGGCCACCTGTCCCTGGGGCAGACATGCACTAGACACCATGCGCCTACCCTGAACTCGCAGAAACAGCTCCCTGAAATAACGGGGAGTCAGATGCCGTCTTCCTCCAGGATGTGGAAGCTTGGAGGAGGCACGGGGTTTCAGGGGAAGGAGTGGGGACAGTCCCCCAAAGCTCCCTATTAAGTGCACGGGCGGTGTGCTGGGATCCTGTCACCTTTCCTTTCCTGTGGGGAAAGCACTGGCCTAGTCCGCGAGTCCGCCTGAGCACCAGAGTAAAGGGCCAAGCGATGCCTACACTGGGAGATCGTGGTGTGCATAGAGTGCCATCCAAGGCTACGCGCGCTATAGCAGCATCGTGGCTGTGTCTGCTTAGTTCGGCCTGGCAGTGTGATCCCAGGACGCGAACATGGAGCCCTGGAAAGCAAGGACCAAGAGGCACCAGCTCTCCCGCAGCTCTTCTTCCCTGAGGCAACTGAAGGCTTGCTGAGGAAGCAGCAGCGAAGTGCTGTTCGCTCCAAGCCAAAGCATCTGCGAAAGCACAGCATTCGCTGAGAAATGTTCTGTGGGCTGCTGCTGCTTGCCTGAGCCCAGTCTCACGGTGGGAGAAACCCGAAAACAGTGAAAGCCTCATTGCCTGGGCATCTCCCTGTGAAAGCACTGCGTTCCTTGGGAAATCAGAGTTGGGTTTGGGGATGCTGCTACTGCTTGCCTGAGCTAGACTCCGGAGCTCGGTGGAAGATACTCGCATGGAGCGAAATACCCTTTGCCCTAGCATACCCTCTGCCTGAGAGAGAAGCCAAGAGTGGGGAAGGCTCAGCACGCCGCCCCCGGAGAAGAGAAGGAGCCGTTGGCCTTGGGGTCAGGAAACGCTCGGGAAGCAGGATAACCTGCCGTGGCATTAACAGCAGGCCGGTGGCAAGACAAGTGTCACCTGCTCCATGTGCGGAGCGATGGAACCCCGGCTGCTAAGGAGACATGAGGGGACGACTAGGGCAGAGGAGCGTGAACCACTCTGAGGAAGGAGTCTGGGCAGAAGGCAGGCCTGTCCTGTGCCTCTGGTCGCAAGGGGAGATCATCTCCTTGGCCACCTGTCCCAAGGGCAGACTTGGGCATGCCACCAGGTGCTATACCCGGAACGCGCAGAAATAAACCCATGGAGAAACGGGCAGTCAGATGGCGTCTTCCACCAAGATGTGGCAGCGATGTGGGTGGCAGTGCGTGTGCCGGGAAAGGAGTGGAGACAGTCCCCCACAGTTCCCTGTCCCAGTGCCCGGGCGTGTGCAGTGATCCTGTCACCTCCTCTCTCCTGTGGTGAAGGCACTGGCCTAGACCCCGAGTCTGCCTGTGCGCCAGAGCAAAAGGCAAAGCCTTTCCTACCCCAGGAGATGGTAATAGGCATAGAGTGCCATGCTAAGACATGCACGCTGCTGCAGGGTTGGGACTCTGTCTGCTTAGTTCGGCAAAGCAAGGTGAACCCCGGGCGTGATCTAGAAGCCCGGGAAAGCAAGTCCCAAGAGGCACCAGCTCTCCCGCCTCTCTTCTTCCCTGCCGCAACAGAGTGAACACCCAAAGTTTTTCTGAAGAAACAGCAGCGAAGTGCTGTTCGTGCCAAGCTGAAAACCTCTGCGAAAGCATAGCAGTCGCGGGGAAATCAGAGTCGGTTCTGTGGGATGCTTTTGTTGCTTGCCTTAGCCTAGTATTCGCAGCACTATGGGAGCATACGGCATAGAGCGAAATCCTCTTTGCCCTGGGCATCGCCTCTGGGAAAGCATAGCATTCTTTGCGAAACCAGATTCGGGTCTGAGGGATTCTCCTGTTGCCTGAGCTGGTCTCCTCAGCACGGTGTAATAAACCCGCATGGAACGAAATCTTCTTTGCCTGTGCATCTCTCTGCCTGAGAGAGAAGCGAGCTTGCGCCTGTGGAAAGAGCCTTAAGGAAAGGGACTTGTCTTTCACGGTGCTCCCCAGGAGCATGTCTGTGAAAGGTGCAGCAAGCTGCCCAGTGAGAAGAGCAGGAGCCGTTGGCCTTCTGGTCTGGAAAAGGTTGCTAAGCAGGAGAGCCTTCCCAGGCAGGCACAGCGGCCAGTGACAATACAAGTGTCACTAGCTCCCTGTGCAGAGAAAGAAGTCTGGCCGGCAAAGGAGACAGGTGGGGATGAGGTGGGCAGGGCGTGTGGTCCTCTCTTAGAAAGGAGTCTGGGCAGAGAGCATGCCTGTCCTGAGCCTCTGGGCTTAAGGAGACAGCAGCTCCTTGGCCACCTGTCCCTGGGGCAGACATGCACTAGCCACCAGGCGCCTACCCTGAACTCGCAGAAACAGCTCCCTGAAATAACGGGGAGTCAGATGCCGTCTTCCTCCAGGATGTGGAAGCTTGGAGGAGGCACGGGGTTTCAGGGGAAGGAGTGGGGACAGTCCCCCAAAGCTCCCTATTAAGTGCACGGGCGGTGTGCTGGGATCCTGTCACCTTTCCTTTCCTGTGGGGAAAGCACTGGCCTAGTCCGCGAGTCCGCCTGAGCACCAGAGTAAAGGGCCAAGCGATGCCTACACTGGGAGATCGTGGTGTGCATAGAGTGCCATCCAAGGCTACGCGCGCTATAGCAACATCATGGCTGTGTCTGCTTAGTTCGGCCTGGCAGGGTGATCCCAGGACGCGAACATGGATCCCTGGAAAGCAAGGACCAAGAGGCACCAGCTCTCCCGCAGCTCTTCTTCCCTGAGGCAACTGAAGGCTTGCTGAGGAAGCAGCAGCGAAGTGCTGTTCGCTCCAAGCCAAAGCATCTGCGAAAGCACAGCATTCGCTGAGAAATGTTCTGTGGGCTGATGCTGCTTGCCTGAGCGCAGTCACACGGTGGGAGAAACCCGCATACAGCGAAAGCCTCATTGCCTGGGCATCTCCCTGTGAAAGCACTGCGTTCCTTGGGAAATCAGAGTTGGGTTTGGGGATGCTGCTACTGCTTGCCTGAGCTAGACTCCGGAGCTCGGGGGAAGATACTCGCATGGAGCGAAATACCCTTTGCCCTAGCATACCCTCTGCCTGAGAGAGAAGCCAAGAGTGGGGAAGGCTCAGCACGCCTCCCCCGGAGAAGAGAAGGAGCCGTTGGCCTTGGGGTCAGGAAACGCTCGGGAAGCAGGATAACCTGCCGTGGCATTAACAGCAGGCCAGTGGCAAGACAAGTGTCACCTGCTCCATGTGCGGAGCGATGGAACCCCGGCTGCTATGGAGACATGAGGGGACGACTAGGACAGAGGAGCGTGAACCACTCTGAGGAAGGAGTCTGGGCAGAAGGCAGGCCTGTCCTGTGCCTCTGGTCGCAAGGGGAGATCATCTCCTTGGCCACCTGTCCCAAGGGCAGACTTGGGCTTGCCACCAGGTGCTATACCCGGAACGCGCAGAAACAAACCCATGGAGAAACGGGCAGTCAGATGCCGTCTTCCACCAAGATGTGGCAGCGATGTGGGTGGCAGTGCGTGTGCCGGGAAAGGAGTGGAGACAGTCCCCCACAGTTCCCTGTCCCAGTGCCCGGGCGTGTGCAGTGATCCTGTCACCTCCTCTCTCCTGTGGTGAAGGCACTGGCCTAGACCCCGAGTCTGCCTGTGCGCCAGAGCAAAAGGCAAAGCCTTTCCTACCCCAGGAGATGGTAATAGGCATAGAGTGCCATGCTAAGACATGCACGCTGCTGCAGGGTTGGGACTGTGTCTGCTTAGTTCGGCATAGCAAGGTGAACCCCGGGCGTGATCTTGAAGCCCGGAAAAGAAAGTCCCAAGAGGCACCAGCTCTCCCGCCTCTCTTCTTCCCTGCCGCGACAGAGTGAACACCCAAAGCCTTTCTGAGGAAACAGCAGCGAAGTGAGGTTCGTGCCAAGCTGGAAACCTCTGCGAAAGCATAGCAATCGCGGGGAAATCAGAGTCGGTTCTGTGGGCTGCTTTTGTTGCTTGCCTTAGCCTAGTATTCGCAGCACTATGGGAGCATACGGCATAGAGCGAAATCCTCTTTGCCCTGGGCATCGCCTCTGGGAAAGCATAGCATTCTTTGCGAAACCAGATTCGGGTCTGAGGGATTCTCCTGTTGCCTGAGCTGGTCTCCTCAGCACGGTGTAATAAACCCGCATGGAACGAAATCTTCTTTGCCTGTGCATCTCTCTGCCTGAGAGAGAAGCGAGCTTGCGCCTGTGGAAAGAGCCTTAAGGAAAGGGACTTGTCTTTCACGGTGCTCCCCAGGAGCAAGCTGCCCAGTGAGAAGAGCAGGAGCCGTTGGCCTTCTGGTCTGGAAAAGGTTGCTAAGCAGGAGAGCCTTCCCAGGCAGGCACAGCGGCCAGTGACAATACAAGTGTCACTAGCTCCCTGTGCAGAGAAGGAAGTCTGGCCAGCTAAGGAGACAGGAGGGGATGAGGTGGGCAGGGCGCGTGGTCCTCTCTTAGAAAGGAGTCTGGGCAGAGAGCATGCCTGTCCTGAGCCTCTGGGCTTAAGGAGACAGCAGCTCCTTGGCCACCTGTCCCTGGGGCAGACATGCACTAGCCACCAGGCGCCTACCCTGAACTCGCAGAAACAGCTCCCTGAAATAACGGGGAGTCAGATGCCGTCTTCCTCCAGGATGTGGAAGCTTGGAGGAGGCACGGGGTTTCAGGGGAAGGAGTGGGGACAGTCCCCCAAAGCTCCCTATTAAGTGCACGGGCGGTGTGCTGGGATCCTGTCACCTTTCCTTTCCTGTGGGGAAAGCACTGGCCTAGTCCGCGAGTCCGCCTGAGCACCAGAGTAAAGGGCCAAGCGATGCCTACACTGGGAGTTGGTGGTGTGCATAGAGTGCCATCCAAGGCTACGCGCGCTATAGCAGCATCGTGGCTGTGTCTGCTTAGTTCGGCCTGGCAGTGTGATCCCAGGACGCGAACATGGATCCCTGGAAAGCAAGGACCAAGAGGCACCAGCTCTCCCGCAGCTCTTCTTCCCTGAGGCAACTGAAGGCTTGCTGAGGAAGCAGCAGCGAAGTGCTGTTCGCTCCAAGCCAAAGCATCTGCGAAAGCACAGCATTCGCTGAGAAATGTTCTGTGGGCTGCTGCTGCTTGCCTGAGCCCAGTCTCACGGTGGGAGAAACCCGCATACAGCGAAAGCCTCATTGCCTGGGCATCTCCCTGTGAAAGCACTGCGTTCCTTGGGAAATCAGAGTTGGGTTTGGGGATGCTGCTACTGCTTGCCTGAGCTAGACTCCGGAGCTCGGGGGAAGATACTCGCATGGAGCGAAATACCCTTTGCCCTAGCATACCCTCTGCCTGAGAGAGAAGCCAAGAGTGGGGAAGGCTCAGCACGCCGCCCCCGGAAAAGAGAAGGAGCCGTTGGCCTTGGGGTCAGGAAACGCTCGGGAAGCAGGATAACCTGCCGTGGCATTAACAGCAGGCCAGTGGCAAGACAAGTGTCACCTGCTCCATGTGCGGAGCGATGGAACCCCGGCTGCTATGGAGACATGAGGGGACGACTAGGACAGAGGAGCGTGAACCACTCTGAGGAAGGAGTCTGGGCAGAAGGCAGGCCTGTCCTGTGCCTCTGGTCGCAAGGGGAGATCATCTCCTTGGCCACCTGTCCCAAGGGCAGACTTGGGCTTGCCACCAGGTGCTATACCCGGAACGCGCAGAAACAAACCCATGGAGAAACGGGCAGTCAGATGCCGTCTTCCACCAAGATGTCGCAGCGATGTGGGTGGCAGTGCGTGTGCCGGGAAAGGAGTGGAGACAGTCCCCCACAGTTCCCTGTCCCAGTGCCCGGGCGTGTGCAGTGATCCTGTCAACTCCTCTCTCCTGTGGTGAAGGCACTGGCCTAGACCCCGAGTCTGCCTGTGCGCCAGAGCAAAAGGCAAAGCCTTTCCTACCCCAGGAGATGGTAATAGGCATAGAGTGCCATGCTAAGACATGCACGCTGCTGCAGGGTTGGGACTGTGTCTGCTTAGTTCGGCATAGCAAGGTGAACCCCGGGCGTGATCTTGAAGCCCGGAAAAGAAAGTCCCAAGAGGCACCAACTCTCCCGCCTCTCTTCTTCCCTGCCGCGACAGAGTGAACACCCAAAGCCTTTCTGAGGAAACAGCAGCGAAGTGCGGTTCGTGCCAAGTTGGAAACCTCTGCGAAAGCATAGCAATCGCGGGGAAATCAGAGTCGGTTCTGTGGGCTGCTTTTGTTGCTTGCCTTAGCCTAGTATTCGCAGCACTATGGGAGCATACGGCATAGAGCGAAATCCTCTTTGCCCTGGGCATCGCCTCTGGGAAAGCATAGCATTCTTTGCGAAACCAGATTCGGGTCTGAGGGATTCTCCTGTTGCCTGAGCTGGTCTCCTCAGCACGGTGTAATAAACCCGCATGGAACGAAATCTTCTTTGCCTGTGCATCTCTCTGCCTGAGAGAGAAGCGAGCTTGCGCCTGTGGAAAGAGCCTTAAGGAAAGGGACTTGTCTTTCACGGTGCTCCCCAGGAGCAAGCTGCCCAGTGAGAAGAGCAGGAGCCGTTGGCCTTCTGGTCTGGAAAAGGTTGCTAAGCAGGAGAGCCTTCCCAGGCAGGCACAGCGGCCAGTGACAATACAAGTGTCACTAGCTCCCTGTGCAGAGAAGGAAGTCTGGCCAGCTAAGGAGACAGGAGGGGATGAGGTGGGCAGGGCGCGTGGTCCTCTCTTAGAAAGGAGTCTGGGCAGAGAGCATGCCTGTCCTGAGCCTCTGGGCTTAAGGAGACAGCAGCTCCTTGGCCACCTGTCCCTGGGGCAGACATGCACTAGCCACCAGGCGCCTACCCTGAACTCGCAGAAACAGCTCCCTGAAATAACGGGGAGTCAGATGCCGTCTTCCTCCAGGATGTGGAAGCTTGGAGGAGGCACGGGGTTTCAGGGGAAGGAGTGGGGACAGTCCCCCAAAGCTCCCTATTAAGTGCACGGGCGGTGGGCTGGGATCCTGTCACCTTTCCTTTCCTGTGGGGAAAGCACTGGCCTAGTCCGCGAGTCCGCCTGAGATCCAGAGTAAAGGGCCAAGCGATGCCTACACTGGGAGTTGGTGGTGTGCATAGAGTGCCATCCAAGGCTACGCGCGCTATAGCAGCATCGTGGCTGTGTCTGCTTAGTTCGGCCTGGCAGGGTGATCCCAGGACGCGAACATGGATCCCTGGAAAGCAAGGACCAAGAGGCACCAGCTCTCCCGCAGCTCTTCTTCCCTGAGGCAACTGAAGGCTTGCTGAGGAAACAGCAGCGAAGTGCTGTTCGCTCCAAGCCAAAGCCTCTGCGAAAGCACAGCATTCGCTGAGAAATGTTCTGTGGGCTGCTGCTGCTTGCCTGAGCCCAGTCTCACGGTGGGAGAAACCCGCATACAGCGAAAGCCTCATTGCCTGGGCATCTCCCTGTGAAAGCACTGCGTTCCTTGGGAAATCAGAGTTGGGTTTGGGGATGCTGCTACTGCTTGCCTGAGCTAGACTCCGGAGCTTGGTGGAAGATACTCGCATGGAGCGAAATACCCTTTGCCCTAGCATACCCTCTGCCTGAGAGAGAAGCCAAGAGTGGGGCAGGCTCAGCACGCCGCCCCCGGAGAAGAGAAGGAGCCGTTGGCCTTGGGGTCAGGAAACGCTCGGGAAGCAGGATAACCTGCCGTGGCATTAACAGCAGGCCGGTGGCAAGACAAGTGTCACCTGCTCCATGTGCGGAGCGATGGAACCCCGGCTGCTAAGGAGACATGAGGGGACGACTAGGGCAGAGGAGAGTGAACCACTCTGAGGAAGGAGTCTGGGCAGAAGGCAGGCCTGTCCTGTGCCTCTGGTCGCAAGGGGAGATCATCTCCTTGGCCACCTGTCCCAAGGGCAGACTTGGGCTTGCCACCAGGTGCTATACCCGGAACGCGCAGAAACAAACCCATGGAGAAACGGGCAGTCAGATGCCGTCTTCCACCAAGATGTGGCAGCGATGTGGGTGGCAGTGCGTGTGCCGGGAAAGGAGTGGAGACAGTCCCCCACAGTTCCCTGTCCCAGTGCCCGGGCGTGTGCAGTGATCCTGTCACCTCCTCTCTCCTGTGGTGAAGCACTGGCCTAGACCCCGAGTCTGCCTGTGCGCCAGAGCAAAAGGCAAAGCCTTTCCTACCCCAGGAGATGGTAATAGGCATAGAGTGCCATGCTAAGACATGCACGCTGCTGCAGGGTTGTGACTGTGTCTGCTTAGTTCGGCATAGCAAGGTGAACCCCGGGCATGATCTTGAAGCCCGGGAAAGCAAGTCCCAAGAGGCACCAGCTCTCCCGCCTCTCTTCTTCCCTGCCGCGACAGAGTGAACACCCAAAGCCTTTCTGAGGAAACAGCAGCGAAGTGCGGTTCGTGCCAAGCTGAAAACCTCTGCGAAAGCATAGCAATCGCGGGGAAATCAGAGTCGGTTCTGTGGGCTTCTTTTGTTGCTTGCCTTAGCCTAGTATTCGCAGCACTATGGGAGCATACGGCATAGAGCGAAATCCTCTTTGCCCTGGGCATCGCCTCTGGGAAAGCATAGCATTCTTTGCGAAACCAGATTCGGGTCTGAGGGATTCTCCTGTTGCCTGAGCTGGTCTCCTCAGCACGGTGTAATAAACCCGCATGGAACGAAATCTTCTTTGCCTGTGCATCTCTCTGCCTGAGAGAGAAGCGAGCTTGCGCCTGTGGAAAGAGCCTTAAGGAAAGGGACTTGTCTTTCACGGTGCTCCCCAGGAGCATGTCTGTGAAAGGTGCAGCAAGCTGCCCTGTGAGAAGAGCAGGAGCCGTTGGCCTTCTGGTCTGGAAAAGGTTGCTAAGCAGGAGAGCCTTCCCAGGCAGGCACAGCGGCCAGTGACAATACAAGTGTCACTAGCTCCCTGTGCAGAGAAGGAAGTCTGGCCAGCTAAGGAGACAGGAGGGGATGAGGTGGGCAGGGCGCGTGGTCCTCTCTTAGAAAGGAGTCTGGGCAGAGAGCATGCCTGTCCTGAGCCTCTGGGCTTAAGGAGACAGCAGCTCCTTGGCCACCTGTCCCTGGGGCAGACATGCACTAGCCACCAGAGGCATACCCTGAACTCGCAGAAACAGCTCCCTGAAATAACGGGGAGTCAGATGCCGTCTTCCTCCAGGATGTGGAAGCTTGGAGGAGGCACGGGGTTTCAGGGGAAGGAGTGGGGACAGTCCCCCAAGGCTCCCTATTAAGTGCACGGGTGGTGTGCTGGGATCCTGTCAACTTTCCTTTCCTGTGGGGAAAGCACTGGCCTAGTCCGCGAGTCCGCCTGAGCGCCAGAGTAAAGGGCCAAGTGATGCCTACACTGGGAGATGGTGGTGTGCATAGAGTGCCATCCAAGGCTACGCGCGCTATACAGCATCGTGGCTGTGTCTGCTTAGTTCGGCCTGGCAGGGTGATCCCCGGACGCGAACATGGATACCTGGAAATCAAGGACCAAGAGGCACCAGCTCTCCCGCAGCTCTTCTTCCTTGAGGCAACTGAAGGCTTGCTGAGGAAGCAGCAGCGAAGTGCTGTTCGCTCCAAGCCAAAGCCTCTGCGAAAGCACAGTATTTGCTGAGAAATGTTCTGTGGGCTGCTGCTGCTTGCCTGAGCCCAGTCTCACGGTGGGAGAAACCCGCATACAGCGAAAGCCTCATTGCCTGGGCATCTCCCTGTGAAAGCACTGCGTTCCTTGGGAAATCAGAGTTGGGTTTGGGGATGCTTCTACTGCTTGCCTGAGCTAGACTCCGGAGCTCGGTGGAAGATACTCGCATGGAGCGAAATACCCTTTGCCCTAGCATACCCTCTGCCTGAGAGAGAAGCCAAGAGTGGGGAAGGCTCAGCACGCCGCCCCCGGAGAAGAGAAGGAGCCGTTGGCCTTGGGGTCAGGAAACGCTCGGGAAGCAGGATAACCTGCCGTGGCATTAACAGCAGGCCGGTGGCAAGACAAGTGTCACCTGCTCCATGTGCGGAGCGATGGAACCCCGGCTGCTAAGGAGACATGAGGGGACGACTAGGGCAGAGGAGCGTGAACCACTCTGAGGAAGGAGTCTGGGCAGAAGGCAGGCCTGTCCTGTGCCTCTGGTCGCAAGGGGAGATCATCTCCTTGGCCACCTGTCCCAAGGGCAGACTTGGGCTTGCCACCAGGTGCTATACCCGGAACGCGCAGAAACAAACCCAGGGAGAAACGGGCAGTCAGATGCCGTCTTCCACCAAGATGTGGCAGCGATGTGGGTGGCAGTGCTTGTGCCGGGAAAGGAGTGGAGACAGTCCCCCACAGTTCCCTGTCCCAGTGCCCGGGCGTGTGCAGTGATCCTGTCACCTCCTCTCTCCTGTGGTGAAGGCACTGGCCTAGACCCCGAGTCTGCCTGTGCGCAAGAGCAAAAGGCAAAGCCTTACCTACCCCAGGAGATGGTAATAGGCATAAAGTGCCATGCTAAGACATGCACGCTGCTGCAGGGTTGTGACTGTGTCTGCTTAGTACGGCATAGCAAGGTGAACCCCGGGCGTGATCTTGAAGCCCGGGAAAGAAAGTCCCAAGAGGCACCAGCTCTCCCGCCTCTCTTCTTCCCCGCCGCGACAGAGTGAACACCCAAAGCCTTTCTGAGGTAACAGCAGCGAAGTGCGGTTCGTGCCAAGCTGAAAACCTCTGCGAAAGCATAGCAGTCGCGGGGAAATCAGATTCGGTTCTGTGGGCTGCTTTTGTTGCTTGCCTTAGCCTAGTATTCGCAGCACTATGGGAGCATACGGCATAGAGCGAAATCCTCTTTGCCCTGGGCATCGCCTCTGGGAAAGCATAGCATTCTTTGCGAAACCAGATTCGGGTCTGAGGGATTCTCCTGTAGCCTGAGCTGGTCTCCTCAGCACGGTGTAATAAACCCACATGGAACGAAAATTTCTTTGCCTGTGCATCTCTCTGCCTGAGAGAGAAGCGAGCTTGCGCCTGTGGAAAGAGCCTTAAGGAAAGGGACTTGTCTTCCACGGCGCTCCCCAGGAGCATGTCTGTGAAAGGTGCAGCAAGCTGCCCAGTGAGAAGAGCAGGAGCCGTTGGCCTTCTGGTCTGGAAAAGGTTGCTAAGCAGGAGAGCCTTCCCAGGCAGGCACAGCGGCCAGTGACAATACAAGTGTCACTAGCTCCCTGTGCAGAGAAGGAAGTCTGGCCAGCTAAGGAGACAGGAGGGGATGAGGTGGGCAGGGCGCGTGGTCCTCTCTTAGAAAGGAGTCTGGGCAGAGAGCATGCCTGTCCTGAGCCTCTGGGCTTAAGGAGACAGCAGCTCCTTGGCCACCTGTCCCTGGGGCAGACATGCACTAGCCACCAGAGGCATACCCTGAACTCGCAGAAACAGCTCCCTGAAATAACGGGGAGTCAGATGCCGTCTTCTTCCAGGAAGTGGAAGCTTGGAGGAGGCACGGGGTTTCAGGGGAAGGAGTGGGGACAGTCCCCCAAAGCTCCCTATTAAGTGCACGGGTGGTGTGCTGGGATCCTGTAACATTTCCTTTCCTGTGGGGAAAGCACTGGACTAGTCCGCGAGTCCGCCTGAGCGCCAGAGTAAAGGGCCAAGCGATGCCTACACTGGGAGATGGTGGTGTGCATAGAGTGCCATCCAAGGCTGCGCGCGCTATAGCAGCATCGTGGCTGTGTCTGCTTAGTTCGGCCTGGCAGTGTGATCCCAGGACGCGAACATGGATCCCTGGAAAGCAAGGACCAAGAGGCACCAGCTCTCCCGCAGCTCTTCTTCCCTGAGGCAACTGAAGGCTTGCTGAGGAAGCAGCAGCGAAGTGCTGTTCGCTCCAAGCCAAAGCCTCTGCGAAAGCACAGCATTCGCTGAGAAATGTTCTGTGGGCTGATGCTGCTTGCCTGAGCCCAGTCTCACGGTGGTAGAAACCCGCATACAGCGAAAGCCTCATTGCCTGGGCATCTCCCTGTGAAAGCACTGCGTTCCTTGGGAAATCAGAGTTGGGTTTGGGGATGCTGCTACTGCTTGCCTGAGCTAGACTCCGGAGCTCGGTGGAAGATACTCGCATGGAGCGAAATACCCTTTGCCCTAGCATAAGCTCTGCCTGAGAGAGAAGCCAAGAGTGGGGAAGGCTCAGCACGCCGCCCCCGGAGAAGAGAAGGAGCCGTTGGCCTTGGGGTCAGGAAACGCTCGGGAAGCAGGATAACCTGCCGTGGCATTAACAGCAGGCCAGTGGCAAGACAAGTGTCACCTGCTCCATGTGCGGAGCGATGGAACCCCGGCTGCTAAGGAGACCTGAGGGGACGACTAGGGCAGAGGAGCGTGAACCACTCTGAGGAAGGAGTCTGGGCAGAAGGCAGGCCTGTCCTGTGCCTCTGGTCGCAAGGGGAGATCATCTCCTTGGCCACCTGTCCCAAGGGCAGACTTGGGCTTGCCACCAGGTGCTATACTTGGAACGCGCAGAAACAAACCCATGGAGAAACGGGCAGTCAGATGCCGTCTTCCACCAAGATGTGGCAGCGATGTGGGTGGCAGTGCGTGTGCCGGGAAAGGAGTGGAGACAGTCCCCCACAGTTCCCTGTCCCAGTGCCCGGGCGTGTGCAGTGATCCTGTCACCTCCTCTCTCCTGTGGTGAAGGCACTGGCCTAGACCCCGAGTCTGCCTGTGCGCCAGAGCAAAAGGCAAAGCCTTACCTACCCCAGGAGATGGTAATAGGCATAGAGTGCCATGCTAAGACATGCACGCTGCTGCAGGGTTGTGACTGTGTCTGCTTAGTTCGGCATAGCAAAGTGAACCCCGGGCGTGATCTTGAAGCCCGGGAAAGCAAGTCCCAAGAGGCACCAGCTCTCCCGCCTCTCTTCTTCCCTGCCGCGACAGAGTGAACACCCAAAGTTTTTCTGAGGAAACAGCAGCGAAGTGCGGTTCGTGCCAAGCTGAAAACCTCTGCGAAAGCATAGCAGTCGCGGGGAAATCAGAGTCGGTTCTGTGGGCTGCTTTTGTTGCTTGCCTTAGCCTAGTATTCGCAGCACTATGGGAGCATACGGCATAGAGCGAAATCCTCTTTGCCCTGGGCATCGCCTCTGGGAAAGCATAGCATTCTTTGCGAAACCAGATTCGGGTCTGAGGGATTCTCCTGTTGCCTGAGCTGGTCTCCTCAGCACGGTATAATAAACCCGCATGGAACGAAATCTTCATTGCCTGTGCATCTCTCTGCCTGAGAGAGAAGCGAGCTTGCGCCTGTGGAAAGAGCCTTAAGGAATGGGACTTGTCTTCCACGGCGCTCCCCAGGAGCATGTCTGTGAAAGGTGCAGCAAGCTGCCCAGTGAGAAGAGCAGGAGCCGTTGGCCTTCTGGTCTGGAAAAGGTTGCTAAGCAGGAGAGCCTTCCCAGGCAGGCACAGCGGCCAGTGACAATACAAGTGTCACTAGCTCCCTGTGCAGAGAAGGAAGTCTGGCCAGCTAAGGAGACAGGAGGGGATGAGGTGGGCAGGGCACGTGGTCCTCTCTTAGAAAGGAGTCTGGGCAGAGAGCATGCCTGTCCTGAGCCTCTGGGCTTAAGGAGACAGCAGCTCCTTGGCCACCTGTCCCTGAGGCAGACATGCACTAGCCACCAGGCGACTACACTGAACTCGCAGAAACAGCTCCCTGAAATAACGGGGAGTCAGATGCCGTCTTCCTCCAGGATGTGGAAGCTTGGAGGAGGAACGGGGTTTCAGGGGAAGGAGTGGGGACAGTCCCCCAAAGCTCCCTATTAAGTGCACGGGCGGTGTGCTGGGAACCTGTCACCTTTCCTTTCCTGTGGGGAAAGCACTGGCCTAGTCCGCGACTCTGCCTGAGCGCCAGAGTAAAGGGCCAAGCGATGCCTTCACTGGTAGATGGTGGTGTGCATAGAGTGCCATCCAAGGTTACGCGCGCTATAGCAGCATCGTGGCTGTGTCTGCTTAGTTTGGCCTGGCAGGGTGATCCCAGGACGCGAACATGGATCCCTGGAAAGCAAGGACCAAGAGGCACCAGCTCTACCGCAGCTCTTCTTCCCTGAGGCCCCTGAAGGCTTGCTGAGGAGCAGTAGCGAAGTGCTGTTCGCTCCAAGCCAAAGCCTCTGCGAAAGCACAGCATTCGCTGAGAAATGTTCTGTGGGCTGCTGCTGCTTGCCTGAGCCCAGTCTCACGGTGGGAGAAACCCGCATACAGTGAAAGCTTCATCTCCCTGTGAAAGCACTGCGTTCCTTGAGAAATCAGAGTTGGGTTTGGGGATGCTGCTACTGCTTGCCTGAGCTAGACTCCGGAGCTCGGTGGAAGATACTCGCATGGAGCGAAATACTCTTTGCCCTAGCATACCCTCTGCCTGAGAGAGAAGCCAAGAGTGGGGAAGGCTCAGCCGCCGCCCCCGGAGAAGAGAAGGAGCCGTTGGCCTTGGGGTCAGGAAATGCTCGGGAAGCAGGATAACCTGCCGTGGCATTAACAGCAGGCCGGTGGCAAGACAAGTGTCACCTGCTCCATGTGCGGAGCGATGGAACCCCGGCTGCTAAGGAGACATGAGGGGACGACTAGGGCAGAGGAGCGTGAACCACTCTGAGGAAGGAGTCTGGGCAGAAGGCAGGCCTGTCCTGTGCCTCTGGTCGCAAGGGGAGATCATCTCCTTGGCCACCTGTCCCAAGGGCAGACTTGGGCTTGCCACCAGGTGCTATACCCGGAACGCGCAGAAACAAACCCATGGAGAAACGGGCAGTCAGATGCCGTCTTCCACCAAGATGTGGCAGCGATGTGGGTGGCAGTGCGTGTGCCGGGAAAGGAGTGGAGACAGTCCCCCACAGTTCCCTGTCCCAGTGCCCGGGCGTGTGCAGTGATCCTGTCACCTCCTCTCTCCTGTGGTGAAGGCACTGGCCTAGACCCCGAGTCTGCCTGTGCGCCAGAGCAAAAGGCAAAGACTTTCCTACCCCAGGAGATGGTAATAGGCATAGAGTGCCATGCTAAGACATGCACGCTGCTGCAGGGTTGGGACTGTGTCTGCTTAGTTCGGCATAGCAAGGTGAACCCCGGGCGTGATCTTGAAGCCCGGGAAAGCAAGTCCCAAGAGGCACCAGCTCTCCCGCCTCTCTTCTTCCCTGCCGCGACAGAGTGAACACCCAAAGTTTTTCTGAAGAAACAGCAGCGAAGTGCGGTTCGTGCCAAGCTGAAAACCTCTGCGAAAGCATAGCAGTCGCGGGGAAATCAGAGTCGGTTCTGTGGGCTGCTTTTGTTGCTTGCCTTAGCCTAGTATTCGCAGCACTATGGGAGCATACGGCATAGAGCGAAATCCTCTTTGCCCTGGGCATCGCCTCTGGGAAAGCATAGCATTCTTTGCGAAACCAGATTCGGGTCTGAGGGATTCTACTGTTGCCTGAGCTGGTCTCCTCAGCACGGTGTAATAAACCCGCATGGAACGAAATCTTCTTTGCCTGTGCATCTCTCTGCCTGAGAGAGAAGCGAGCTTGCGCCTGTGGAAAGAGCCTTAAGGAAAGGGACTTGTCTTTCACGGTGCTCCCCAGGAGCAAGCTGCCCAGTGAGAAGAGCAGGAGCCGTTGGCCTTCTGGTCTGGAAAAGGTTGCTAAGCAGGAGAGCCTTCCCAGGCAGGCACAGCGGCCAGTGACAATACAAGTGTCACTAGCTCCCTGTGCAGAGAAGGAAGTCTGGCCAGCTAAGGAGACAGGAGGGGATGTGGTGGGCAGGGCGTGTGGTCCTCTCTTAGAAAGGAGTCTGGGCAGAGAGCATGCCTGTCCTGAGCCTCTGGGCTTAAGGAGACAGCAGCTCCTTGGCCACCTGTCCCTGGGGCAGACATGCACTAGCCACCAGGCGCCTACCCTGAACTCGCAGAAACAGCTCCCTGAAAAAACGCGGAGTCAGATGCCGTCTTCCTCCAGGATGTGGAAGCTTGGAGGAGGCACGGGGTTTCAGGGGAAGGAGTGGGGACAGTCCCCCAAAGCTCCCTATTAAGTGCACGGGCGGTGTGCTGGGATCCTGTCACCTTTCCTTTCCTGTGGGGAAAGCACTGGCCTAGTCCGCGAGTCCGCCTGAGATCCAGAGTAAAGGGCCAAGCGATGCCTACACTGGGAGATGGTGGTGTGCATAGAGTGCCATCCAAGGCTACGCGCGTTATAGCAGCATCGTGGCTGTGTCTGCTTAGTTCGGCCTGGCAGGGTGATCCCAGGACGCGAACATGGATCCCTGGAAAGCAAGGACCAAGAGGCACCAGCTCTCCCACAGCTCTTCTTCCCTGAGGCAACTGAAGGCTTGCTGAGGAAGCAGCAGCGAAGTGCTGTTCGCTCCAAGCCAAAGCCTCTGCGAAAGCACAGCATTCGCTGAGAAATGTTCTGTGGGCTGCTGCTGCTTGCCTGAGCCCAGTCTCACGGTGGGAGAAACCTGCATACAGCGAAAGCTTCATCTCCCTGTGAAAGCACTGCGTTCCTTGGGAAATCAGAGTTGGTTTGGGGATGCTGCTACTGCTTGCCTGAGCTAGACTCCGGAGCTCGGTGGAAGATACTCGCATGGAGCGAAATACCCTTTGCCCTAGCATACCCTCTGCCTGAGAGAGAAGCCAAGAGTGGGGAAGGCTCAGCCGCCGCCCCCGGAGAAGAGAAGGAGCCGTTGGCCTTGGGGTCAGGACGCTCGGGAAGCAGGATAACCTGCCGTGGCATTAACAGCAGGCCGGTGGCAAGACAAGTGTCACCTGCTCCATGTGCCGATCTATGGAACCCCGGCTGCTAAGGAGACATGAGGGGACGACTAGGGCAGAGGAGCGTGAACCACTCTGAGGAAGGAGTCTGGGCAGAAGGCAGGCCTGTCCTGTGCCTCTGGTCGCACGGGGAGATCATCTCCTTTGCCACCTGTCCCAAGGGCAGACTTGGGCTTGCCACCAGGTGCTATACCCGGAACGCGCAGAAACAAACCCATGGAGAAACGGGCAGTCAGATGCCGTCATCCACCAAGATGTGGCAGCGATGTGGGTGGCAGTGCGTGTGCCGGGAAAGGAGTGGAGACAGTCCCCCACAGTTCCCTGTCCCAGTGCCCGGGCGTGTGCAGTGATCCTGTCACCTCCTCTCTCCTGTGGTGAAGGCACTGGCCTAGACCCCGAGTCTGCCTGTGCGCCAGAGCAAAAGGCAAAGTCTTTCCTACCCCAGGAGATGGTAATAGGCATAGAGTGCCATGCTAAGACATGCACGCTGCTGCAGGGTTGGGACCGTGTCTGCTTAGTTCGGCATAGCAAGGTGAACCCCGTGCGTGATCTTGAAGCCCGGGAAAGCAAGTCCCAAGAGGCACCAGCTCTCCCGCCTCTCTTCTTCCCTGCCGCGAAAGAGTGAACACCCAAAGTTTTTCTGAGGAAACAGCAGCGAAGTGCGGTTCGTGCCAAGCTGAAAACCTCTGCGAAAGCATAGCAGTCGCGGGGAAATCAGAGTCGGTTCTGTGGGCTGCTTTTGTTGCTTGCCTAGCCTAGTATTCGCAGCACTATGGGAGCATACGGCATAGAGCGAAATCCTCTTTGCCCTGGGCATCGCCTCTGGGAAAGCATAGCATTCTTTGCGAAACCAGATTCGGGTCTGAGGGATTCTCCTGTTGCCTGAGCTGGTCTCCTCAGCACGGTGTAATAAACCCGCATGGAACGAAATCTTCTTTGCCTGTGCATCTCTCTGCCTGAGAGAGAAGCGAGCTTGCGCCTGTGGAAAGAGCCTTAAGGAAAGGGACTTGTCTTTCACGGTGCTCCCCAGGAGCAAGCTGCCCAGTGAGAAGAGCAGGAGCCGTTGGCCTTCTGGTCTGGAAAAGGTTGCTAAGCAGGAGAGCCTTCCCAGGCAGGCACAGCGGCCAGTGACAATACAAGTGTCACTAGCTCCCTGTGCAGAGAAGGAAGTCTGGCCAGCTAAGGAGACAGGAGGGGATGAGGTGGGCAGGGCGCGTGGTCCTCTCTTAGAAAGGAGTCTGGGCAGAGAGCATGCCTGTCCTGAGCCTCTGGGCTTAAGGAGACAGCAGCTCCTTGGCCACCTGTCCCTGGGGCAGACATGCACTAGCCACCAGGCGCCTACCCTGAACTCGCAGAAACAGCTCCCTGAAATAACGGGGAGTCAGATGCCGTCTTCCTCCAGGATGTGGAAGCTTGGAGGAGGCACGGGGTTTCAGGGGAAGGAGTGGGGACAGTCCCACAAGGCTCCCTATTAAGTGCACGGGTGGTGTGCTGGGATCCTGTCAACTTTCCTTTCCTGTGAGGAAAGCTCTGGCCTAGTCCGCGAGTCCGCCTGAGATCCAGAGTAAAGGGCCAAGCGATGCCTACACTGGGAGGTGGTGGTGTGCATAGAGTGCTATCCAAGGCTACGCGCGCTATAGCAGCATCGTGGCTGTGTCTGCTTAGTTCGGCCTGGCAGGGTGATCCCAGGACGCGACCATGGATCCCTGGAAAGCAAGGACCAAGAGGCACCAGCTCTCCCGCAGCTCTTCTTCCCTGAGGCAACTGAAGGCTTGCTGAGGAAGCAGCAGCGAGGTGCTGTTCGCTCAAAGCCAAATCCTCTGCAAAAGCACAGCATTCGCTGAGAAATGTTCTGTGGGCTGCTGCTGCTTGCCTGAGCCCAGTCTCACGGTGGGAGAAACCCGCATACAGCGAAAGCCTCATTGCCTGGGCATCTCCCTGTGAAAGCACTGCGTTCCTTGGGAAATCAGTGTTGGGTTTGGGGATGCTGCTACTGCTTGCCTGAGCTAGACTCCGGAGCTCGGTGGAAGATACTCACATGGAGCGAAATACCCTTTGCCCTAGCATACCCTCTGCCTGAGAGAGAAGCCAAGAGTGGGGAAGGCTCAGCACGCCGCCCCCGGAGAAGAGAAGGAGCCGTTGGCCTTGGGGTCAGGAAACGCTCGGGAAGCAGGATAACCTGCCGTGGCATTAACAGCAGGCCGGTGGCAATACAAGTGTCACCTGCTCCATGTGCGGAGCGATGGAACCCCGGCTGCTAAGGAGACATGAGGGGACGACTAGGGCAGAGGAGCGTGAACCACTCTGAGGAAGGAGTCTGGGCAGAAGGCAGGCCTGTCCTGTGCCTCTGGTCGCAAGGGGAGATCATCTCCTTGGCCACCTGTCCCAAGGGCAGACTTGGGCTTGCCACCAGGTGTTATACCCGGAACGCGCAGAAACAAACCCATGGAGAAACGGGCAGTCAGATGCCGTCTTCCACCAAGATGTGGCAGCGATGTGGGTGGCAGTGCGTGTGCCGGGAAAGGAGTGGAGACAGTCCCCCACAGTTCCCTGTCCCAGTGCCCGGGCGTGTGCAGTGATCCTGTCACCTCCTCTCTCCTGTGGTGAAGGCACTGGCCTAGACCCCGAGTCTGCCTGTGCGCCAGAGCAAAAGGCAAAGTCTTTCCTACCCCAGGAGATGGTAATAGGCATAGAGTGCCATGCTAAGACATGCACGCTGCTGCAGGGTTGGGACCGTGTCTGCTTAGTTCGGCATAGCAAGGTGAACCCCGTGCGTGATCTTGAAGCCCGGGAAAGCAAGTCCCAAGAGGCACCAGCTCTCCCGCCTCTCTTCTTCCCTGCCGCGAAAGAGTGAACACCCAAAGTTTTTCTGAGGAAACAGCAGCGAAGTGCGGTTCGTGCCAAGCTGAAAACCTCTGCGAAAGCATAGCAGTCGCGGGGAAATCAGAGTCGGTTCTGTGGGCTGCTTTTGTTGCTTGCCTAGCCTAGTATTCGCAGCACTATGGGAGCATACGGCATAGAGCGAAATCCTCTTTGCCCTGGGCATCGCCTCTGGGAAAGCATAGCATTCTTTGCGAAACCAGATTCGGGTCTGAGGGATTCTCCTGTTGCCTGAGCTGGTCTCCTCAGCACGGTGTAATAAACCCGCATGGAACGAAATCTTCTTTGCCTGTGCATCTCTCTGCCTGAGAGAGAAGCGAGCTTGCGCCTGTGGAAAGAGCCTTAAGGAAAGGGACTTGTCTTTCACGGTGCTCCCCAGGAGCAAGCTGCCCAGTGAGAAGAGCAGGAGCCGTTGGCCTTCTGGTCTGGAAAAGGTTGCTAAGCAGGAGAGCCTTCCCAGGCAGGCACAGCGGCCAGTGACAATACAAGTGTCACTAGCTCCCTGTGCAGAGAAGGAAGTCTGGCCAGCTAAGGAGACAGGAGGAGATGAGGTGGGCAGGGCGCGTGGTCCTCTCTTAGAAAGGAGTCTGGGCAGAGAGCATGCCTGTCCTGAGCCTCTGGGCTTAAGGAGACAGCAGCTCCTTGGCCACCTGTCCCTGGGGCAGACATGCACTAGCCACCAGGCGCCTACCCTGAACTCGCAGAAACAGCTCCCTGAAATAACGGGGAGTCAGATGCCGTCTTCCTCCAGGATGTGGAAGCTTGGAGGAGGCACGGGGTTTCAGGGGAAGGAGTGGGGACAGTCCCACAAGGCTCCCTATTAAGTGCACGGGTGGTGTGCTGGGATCCTGTCAACTTTCCTTTCCTGTGAGGAAAGCACTGGCCTAGTCCGCGAGTCCGCCTGAGATCCAGAGTAAAGGGCCAAGCGATGCCTACACTGGGAGGTGGTGGTGTGCATAGAGTGCTATCCAAGGCTACGCGCGCTATAGCAGCATCGTGGCTGTGTCTGCTTAGTTCGGCCTGGCAGGGTGATCCCAGGACGCGACCATGGATCCCTGGAAAGCAAGGACCAAGAGGCACCAGCTCTCCCGCAGCTCTTCTTCCCTGAGGCAACTGAAGGCTTGCTGAGGAAGCAGCAGCGAGGTGCTGTTCGCTCAAAGCCAAATCCTCTGCAAAAGCACAGCATTCGCTGAGAAATGTTCTGTGGGCTGCTGCTGCTTGCCTGAGCCCAGTCTCACGGTGGGAGAAACCCGCATACAGCGAAAGCCTCATTGCCTGGGCATCTCCCTGTGAAAGCACTGCGTTCCTTGGGAAATCAGTGTTGGGTTTGGGGATGCTGCTACTGCTTGCCTGAGCTAGACTCCGGAGCTCGGTGGAAGATACTCACATGGAGCGAAATACCCTTTGCCCTAGCATACCCTCTGCCTGAGAGAGAAGCCAAGAGTGGGGAAGGCTCAGCACGCCGCCCCCGGAGAAGAGAAGGAGCCGTTGGCCTTGGGGTCAGGAAACGCTCGGGAAGCAGGATAACCTGCCGTGGCATTAACAGCAGGCCGGTGGCAAGACAAGTGTCACCTGCTCCATGTGCGGAGCGATGGAACCCCGGCTGCTAAGGAGACATGAGGGGACGACTAGGGCAGAGGAGCGTGAACCACTCTGAGGAAGGAGTCTGGGCAGAAGGCAGGCCTGTCCTGTGCCTCTGGTCGCAAGGGGAGATCATCTCCTTGGCCACCTGTCCCAAGGGCAGACTTGGGCTTGCCACCAGGTGTTATACCCGGAACGCGCAGAAACAAACCCATGGAGAAACGGGCAGTCAGATGCCGTCTTCCACCAAGATGTGGCAGCGATGTGGGTGGCAGTGCGTGTGCCGGGAAAGGAGTGGAGACAGTCCCCCACAGTTCCCTGTCCCAGTGCCCGGGCGTGTGCAGTGATCCTGTCACCTCCTCTCTCCTGTGGTGAAGGCACTGGCCTAGACCCCGAGTCTGCCTGTGCGCCAGAGCAAAAGGCAAAGTCTTTCCTACCCCAGGAGATGGTAATAGGCATAGAGTGCCATGCTAAGACATGCACGCTGCTGCAGGGTTGGGACCGTGTCTGCTTAGTTCGGCATAGCAAGGTGAACCCCGGGCGTGATCTTGAAGCCCGGGAAAGCAAGTCCCAAGAGGCACCAGCTCTCCCGCCTCTCTTCTTCCCTGCCGCGAAAGAGTGAACACCCAAAGTTTTTCTGAGGAAACAGCAGCGAAGTGCGGTTCGTGCCAAGCTGAAAACCTCTGCGAAAGCATAGCAGTCGCGGGGAAATCAGAGTCGGTTCTGTGGGCTGCTTTTGTTGCTTGCCTAGCCTAGTATTCGCAGCACTATGGGAGCATACGGCATAGAGCGAAATCCTCTTTGCCCTGGGCATCGCCTCTGGGAAAGCATAGCATTCTTTGCGAAACCAGATTCGGGTCTGAGGGATTCTCCTGTTGCCTGAGCTGGTCTCCTCAGCACGGTGTAATAAACCCGCATGGAACGAAATCTTCTTTGCCTGTGCATCTCTCTGCCTGAGAGAGAAGCGAGCTTGCGCCTGTGGAAAGAGCCTTAAGGAAAGGGACTTGTCTTTCACGGTGCTCCCCAGGAGCAAGCTGCCCAGTGAGAAGAGCAGGAGCCGTTGGCCTTCTGGTCTGGAAAAGGTTGCTAAGCAGGAGAGCCTTCCCAGGCAGGCACAGCGGCCAGTGACAATACAAGTGTCACTAGCTCCCTGTGCAGAGAAGGAAGTCTGGCCAGCTAAGGAGACAGGAGGAGATGAGGTGGGCAGGGCGCGTGGTCCTCTCTTAGAAAGGAGTCTGGGCAGAGAGCATGCCTGTCCTGAGCCTCTGGGCTTAAGGAGACAGCAGCTCCTTGGCCACCTGTCCCTGGGGCAGACATGCACTAGCCACCAGGCGCCTACCCTGAACTCGCAGAAACAGCTCCCTGAAATAACGGGGAGTCAGATGCCGTCTTCCTCCAGGATGTGGAAGCTTGGAGGAGGCACGGGGTTTCAGGGGAAGGAGTGGGGACAGTCCCACAAGGCTCCCTATTAAGTGCACGGGTGGTGTGCTGGGATCCTGTCAACTTTCCTTTCCTGTGAGGAAAGCACTGGCCTAGTCCGCGAGTCCGCCTGAGATCCAGAGTAAAGGGCCAAGCGATGCCTACACTGGGAGGTGGTGGTGTGCATAGAGTGCTATCCAAGGCTACGCGCGCTATAGCAGCATCGTGGCTGTGTCTGCTTAGTTCGGCCTGGCAGGGTGATCCCAGGACGCGACCATGGATCCCTGGAAAGCAAGGACCAAGAGGCACCAGCTCTCCCGCAGCTCTTCTTCCCTGAGGCAACTGAAGGCTTGCTGAGGAAGCAGCAGCGAGGTGCTGTTCGCTCAAAGCCAAATCCTCTGCAAAAGCACAGCATTCGCTGAGAAATGTTCTGTGGGCTGCTGCTGCTTGCCTGAGCCCAGTCTCACGGTGGGAGAAACCCGCATACAGCGAAAGCCTCATTGCCTGGGCATCTCCCTGTGAAAGCACTGCGTTCCTTGGGAAATCAGTGTTGGGTTTGGGGATGCTGCTACTGCTTGCCTGAGCTAGACTCCGGAGCTCGGTGGAAGATACTCACATGGAGCGAAATACCCTTTGCCCTAGCATACCCTCTGCCTGAGAGAGAAGCCAAGAGTGGGGAAGGCTCAGCACGCCGCCCCCGGAGAAGAGAAGGAGCCGTTGGCCTTGGGGTCAGGAAACGCTCGGGAAGCAGGATAACCTGCCGTGGCATTAACAGCAGGCCGGTGGCAAGACAAGTGTCACCTGCTCCATGTGCGGAGCGATGGAACCCCGGCTGCTAAGGAGACATGAGGGGACGACTAGGGCAGAGGAGCGTGAACCACTCTGAGGAAGGAGTCTGGGCAGAAGGCAGGCCTGTCCTGTGCCTCTGGTCGCAAGGGGAGATCATCTCCTTGGCCACCTGTCCCAAGGGCAGACTTGGGCTTGCCACCAGGTGTTATACCCGGAACGCGCAGAAACAAACCCATGGAGAAACGGGCAGTCAGATGCCGTCTTCCACCAAGATGTGGCAGCGATGTGGGTGGCAGTGCGTGTGCCGGGAAAGGAGTGGAGACAGTCCCCCACAGTTCCCTGTCCCAGTGCCCGGGCGTGTGCAGTGATCCTGTCACCTCCTCTCTCCTGTGGTGAAGGCACTGGCCTAGACCCCGAGTCTGCCTGTGCGCCAGAGCAAAAGGCAAAGTCTTTCCTACCCCAGGAGATGGTAATAGGCATAGAGTGCCATGCTAAGACATGCACGCTGCTGCAGGGTTGGGACCGTGTCTGCTTAGTTCGGCATAGCAAGGTGAACCCCGGGCGTGATCTTGAAGCCCGGGAAAGCAAGTCCCAAGAGGCACCAGCTCTCCCGCCTCTCTTCTTCCCTGCCGCGAAAGAGTGAACACCCAAAGTTTTTCTGAGGAAACAGCAGCGAAGTGCGGTTCGTGCCAAGCTGAAAACCTCTGCGAAAGCATAGCAGTCGCGGGGAAATCAGAGTCGGTTCTGTGGGCTGCTTTTGTTGCTTGCCTAGCCTAGTATTCGCAGCACTATGGGAGCATACGGCATAGAGCGAAATCCTCTTTGCCCTGGGCATCGCCTCTGGGAAAGCATAGCATTCTTTGCGAAACCAGATTCGGGTCTGAGGGATTCTCCTGTTGCCTGAGCTGGTCTCCTCAGCACGGTGTAATAAACCCGCATGGAACGAAATCTTCTTTGCCTGTGCATCTCTCTGCCTGAGAGAGAAGCGAGCTTGCGCCTGTGGAAAGAGCCTTAAGGAAAGGGACTTGTCTTTCACGGTGCTCCCCAGGAGCAAGCTGCCCAGTGAGAAGAGCAGGAGCCGTTGGCCTTCTGGTCTGGAAAAGGTTGCTAAGCAGGAGAGCCTTCCCAGGCAGGCACAGCGGCCAGTGACAATACAAGTGTCACTAGCTCCCTGTGCAGAGAAGGAAGTCTGGCCAGCTAAGGAGACAGGAGGGGATGAGGTGGGCAGGGCGCGTGGTCCTCTCTTAGAAAGGAGTCTGGGCAGAGAGCATGCCTGTCCTGAGCCTCTGGGCTTAAGGAGACAGCAGCTCCTTGGCCACCTGTCCCTGGGGCAGACATGCACTAGCCACCAGGCGCCTACCCTGAACTCGCAGAAACAGCTCCCTGAAATAACGGGGAGTCAGATGCCGTCTTCCTCCAGGATGTGGAAGCTTGGAGGAGGCACGGGGTTTCAGGGGAAGGAGTGGGGACAGTCCCACAAGGCTCCCTATTAAGTGCACGGGTGGTGTGCTGGGATCCTGTCAACTTTCCTTTCCTGTGAGGAAAGCACTGGCCTAGTCCGCGAGTCCGCCTGAGATCCAGAGTAAAGGGCCAAGCGATGCCTACACTGGGAGGTGGTGGTGTGCATAGAGTGCTATCCAAGGCTACGCGCGCTATAGCAGCATCGTGGCTGTGTCTGCTTAGTTCGGCCTGGCAGGGTGATCCCAGGACGCGACCATGGATCCCTGGAAAGCAAGGACCAAGAGGCACCAGCTCTCCCGCAGCTCTTCTTCCCTGAGGCAACTGAAGGCTTGCTGAGGAAGCAGCAGCGAGGTGCTGTTCGCTCAAAGCCAAATCCTCTGCAAAAGCACAGCATTCGCTGAGAAATGTTCTGTGGGCTGCTGCTGCTTGCCTGAGCCCAGTCTCACGGTGGGAGAAACCCGCATACAGCGAAAGCCTCATTGCCTGGGCATCTCCCTGTGAAAGCACTGCATTCCTTGGGAAATCAGTGTTGGGTTTGGGGATGCTGCTACTGCTTGCCTGAGCTAGACTCCGGAGCTCGGTGGAAGATACTCACATGGAGCGAAATACCCTTTGCCCTAGCATACCCTCTGCCTGAGAGAGAAGCCAAGAGTGGGGAAGGCTCAGCACGCCGCCCCCGGAGAAGAGAAGGAGCCGTTGGCCTTGGGGTCAGGAAACGCTCGGGAAGCAGGATAACCTGCCGTGGCATTAACAGCAGGCCGGTGGCAAGACAAGTGTCACCTGCTCCATGTGCGGAGCGATGGAACCCCGGCTGCTAAGGAGACATGAGGGGACGACTAGGGCAGAGGAGCGTGAACCACTCTGAGGAAGGAGTCTGGGCAGAAGGCAGGCCTGTCCTGTGCCTCTGGTCGCAAGGGGAGATCATCTCCTTGGCCACCTGTCCCAAGGGCAGACTTGGGCTTGCCACCAGGTGTTATACCCGGAACGCGCAGAAACAAACCCATGGAGAAACGGGCAGTCAGATGCCGTCTTCCACCAAGATGTGGCAGCGATGTGGGTGGCAGTGCGTGTGCCGGGAAAGGAGTGGAGACAGTCCCCCACAGTTCCCTGTCCCAGTGCCCGGGCGTGTGCAGTGATCCTGTCACCTCCTCTCTCCTGTGGTGAAGGCACTGGCCTAGACCCCGAGTCTGCCTGTGCGCCAGAGCAAAAGGCAAAGTCTTTCCTACCCCAGGAGATGGTAATAGGCATAGAGTGCCATGCTAAGACATGCACGCTGCTGCAGGGTTGGGACCGTGTCTGCTTAGTTCGGCATAGCAAGGTGAACCCCGGGCGTGATCTTGAAGCCCGGGAAAGCAAGTCCCAAGAGGCACTAGCTCTCCCACCTCTCTTCTTCCCTGCCGCGAAAGAGTGAACACCCAAAGTTTTTCTGAGGAAACAGCAGCGAAGTGCGGTTCGTGCCAAGCTGAAAACCTCTGCGAAAGCATAGCAGTCGCGGGGAAATCAGAGTCGGTTCTGTGGGCTGCTTTTGTTGCTTGCCTTAGCCTAGTATTCGCAGCACTATGGGAGAATACGGCATAGAGCGAAATCCTCTTTGCCCTGGGCATCGCCTCTGGGAATGCAGAGCATTCTTTGCGATACCAGATTCGGGTCTGAGGGATTCTCCTGTTGCCTGAGCTGGTCTCCTAAGCACGGTGTAATAAACCCGCATGGAACGAATTCTTCTTTGCCTGTGCATCTCTCTGCCTGAGAGAGAAGCGAGCTTGCGCCTGTGGAAAGAGCCTTAAGGAAAGGGACTTGTCTTTCACGGTGCTCCCCAGGAGCATGTCTGTGAAAGGTGCAGCAAGCTGCCCAGTGAGAAGAGCAGGAGCCGTTGGCCTTCTGGTCTGGAAAAGGTTGCTAAGCAGGAGAGCCTTCCCAGGCAGGCACAGCGGCCAGTGACAATACAAGTGTCACTAGCTCCCTGTGCAGAGAAGGAAGTCTGGCCAGCAAAGGAGACAGGAGGGGATGAGGTGGGCAGGGCGTGTGGTCCTCTCTTAGAAAGGAGTCTGGGCAGAGAGCATGCCTGTCCTGAGCCTCTGGGCTTAAGGAGACAGCAGCTCCTTGGCCACCTGTCCCTGGGGCAGACATGCACTAGCCACCAGGCGCCTACCCTGAACTCGCAGAAACAGCTCCCTGAAATAACGGGGAGTCAGATGCCGTCTTCCTCCAGGATGTGGAAGCTTGGAGGAGGCACGGGGTTTCAGGGGAAGGAGTGGGGACAGTCCCCCAAAGCTCCCTATTAAGTGCACGGGTGGTGTGCTGGGATCCTGTCACCTTTCATTTCCTGTGGGGAAAGCACTGGCCTAGTCCGCGAGTCCGCCTGAGCACCAGAGTAAAGGGCCAAGCGATGCCTACACTGGGAGATCGTGGTGTGCATAGAGTGCCATCCAAGGCTACGCGCGCTATAGCAGCATCGTGGCTGTGTCTGCTTAGTTCGGCCTGGCAGTGTGATCCCAGGACGTGAACATGGATCCCTGGAAAGCAAGGACCAAGAGGCACCAGCTCTCCCGCAGCTCTTCTTCCCTGAGGCAACTGAAGGCTTGCTGAGGAAGCAGCAGTGAAGTGCTGTTCGCTCCAAGCCAAAGCATCTGCGAAAGCACAGCATTCGCTGAGAAATGTTCTGTGGGCTGATGCTGCTTGCCTGAGCCCAGTCACACGGTGGTAGAAACCCGCATACTGCGAAAGCCTCATTGCCTGGGCATCTCCCTGTGAAAGCACTGCGTTCCTTGGGAAATCAGAGTTGGGTTTGGGGATGCTGCTACTGCTTGCCTGAGCTAGACTCCGGAGCTCGGTGGAAGATACTCGCATGGAGCGAAATACCCTTTGCCCTAGCATACCCTCTGCCTGAGAGAGAAGCCAAGAGTGGGGAAGGCTCAGCACGCCGCCCCCGGAGAAGAGAAGGAGCCGTTGGCCTTGGGGTCAGGAAACGCTCGGGAAGCAGGATAACCTGCCGTGGCATTAACAGCAGGCCAGTGGCAAGACAAGTGTCACCTGCTCCATGTGCGGAGCGATGGAACCCCGGCTGCTAAGGAGACATGAGGGGACGACTAGGGCAGAGGAGCGTGAACCACTCTGAGGAAGGAGTCTGGACAGAAGGCAGGCCTGTCCTGTGCCTCTGGTCGCAAGGGGAGATCATCTCCTTGGCCACCTGTCCCAAGGGCAGACTTGGGCTTGCCACCAGGTGCTATACCCGGAACGCGCAGAAACAAACCCATGGAGAAACGGGCAGTCAGATGCCGTCTTCCACCAAGATGTGGCAGCGATGTGGTGGCAGTGCGTGTGCCGGGAAAGGAGTGGAGACAGTCCCCCACAGTTCCCTGTCCCAGTGCCCGGGCGTGTGCAGTGATCCTGTCACCTCCTCTCTCCTGTGGTGAAGGCACTGGCCTAAACCCCGAGTCTGCCTGTGCGCCAGAGCAAAAGGCAAAGCCTTTCCTACCCCAGGAGATGGTAATAGGCATAGAGTGCCATGCTAAGACATGCACGCTGCTGCAGGGTTGGGACTGTGTCTGCTTAGTTCGGCATAGCAAGGTGAACCCTGGGAGTGATCTTGAAGCCCGGGAAAGCAAGTCCCAAGAGGCACCAGCTCTCCCGCCTCTCTTCTTCCCTGCCGCGACAGAGTGAACACCCAAAGTTTTTCTGAAGAAACAGCAGCGAAGTGCGGTTCGTGCCAAGCTGAAAACCTCTGCGAAAGCATAGCAGTCGCGGGGAAATCAGAGTCTGTTCTGTGGGCTGCTTTTGTTGCTTGCCTTAGCCTAGTATTCGCAGCACTATGGGAGCATACGGCATAGAGCGAAATCCTCTTTGCCCTGGGCATCGCCTCTGGGAAAGCATAGCATTCTTTGCGAAACCAGATTCGGGTCTGAGGGATTCTCCTGTTGCCTGAGCTGGTCTCCTCAGCACGGTGTAATAAACCCGCATGGAACGAAATCTTCTTTGCCTGTGCATCTCTCTGCCTGAGAGAGAAGCGAGCTTGCGCCTGTGGAAAGAGCCTTAAGGAAAGGGACTTGTCTTTCACGGTGCTCCCCAGGAGCATGTCTGTGAAAGGTGCAGCAAGCTGCCCAGTGAGAAGAGCAGGAGCCGTTGGCCTTCTGGTCTGGAAAAGGTTGCTAAGCAGGAGAGCCTTCCCAGGCAGGCACAGCGGCCAGTGACAATACAAGTGTCACTAGCTCCCTGTGCAGAGAAGGAAGTCTGGCCAGCAAAGGAGACAGGAGGGGATGAGGTGGGCAGGGCGTGTGGTCCTCTCTTAGAAAGGAGTCTGGGCAGAGAGCATGCCTGTCCTGAGCCTCTGGGCTTAAGGAGACAGCAGCTCCTTGGCCACCTGTCCCTGGGGCAGACATGCACTAGCCACCAGGCGCCTACCCTGAACTCGCAGAAACAGCTCCCTGAAATAACGGGGAGTCAGATGCCGTCTTCCTCCAGGATGTGGAAGCTTGGAGGAGGCACGGGGTTTCAGGGGAAGGAGTGGGGACAGTCCCCCAAAGCTCCCTATTAAGTGCAAGGGGGGTGTGCTGGGATCCTGTCACCTTTCCTTTCCTGTGGGGAAAGCACTGGCCTAGTCCGCGAGTCCGCCTGAGCACCAGAGTACAGGGCCAAGCGATGCCTACACTGGGAGATCGTGGTGTGCATAGAGTGCCATCCAAGGCTACGCGCGCTATAGCAACATCATGGCTGTGTCTGTTTAGTTCGGCCTGGCAGTGTGATCCCAGGACGCGAACATGGATCCCTGGAAAGCAAGGACCAAGAGGCACCAGCTCTCCCGCAGCTCTTCTTCCCTGAGGCAACTGAAGGCTTGCTGAGGAAGCAGCAGCGAAGTGCTTTTCGCTCCAAGCCAAAGCATCTGCGAAAGCACAGCATTCGCTGAGAAATGTTCTGTGGGCTGATGCTGCTTGCCTGAGCCCAGTCACACGGTGGGAGAAACCCGCATACAGCGAAAGCCTCATTGCCTGGGCATCTCCCTGTGAAAGCACTGCGTTCCTTGGGAAATCAGAGTTGGGTTTGGGGATGCTGCTACTGCTTGCCTGAGCTAGACTCCGGAGCTCGGTGGAAGATACTCGCATGGAGCGAAATACCCTTTGCCCTAGCATACTCTCTGCCTGAGAGAGAAGCCAAGAGTGGGGAAGGCTCAGCACGCCGCCCCCGGAGAAGAGAAGGAGCCGTTGGCCTTGGGGTCAGGAAACGCTCGGGAAGCAGGATAACCTGCCGTGGCATTACAGCAGGCCAGTGGCAAGACAAGTGTCACCTGCTCCATGTGCGGAGCGATGGAACCCCGGCTGCTAAGGAGACATGAGGGGACGACTAGGGCAGAGGAGCGTGAACCACTCTGAGGAAGGAGTCTGGACAGAAGGCAGGCCTGTCCTGTGCCTCTGGTCGCAAGGGGAGATCATCTCCTTGGCCACCTATCCCAAGGGCAGACTTGGGCTTGCCACCAGGTGCTATACCCGGAACGCGCAGAAACAAACCCATGGAGAAACGGGCAGTCAGATGTCGTCTTCCACCAAGATGTGGCAGCGATGTGGTGGCAGTGCGTGTGCCGGGAAAGGAGTGGAGACAGTCCCCCACAGTTCCCTGTCCCAGTGCCCGGTCGTGTGCAGTGATCCTGTCACCTCCTCTCTCCTGTGGTGAAGGCACTGGCCTAGACCCCGAGTCTGCCTGTGCGCCAGAGCAAAAGGTAAAGCCTTACCTACCCCAGGAGATGGTAATAGGCATAGAGTGCCATGCTAAGACATGCACGCTGCTGCAGGGTTGTGACTGTGTCTGCTTAGTACGGCATAGCAAGGTGAACCCTGGGCGTGATCTTGAAGCCCGGGAAAGCAAGTCCCAAGAGGCACCAGCTCTCCCGCCTCTCTTCTTCCCCGCCGCGACAGAGTGAACACCCAAAGCCTTTCTGAGGAAACAGCAGCGAAGTGCGGTTCGTGCCAAGCTGAAAACCTCTGCGAAAGCATAGCAGTCGCGGGGAAATCAGAGTCGGTTCTGTGGGCTGCTTTTGTTGCTTGCCTTAGCCTAGTATTCGCAGCACTATGGGAGCATACGGCATAGAGCGAAATCCTCTTTGCCCTGGGCATCGCCTCTGGGAAAGCATAGCATTCTTTGCGAAACCAGATTCGGGTCTGAGGGATTCTCCTGTTGCCTGAGCTGGTCTCCTCAGCACGGTGTAATAAACCCGCATGGAACGAAATCTTCTTTGCCTGTGCATCTCTCTGCCTGAGAGGGAAGCGAGCTTGCGCCTGTGGAAAGAGCCTTAAGGAAAGGGACTTGTCTTCCACGGCGCTCCCCAGGAGCATGTCTGTGAAAGGTGCAGCAAGCTGCCCAGTGAGAAGAGCAGGAGCCGTTGGCCTTCTGGTCTGGAAAAGGTTGCTAAGCAGGAGAGCCTTCCCAGGCAGGCACAGCGGCCAGTGACAATACAAGTGTCACTAGCTCCCTGTGCAGAGAAGGAAGTCTGGCCAGCTAAGGAGACAGGAGGGGATGTGGTGGGCAGGGCGCGTGGTCCTCTCTTAGAAAGGAGTCTGGGCAGAGAGCATGCCTGTCCTGAGCCTCTGGGCTTAAGGAGACAGCAGCTCCTTGGCCACCTGTCCCTGGGGCAGACATGCACTAGCCACCAGGCGCCTACCCTGAACTCGCAGTAACAGCTCCCTGAAATAACGGGGAGTCAGATGCCGTCTTCCTCCAGGATGTGGAAGCTTGGAGGAGACACGGGGTTTCAGGGTAAGGAGTGGGGACAGTCCCCCAAAGCTCCCTATTAAGTGCACGGGTGGTGTGCTGGGATCCTGTCACCTTTCATTTCCTGTGGGGAAAGCACTGGACTAGTCCGCGAGTCCGCCTGAGCGCCAGAGTAAAGGGCCAAGCGATGCCTACACTGGGAGATGGTGGTGTGCATAGAGTGCCATCCAAGGCTGCGCGCGCTATAGCAGCATCGTGGCTGTGTCTGCTTAGTTCGGCCTGGCAGTGTGATCCCAGGACGCGAACATGGATCCCTGGAAAGCAAGGACCAAGAGGCACCAGCTCTCCCGCAGCTCTTCTTCCCTGAGGCAACTGAAGGCTTGCTGAGGAAACAGCAGCGAAGTGCTGTTCGCTCCAAGCCAAAGCCTCTGAAAAAGCACAGCATTCGCTGAGAAATGTTCTGTGGGATGCTGCTGCTTGCCTGAGCCCAGTCTCACGGTGGAGAAACCCGCATACAGCGAAAGCCTCATTGCCTGGGCATCTCCCTGTGAAAGCACTGCGTTCCTTGGGAAATCAGAGTTGGGTTTGGGGATGCTGCTACTGCTTGCCTGAGCTAGACTCCGGAGCTCGGTGGAAGATACTCGCATGGAGCGAAATACCCTTTGCCCTAGCATACCCTCTGCCTGAGAGAGAAGCCAAGAGTGGGGAAGGCTCAGCACGCCGCCCCCGGAGAAGAGAAGGAGCCGTTGGCCTTGGGGTCAGGAAACGCTCGGGAAGCAGGAAAACCTGCCGTGGCATTAACAGCAGGCCGGTGGCAAGACAAGTGTCACCTGCTCCATGTGCGGAGCGATGGAACCCCGGCTGCTAAGGAGACATGAAGGGACGACTAGGGCAGAGGAGCGTGAACCACTCTGAGGAAGGAGTCTGGGCAGAAGGCAGGCGTGTCCTGTGCCTCTGGTCGCAAGGGGAGATCATCTCCTTGGCCACCTGTCCCAAGGGCAGACTTGGGCTTGCCACCAGGTGCTATACCCGGAACGCGCAGGAACAAACCCATGGAGAAACGGGCAGTCAGATGCCGTCTTCCACCAAGATGTGGCAGCGATGTGGGTGGCAGTGCGTGTGCCGGGAAAGGAGTGGAGACAGTCCCCCACAGTTCCCTGTCTCAGTGCCCGGGCGTGTGCAGTGATCCTGTCACCTCCTCTCTCCTGTGGTGAAGGCACTGGCCTAGACCTCGAGTCTGCCTGTGCGCCAGAGCAAAAGGCAAAGCCTTACCTACCCCAGGAGATGGTAATAGGCATAGAGTGCCATGCTAAGACATGCACGTTGCTGCAGGGTTGTGACTGTGTCTGCTTAGTTCGGCATAGCAAAGTGAACCCCGGGCGTGATCTTGAAGCCCGGGAAAGCAAGTCCCAAGAGGCACCAGCTCTCCCGCCTCTCTTCTTCCCTGCCGCGACAGAGTGAACACCCAAAGCCTTTCTGAAGAAACAGCAGCGAAGTGCGGTTCGTGCCAAGCTGAAAACCTCTGCGAAAGCATAGCAGTCGCGGGGAAATCAGAGTCGGTTCTGTGGGCTGCTTGTGTTGCTTGCCTTAGCCTAGTATTCTCAGCACTATGGGAGCATACGGCATAGAGCGAAATCCTCTTTGCCCTGGGCATCGCCTCTGGGAAAGCATAGCATTCTTTGCGAAACCAGATTCGGGTCTGAGGGATTCTCCTGTTGCCTGAGCTGGTCTCCTCAGCACGGTGTAATCAACCCGCATGGAAAGAAATCTTCTTTGCCTGTGCATCTCTCTGCCTGAGAGAGAAGCGAGCTTGCGCCTGTGGAAAGAGCCTTAAGGAAAGGGACTTGTCTTTCACGGTGCTCCCCAGGAGCATGTCTGTGAAAGGTGCAGCAAGCTGCCCAGTGAGAAGAGCAGGAGCCGTTGGCCTTCTGGTCTGGAAAAGGTTGCTAAGCAGGAGAGCCTTCCCAGGCAGGCACAGCGGCCAGGGACAATACAAGTGTCACTAGCTCCCTGTGCAGAGAAGGAAGTCTGGCCAGCAAAGGAGACAGGAGGGGATGAGGTGGGCAGGGCGTGTGGTCCTCTCTTAGAAAGGAGTCTGGGCAGAGAGCATGCCTGTCCTGAGCCTCTGGGCTTAAGGAGACAGCAGCTCCTTGGCCACCTGTCCCTGGGGCAGACATGCACTAGCCACCAGGCGCCTACCCTGAACTCGCAGAAACAGCTCCCTGAAATAACGGGGAGTCAGATGCCGTCTTCCTCCAGGATGTGGAAGCTTGGAGGAGGCACGGGGTTTCAGGGGAAGGAGTGGGGACAGTCCCCCAAAGCTCCCTATTAAGTGCACGGGCGTTGTGCTGGGATCCTGTCACCTTTCCTTTCCTGTGGGGAAAGCACTGGCCTAGTCCGCGAGTCCGCCTGAGCACCAGAGTAAAGGGCCAAGCGATGCCTACACTGGGAGATGGTGGTGTGCATAGAGTGCCATCCAAGGCTACGCGCGCTATAGCAGCATCGTGGCTGTGTCTGCTTAGTTCGGCCTGGCAGTGTGATCCCAGGACGCGAACATGGATCCCTGGAAAGCAAGGACCAAGAGGCACCAGCTCTCCCCCAGCTCTTCTTCCCTGAGGCAACTGAAGGCTTGCTGAGGAAGCAGCAGCGAAGTGCTGTTCGCTCCAAGCCAAAGCCTCTGCGAAAGCACAGCATTCGCTGAGAAATGTTCTGTGGGCTGATGCTGCTTGCCTGAGCCCAGTCACACGGTGGTAGAAACCCGCATACAGCGAAAGCCTCATTGCCTGGGCATCTCCCTGTGAAAGCACTGCATTCCTTGGGAAATCAGAGTTGGGTTTGGGGATGCTGCTACTGCTTGCCTGAGCTAGACTCCGGAGCTCGGTGGAAGATACTCGCATGGAGCGAAATACCCTTTGCCCTAGCATACCCTCTGCCTGAGAGAGAAGCCAAGAGTGGGGAAGGCTCAGCACGCCGCCCCCGGAGAAGAGAAGGAGCCGTTGGCCTTGGGGTCAGGAAACGCTCGGGAAGCAGGATAACCTGCCGTGGCATTAACAGCAGGCCAGTGGCAAGACAAGTGTCACCTGCTCCATGTGCGGAGCGATGGAACCCCGGCTGCTAAGGAGACATGAGGGGACGACTAGGGCAGAGGAGCGTGAACCACTCTGAGGAAGGAGTCTGGACAGAAGGCAGGCCTGTCCTGTGCCTCTGGTCGCAAGGGGAGATCATCTCCTTGGCCACCTGTCCCAAGGGCAGACTTGGGCTTGCCACCAGGTGCTATACCCGGAACGCGCAGAAACAAACCCATGGAGAAACGGGCAGTCAGATGCCGTCTTCCACCAAGATGTGGCAGCGATGTGGTGGCAGTGCGTGTGCCGGGAAAGGAGTGGAGACAGTCCCCCACAGTTCCCTGTCCCAGTGCCCGGTCGTGTGCAGTGATCCTGTCACCTCCTCTCTCCTGTGGTGAAGGCACTGGCCTAGACCCCGAGTCTGCCTGTGCGCCAGAGCAAAAGGCAAAGCCTTACCTACCCCAGGAGATGGTAATAGGCATAGAGTGCCATGCTAAGACATGCACGCTGCTGCAGGGTTGTGACTGTGTCTGCTTCGTTCGGCATAGCAAGGTGAACCCCGGGCGTGATCTTGATGCCCGGGAAAGCAAGTCCAAAGAGGCACCACCTCTCCCGCCTCTCTTCTTCCCTGCCGCGACAGAGTGAACACCCAAAGCCTTTCTGAGGAAACAGCAGCGAAGTGCGGTTCGTGCCAAGCTGAAAACCTCTGGAAAGCATAGCAGTCGCGGGGAAATCAGAGTCTGTTCTGTGGGCTGCTTTTGTTGCTTGCCTTAGCCTAGTATTCGCAGCACTATGGGAGCATACGGCATAGAGCGAAATCCTCTTTGCCCTGGGCATCGCCTCTGGGAAAGCATAGCATTCTTTGCGAAACCAGATTCGGGTCTGAGGGATTCTCCTGTTGCCTGAGCTGGTCTCCTCAGCACGGTGTAATAAACCCGCATGGAACGAAATCTTCTTTGCCTGTGCATCTCTCTGCCTGAGAGAAAAGCGAGCTTGCGCCTGTGGAAAGAGCCTTAAGGAAAGGGACTTGTCTTTCACGGCGCTCCCCAGGAGCATGTCTGTGAAAGGTGCAGCAAGCTGCCCAGTGAGAAGAGCAGGAGCCGTTGGCCTTCTGGTCTGGAAAAGGTTGCTAAGCAGGAGAGCCTTCCCAGGCAGGCACAGCGGCCAGTGACAATACAAGTGTCACTAGCTCCCTGTGCAGAGAAGGAAGTCTGGCCAGCTAAGGAGACAGGAGGGGATGAGGTGGGCAGGGCGCGTGGTCCTCTCTTAGAAAGGAGTCTGGGCAGAGAGCATGCCTGTCCTGAGCCTCTGGGCTTAAGGAGACAGCAGCTCCTTGGCCACCTGTCCCTGGGGCAGACATGCACTAGCCACCAGGCGCCTACCCGGAACTCGCAGAAACAGCTCCCTGAAATAACGGGGAGTCAGATGCCGTCTTCCTCCAGGATGTGGAAGCTTGGAGGAGGCACGGGGTTTCAGGGGAAGGAGTGGGGACAGTCCCCCAAAGCTCCCTATTAAGTGCACGGGCGGTGTGCTGGGAACCTGTCACCTTTCCTTTCCTGTGGGGAAAGCACTGGCCTAGTCCGCGAGTCCGCCTGAGCGCCAGAGTATAGGGCCAAGCGATGCCTTCACTGGGAGATGGTGGTGTGCATAGAGTGCCATCCAGGGCTTCGCGCGCTATAGCAGCATCGTGGCTGTGTCTGCTTAGTTCGGCCTGGCAGGGTGATCCCAGGACGCGAACATGGATCCCTGGAAAGCAAGGACCAAGAGGCACCAGCTCTCCCGCAGCTCTTCTTCCCTGAGGCAACTGAAGGCTTGCTGAGGAAGCAGCAGCGAAGTGCTTTTCGCTCCAAGCCAAAGCCTCTGCGAAAGCACAGCATTCGCTGAGAAATGTTCTGTGGGCTGCTGCTGCTTGCCTGAGCCCAGTCTCACGGTGGGAGAAACCCGCATACAGCGAAAGCCTCATTGCCTGGGCATCTCCCTGTGAAAGCACTGCGTTCCTTGGGAAATCAGAGTTGGGTTTGGGGATGCTGCTACTGCTTGCCTGAGCTAGACTCCGGAGCTCGGTGGAAGATACTCGCATGGAGCGAAATACCCTTTGCCCTAGCATACCCTCTGCCTGAGAGAGAAGCCAAGAGTGGGGAAGGCTCAGCACGCCGCCCCCGGAGAAGAGAAGGAGCCGTTGGCCTTGGGGTCAGGAAACGCTCGGGAAGCAGGATAACCTGCCGTGGCATTAACAGCAGGCCGAGGGCAAGACAAGTGTCACCTGCTCCATGTGCGGAGCGATGGAACCCCGGCTGCTAAGGAGACATGAGGGGACGGTTAGGGCAGAGGAGCGTGAACCACTCTGAGGAAGGAGTCTGGGCAGAAGGCAGGCCTGTCCTGTGCCTCTGGTCGCAAGGGGAGATCATCTCCTTGGCCACCTGTCCCAAGGGCAGACTTGGGCTTGCCACCAGGTGCTATACCCGGGACGCGCAGAAACAAACCCATGGAGAAACGGGCAGTCAGATGCCGTCTTCCACCAAGATGTGGCAGCGATGTGGGTGGCAGTGCGTGTGCCGGGAAAGGAGTGGAGACAGTCCCCCACAGTTCCCTGTCCCAGTGCCCGGGCGTGTGCAGTGATCCTGTCACCTCCTCTCTCCTGTGGTGAAGGCACTGGCCTAGACCCCGAGTCTGCCTGTGCGCCAGAGCAAAAGGCAAAGCCTTACCTACCCCAGGAGATGGTAATAGGCATAGAGTGCCATGCTAAGACATGCACGCTGCTGCAGGGTTGTGACTGTGTCTGCTTAGTTCGGCATGGCAAGGTGAACCCCGGGCGTGATCTTGAAGCCTGGGAAAGCAAGTCCCAAGAGGCACCAGCTCTCCCGCCTCTCTTCTTCCCTGCCGCGACAGAGTGAACACCCAAAGCCTTTCTGAGGAAACAGCAGCGAAGTGCGGTTCGTGCCAAGCTGAAAACTTCTGCGAAAGCATAGCAGTCGCGGGGAAATCAGAGTCGGTTCTGTGGGCTGCTTGTGTTGCTTGCCATAGCCTAGTATTCTCAGCACTATGGGAGCATACGGCATAGAGCGAAATCCTCTTTGCCCTGGGCATCGCCTCTGGGAAAGCATAGCATTCTTTGCGAAACCAGATTCGGGTCTGAGGGATTCTCCTGTTGCCTGAGCTGGTCTCCTCAGCACGGTGTAATCAACCCGCATGGAAAGAAATCTTCTTTGCCTGTGCATCTCTCTGCCTGAGAGAGAAGCGAGCTTGCGCCTGTGGAAAGAGCCTTAAGGAAAGGGACTTGTCTTTCACGGTGCTCCCCAGGAGCATGTCTGTGAAAGGTGCAGCAAGCTGCCCAGTGAGAAGAGCAGGAGCCGTTGGCCTTCTGGTCTGGAAAAGGTTGCTAAGCAGGAGAGCCTTCCCAGGCAGGCACAGCGGCCAGGGACAATACAAGTGTCACTAGCTCCCTGTGCAGAGAAGGAAGTCTGGCCAGCAAAGGAGACAGGAGGGGATGAGGTGGGCAGGGCGTGTGGTCCTCTCTTAGAAAGGAGTCTGGGCAGAGAGCATGCCTGTCTTGAGCCTCTGGGCTTAAGGAGACAGCAGCTCCTTGGCCACCTGTCCCTGGGGCAGACATGCACTAGCCACCAGGCGCCTACCCTGAACTCGCAGAAACAGCTCCCTGAAATAACGGGGAGTCAGATGCCGTCTTCCTCCAGGATGTGGAAGCTTGGAGGAGGCACGGGGTTTCAGGGGAAGGAGTGGGGACAGTCCCCCAAAGCTCCCTATTAAGTGCACGGGCGTTGTGCTGGGATCCTGTCACCTTTCCTTTCCTGTGGGGAAAGCACTGGCCTAGTCCGCGAGTCCGCCTGAGCACCAGAGTAAAGGGCCAAGCGATGCCTACACTGGGAGATGGTGGTGTGCATAGAGTGCCATCCAAGGCTACGCGCGCTATAGCAGCATCGTGGCTGTGTTGCTTAGTTCGGCCTGGCAGTGTGATCCCAGGACGCGAACATGGATCCCTGGAAAGCAAGGACCAAGAGGCACCAGCTCTCCCCCAGCTCTTCTTCCCTGAGGCAACTGAAGGCTTGCTGAGGAAGCAGCAGCGAAGTGCTGTTCGCTCCAAGCCAAAGCCTCTGCGAAAGCACAGCATTCGCTGAGAAATGTTCTGTGGGCTGATGCTGCTTGCCTGAGCCCAGTCACACGGTGGTAGAAACCCGCATACAGCGAAAGCCTCATTGCCTGGGCATCTCCCTGTGAAAGCACTGCGTTCCTTGGGAAATCAGAGTTGGGTTTGGGGATGCTGCTACTGCTTGCCTGAGCTAGACTCCGGAGCTCGGTGGAAGATACTCGCATGGAGCGAAATACCCTTTGCCCTAGCATACCCTCTGCCTGAGAGAGAAGCCAAGAGTGGGGAAGGCTCAGCACGCCGCCCCCGGAGAAGAGAAGGAGCCGTTGGCCTTGGGGTCAGGAAACGCTCGGGAAGCAGGATAACCTGCCGTGGCATTAACAGCAGGCCAGTGGCAAGACAAGTGTCACCTGCTCCATGTGCGGAGCGATGGAACCCCGGCTGCTAAGGAGACATGAGGGGACGACTAGGGCAGAGGAGCGTGAACCACTCTGAGGAAGGAGTCTGGACAGAAGGCAGGCCTGTCCTGTGCCTCTGGTCGCAAGGGGAGATCATCTCCTTGGCCACCTGTCCCAAGGGCAGACTTGGGCTTGCCACCAGGTGCTATACCCGGAACGCGCAGAAACAAACCCATGGAGAAACGGGCAGTCAGATGCCGTCTTCCACCAAGATGTGGCAGCGATGTGGTGGCAGTGCGTGTGCCGGGAAAGGAGTGGAGACAGTCCCCCACAGTTCCCTGTCCCAGTGCCCGGTCGTGTGCAGTGATCCTGTCACCTCCTCTCTCCTGTGGTGAAGGCACTGGCCTAGACCCCGAGTCTGCCTGTGCGCCAGAGCAAAAGGCAAAGCCTTACCTACCCCAGGAGATGGTAATAGGCATAGAGTGCCATGCTAAGACATGCACGCTGCTGCAGGGTTGTGACTGTGTCTGCTTCGTTCGGCATAGCAAGGTGAACCCCGGGCGTGATCTTGATGCCCGGGAAAGCAAGTCCAAAGAGGCACCACCTCTCCCGCCTCTCTTCTTCCCTGCCGCGACAGAGTGAACACCCAAAGCCTTTCTGAGGAAACAGCAGCGAAGTGCGGTTCGTGCCAAGCTGAAAACCTCTGGAAAGCATAGCAGTCGCGGGGAAATCAGAGTCTGTTCTGTGGGCTGCTTTTGTTGCTTGCCTTAGCCTAGTATTCGCAGCACTATGGGAGCATACGGCATAGAGCGAAATCCTCTTTGCCCTGGGCATCGCCTCTGGGAAAGCATAGCATTCTTTGCGAAACCAGATTCGGGTCTGAGGGATTCTCCTGTTGCCTGAGCTGGTCTCCTCAGCACGGTGTAATAAACCCGCATGGAACGAAATCTTCTTTGCCTGTGCATCTCTCTGCCTGAGAGAAAAGCGAGCTTGCGCCTGTGGAAAGAGCCTTAAGGAAAGGGACTTGTCTTTCACGGCGCTCCCCAGGAGCATGTCTGTGAAAGGTGCAGCAAGCTGCCCAGTGAGAAGAGCAGGAGCCGTTGGCCTTCTGGTCTGGAAAAGGTTGCTAAGCAGGAGAGCCTTCCCAGGCAGGCACAGCGGCCAGTGACAATACAAGTGTCACTAGCTCCCTGTGCAGAGAAGGAAGTCTGGCCAGCTAAGGAGACAGGAGGGGATGAGGTGGGCAGGGCGCGTGGTCCTCTCTTAGAAAGGAGTCTGGGCAGAGAGCATGCCTGTCCTGAGCCTCTGGGCTTAAGGAGACAGCAGCTCCTTGGCCACCTGTCCCTGGGGCAGACATGCACTAGCCACCAGGCGCCTACCCGGAACTCGCAGAAACAGCTCCCTGAAATAACGGGGAGTCAGATGCCGTCTTCCTCCAGGATGTGGAAGCTTGGAGGAGGCACGGGGTTTCAGGGGAAGGAGTGGGGACAGTCCCCCAAAGCTCCCTATTTAGTGCACGGGCGGTGTGCTGGGAACCTGTCACCTTTCCTTTCCTGTGGGGAAAGCACTGGCCTAGTCCGCGAGTCCGCCTGAGCGCCAGAGTATAGGGCCAAGCGATGCCTTCACTGGGAGATGGTGGTGTGCATAGAGTGCCATCCAGGGCTTCGCGCGCTATAGCAGCATCGTGGCTGTGTCTGCTTAGTTCGGCCTGGCAGGGTGATCCCAGGACGCGAACATGGATCCCTGGAAAGCAAGGACCAAGAGGCACCAGCTCTCCCGCAGCTCTTCTTCCCTGAGGCAACTGAAGGCTTGCTGAGGAAGCAGCAGCGAAGTGCTTTTCGCTCCAAGCCAAAGCCTCTGCGAAAGCACAGCATTCGCTGAGAAATGTTCTGTGGGCTGCTGCTGCTTGCCTGAGCCCAGTCTCACGGTGGGAGAAACCCGCATACAGCGAAAGCCTCATTGCCTGGGCATCTCCCTGTGAAAGCACTGCGTTCCTTGGGAAATCAGAGTTGGGTTTGGGGATGCTGCTACTGCTTGCCTGAGCTAGACTCCGGAGCTCGGTGGAAGATACTCGCATGGAGCGAAATACCCTTTGCCCTAGCATACCCTCTGCCTGAGAGAGAAGCCAAGAGTGGGGAAGGCTCAGCACGCCGCCCCCGGAGAAGAGAAGGAGCCGTTGGCCTTGGGGTCAGGAAACGCTCGGGAAGCAGGATAACCTGCCGTGGCATTAACAGCAGGCCGAGGGCAAGACAAGTGTCACCTGCTCCATGTGCGGAGCGATGGAACCCCGGCTGCTAAGGAGACATGAGGGGACGGTTAGGGCAGAGGAGCGTGAACCACTCTGAGGAAGGAGTCTGGGCAGAAGGCAGGCCTGTCCTGTGCCTCTGGTCGCAAGGGGAGATCATCTCCTTGGCCACCTGTCCCAAGGGCAGACTTGGGCTTGCCACCAGGTGCTATACCCGGGACGCGCAGAAACAAACCCATGGAGAAACGGGCAGTCAGATGCCGTCTTCCACCAAGATGTGGCAGCGATGTGGGTGGCAGTGCGTGTGCCGGGAAAGGAGTGGAGACAGTCCCCCACAGTTCCCTGTCCCAGTGCCCGGGCGTGTGCAGTGATCCTGTCACCTCCTCTCTCTTGTGGTGAAGGCACTGGCCTAGACCCCGAGTCTGCCTGTGCGCCAGAGCAAAAGGCAAAGCCTTACCTACCCCAGGAGATGGTAATAGGCATAGAGTGCCATGCTAAGACATGCACGCTGCTGCAGGGTTGTGACTGTGTCTGCTTAGTTCGGCATGGCAAGGTGAACCCCGGGCGTGATCTTGAAGCCTGGGAAAGCAAGTCCCAAGAGGCACCAGCTCTCCCGCCTCTCTTCTTCCCTGCCGCGACAGAGTGAACACCCAAAGCCTTTCTGAGGAAACAGCAGCGATGTGCGGTTCGTGCCAAGCTGAAAACTTCTGCGAAAGCATAGCAGTCGCGGGGAAATCAGAGTCGGTTCTGTGGGCTGCTTTTGTTGCTTGCCTTAGCCTAGTATTTGCAGCTATGGGAGCATACGTCATAGAGCGAAATCCTCTTTGCCCTGGGCATCGCCTCTGGGAAAGCATAGCATTCTTTGCGAAACCAGATTCGGGTCTGAGGGATTCTCCTGTTGCCTGAGCTGGTCTCCTCAGCACGGAGTAATAAACACGAATGGAAAGAAAACTTCTTTGCCTGTGCATCTCTCTGCCTGAGAAAGAAGCGAGCTTGCGCCTGTGGAAAGAGCCTTAAGGAAAGGGACTTGTCTTTCACGGTGCTCCCCAGGAGCAAGCTGCCCAGTGAGAAGAGCAGGAGCCGTTGGCCTTCTGGTCTGGAAAAGGTTGCTAAGCAGGAGAGCCTTCCCAGGCAGGCACAGCGGCCAGTGACAATACAAGTGTCACTAGCTCCCTGTGCAGAGAAGGAAGTCTGGCCAGCTAAGGAGACAGGAGGGGATGAGGTGGGCAGGGCGCGTGGTCCTCTCTTAGAAAGGAGTCTGGGCAGAGAGCATGCCTGTCCTGAGCCTCTGGGCTTAAGGAGACAGCAGCTCCTTGGCCACCTGTCCCTGGGGCAGACATGCACTAGCCACCAGGCGCCTACCCGGAACTCGCAGAAACAGCTCCCTGAAATAACGGGGAGTCAGATGCCGTCTTCCTCCAGGATGTGGAAGCTTGGAGGAGGCACGGGGTTTCAGGGGAAGGAGTGGGGACAGTCCCCCAAAGCTCCCTATTAAGTGCACGGGCGGTGTGCTGGGAACCTGTCACCTTTCCTTTCCTGTGGGGAAAGCACTGGCCTAGTCCGCGAGTCCGCCTGAGCGCCAGAGTATAGGGCCAAGCGATGCCTACACTGGGAGATGGTGGTGTGCATAGAGTGCCATCCAGGGCTTCGCGCGCTATAGCAGCATCGTGGCTGTGTCTGCTTAGTTCGGCCTGGCAGGGTGATCCCAGGACGCGAACATGGATCCCTGGAAAGCAAGGACCAAGAGGCACCAGCTCTCCCGCAGCTCTTCTTCCCTGAGGCAACTGAAGGCTTGCTGAGGAAGCAGCAGCGAAGTGCTTTTCGCTCCAAGCCAAAGCCTCTGCGAAAGCACAGCATTCGCTGAGAAATGTTCTGTGGGCTGCTGCTGCTTGCCTGAGCCCAGTCTCACGGTGGGAGAAACCCGCATACAGCGAAAGCCTCATTGCCTGGGCATCTCCCTGTGAAAGCACTGCGTTCTTTGGGAAATCAGAGTTGGGTTTGGGGATGCTGCTACTGCTTGCCTGAGCTAGACTCCGGAGCTCGGTGGAAGATACTCGCATGGAGCGAAATACCCTTTGCCCTAGCATACCCTCTGCCTGAGAGAGAAGCCAAGAGTGGGGAAGGCTCAGCACGCCGCCCCCGGAGAAGAGAAGGAGCCGTTGGCCTTGGGGTCAGGAAACGCTCGGGAAGCAGGATAACCTTCCGTGGCATTAACAGCAGGCCGGTGGCAAGACAAGTGTCACCTGCTCCATGTGCGGAGCGATGGAACCCCGGCTGCTAAGGAGATATGAGGGGACGACTAGGGCAGAGGAGCGTCAACCACTCTGAGGAAGGAGTCTGGGCAGAAGGCAGGCCTGTCCTGTGCCTCTGGTCGCAAGGGGAGATCATCTCCTTGGCCACCTGTCCCAAGGGCAGACTTGGGCTTGCCACCAGGTGCTATACCCGGAACGCGCAGAAACAAACCCATGGAGAAACGGGCAGTCAGATGCCGTCTTCCACCAAGATGTGGCAGCGATGTGGGTGGCAGTGCGTGTGCCGGGAAAGGAGTGGAGACAGTCCCCCACAGTTCCCTGTCCCAGTGCCCGGGCGTGTGCAGTGATCCTGTCACCTCCTCTCTCCTGTGGTGAAGGCACTGGCCTAGACCCCGAGTCTGCCTGTGTGCCAGAGCAAAAGGCAAAGCCTTACCTACCCCAGGAGATGGTAATAGGCATAGAGTGCCATGCTAAGACATGCACGTTGCTGCAGGGTTGTGACTGTGTCTGCTTAGTTCGGCATAGCAAAGTGAACCCCGGGCGTGATCTTGAAGCCCGGGAAAGCAAGTCCCAAGAGGCACCAGCTCTCCCGCCTCTCTTCTTCCCTGCTGCGACAGAGTGAACACCCAAAGCCTTTCTGAGGAAAACAGCAGCGAAGTGCGGTTCGTGCCAAGCTGAAAACCTCTGCGAAAGCATAGCAGTCGCGGGGAAATCAGAGTCGGTTCTGTGGGCTGCTTTTGTTGCTTGCCTTAGCCTAGTATTCGCAGCACTATGGGAGCATACGGCATAGAGCGAAATCCTCTTTGCCCTGGGCATCGCCTCTGGGAAAGCATAGCATTCTTTGCGAAACCAGATTCGGGTCTGAGGGATTCTCCTGTTGCCTGAGCTGGTCTCCTCAGCACGGTGTAATAAACCCGCATGGAACGAAATCTTCTTTGCCTGTGCATCTCTCTGCCTGAGAGAGAAGCGAGCTTGCGCCTGTGGAAAGAGCCTTAAGGAAAGGGACTTGTCTTTCACGGTGCTCCCCAGGAGCATGTCTGTGAAAGGTGCAGCAAGCTGCCCAGTGAGAAGAGCAGGAGCCGTTAGCCTTCTGGTCTGGAAAAGGTTGCTAAGCAGGAGAGCCTTCCCAGGCAGGCACAGCGGCCAGGGACAATACAAGTGTCACTAGCTCCCTGTGCAGAGAAGGAAGTCTGGCCAGCAAAGGAGACAGGAGGGGATGAGGTGGGCAGGGCGTGTGGTCCTCTCTTAGAAAGGAGTCTGGGCAGAGAGCATGCCTGTCCTGAGCCTCTGGGCCTAAGGAGACAGCAGCTCCTTGGCCACCTGTCCCTGGGGCAGACATGCACTAGCCACCAGGCGCCTACCCGGAACTCGCAGAAACAGCTCCCTGAAATAACGGGGAGTCAGATGCCGTCTTCCTCCAGGATGTGGAAGCTTGGAGGAGGCACGGGGTTTCAGGGGAAGGAGTGGGGACAGTCCCCCAAAGCTCCCTATTAAGTGCACGGGCGGTGGGCTGGGAACCTGTCACCTTTCCTTTCCTGTGGGGAAAGCACTGGCCTAGTCCGCGAGTCCGCCTGAGCACCAGAGTAAAGGGCCAAGCGATGCCTACACTGGGAGATGGTGGTGTGCATAGAGTGCCATCCAAGGCTACGCGCGCTATAGCAGCATCGTGGCTGTGTCTGCTTAGTTCGGCCTGGCAGTGTGATCCCAGGACGCGAACATGGATCCCTGGAAAGCAAGGACCAAGAGGCACCAGCTCTCCCCCAGCTCTTCTTCCCTGAGGCAACTGAAGGCTTGCTGAGGAAGCAGCAGCGAAGTGCTGTTCGCTCCAAGCCAAAGCATCTGCGAAAGCACAGCATTCGCTGAGAAATGTTCTGTGGGCTGATGCTGCTTGCCTGAGCCCAGTCACACGGTGGTAGAAACCCGCATACAGCGAAAGCCTCATTGCCTGGGCATCTCCCTGTGAAAGCACTGCGTTCCTTGGGAAATCAGAGTTGGGTTTGGGGATGCTGCTACTGCTTGCCTGAGCTAGACTCCGGAGCTCGGTGGAAGATACTCGCATGGAGCGAAATACCCTTTGCCCTAGCATACCCTCTGCCTGAGAGAGAAGCCAAGAGTGGGGAAGGCTCAGCACGCCGCCCCCGGAGAAGAGAAGGAGCCGTTGGCCTTGGGGTCAGGAAACGCTCGGGAAGCAGGATAACCTGCCGTGGCATTAACAGCAGGCCAGTGGCAAGACAAGTGTCACCTGCTCCATGTGCGGAGCGATGGAACCCCGGCTGCTAAGGAGACATGAGGGGACGACTAGGGCAGAGGAGCGTGAACCACTCTGAGGAAGGACTCTGGACAGAAGGCAGGCCTGTCCTGTGCTTCTGGTCGCAAGGGGAGATCATCTCCTTGGCCACCTGTCCCAAGGGCAGACTTGGGCTTGCCACCAGGTGCTATACCCGGAACGCGCAGAAACAAACCCATATAGAAACGGGCAGTCAGATGCCGTCTTCCACCAAGATGTGGCAGCGATGTGGTGGCAGTGCGTGTGCCGGGAAAGGAGTGGAGACAGTCCCCCACAGTTCCCTGTCCCAGTGCCCGGGCGTGTGCAGTGATCCTGTCACCTCCTCTCTCCTGTGGTGAAGGCACTGGCCTAGACCCCGAGTCTGCCTGTGCGCCAGAGCAAAAGGCAAAGCCTTACCTACCCCAGGAGATGGTAATAGGCATAGAGTGCCATGCTAAGACATGCACGCTGCTGCAGGGTTGTGACTGTGTCTGCTTCGTTCGGCATAGCAAGGTGAACCCCGGGCGTGATCTTGATGCCCGGGAAAGCAAGTCCCAAGAGGCACCACCTCTCCCGCCTCTCTTCTTCCCTGCCGCGACAGAGTGAACACCCAAAGCCTTTCTGAGGAAACAGCAGCGAAGTGCGGTTCGTGCCAAGCTGAAAACCTCTGGAAAGCATAGCAGTCGCGGGGAAATCAGAGTCGGTTCTGTGGGCTGCTTTTGTTGCTTGCCTTAGCCTAGTATTCGCAGCACTATGGGAGCATAGGGCATAGAGCGAAATCCTCTTTGCCCTGGGCATCGCCTCTGGGAAAGCATAGCATTCTTTGCGAAACCAGATTCGGGTCTGAGGGATTCTCCTGTTGCCTGAGCTGGTCTCCTCAGCACGGTGTAATAAACCCGCATGGAACGAAATCTTCTTTGCCTGTGCATCTCTCTGCCTGAGAGAAAAGCGAGCTTGCGCCTGTGGAAAGAGCCTTAAGGAAAGGGACTTGTCTTTCACGGCGCTCCCCAGGAGCATGTCTGTGAAAGGTGCAGCAAGCTGCCCAGTGAGAAGAGCAGGAGCCGTTGGCCTTCTGGTCTGGAAAAGGTTGCTAAGCAGGAGAGCCTTCCCAGGCAGGCACAGCGGCCAGTGACAATACAAGTGTCACTAGCTCCCTGTGCAGAGAAGGAAGTCTGGCCAGCTAAGGAGACAGGAGGGGATGAGGTGGGCAGGGCGCGTGGTCCTCTCTTAGAAAGGAGTCTGGGCAGAGAGCATGCCTGTCCTGAGCCTCTGGGCTTAAGGAGACAGCAGCTCCTTGGCCACCTGTCCCTGAGGCAGACATGCACTAGCCACCAGGCGCCTACCCGGAACTCGCAGAAACAGCTCCCTGAAATAACGGGGAGTCAGATGCCGTCTTCCTCCAGGATGTGGAAGCTTGGAGGAGGCACGGGGTTTCAGGGGAAGGAGTGGGGACAGTCCCCCAAAGCTCCCTATTAAGTGCACGGGCGGTGTGCTGGGAACCTGTCACCTTTCCTTTCCTGTGGGGAAAGCACTGGCCTAGTCCGCGAGTCCGCCTGAGCGCCAGAGTATAGGGCCAAGCGATGCCTTCACTGGGAGATGGTGGTGTGCATAGAGTGCCATCCAGGGCTTCGCGCGCTATAGCAGCATCGTGGCTGTGTCTGCTTAGTTCGGCCTGGCAGGGTGATCCCAGGACGCGAACATGGATCCCTGGAAAGCAAGGACCAAGAGGCACCAGCTCTCCCGCAGCTCTTCTTCCCTGAGGCAACTGAAGGCTTGCTGAGGAAGCAGCAGCGAAGTGCTTTTCGCTCCAAGCCAAAGCCTCTGCGAAAGCACAGCATTCGCTGAGAAATGTTCTGTGGGCTGCTGCTGCTTGCCTGAGCCCAGTCTCACGGTGGGAGAAACCCGCATACAGCGAAAGCCTCATTGCCTGGGCATCTCCCTGTGAAAGCACTGCGTTCCTTGGGAAATCAGAGTTGGGTTTGGGGATGCTGCTACTGCTTGCCTGAGCTAGACTCCGGAGCTCGGTGGAAGATACTCGCATGGAGCGAAATACCCTTTGCCCTAGCATACCCTCTGCCTGAGAGAGAAGCCAAGAGTGGGGAAGGCTCAGCACGCCGCCCCCGGAGAAGAGAAGGAGCCGTTGGCCTTGGGGTCAGGAAACGCTCGGGAAGCAGGATAACCTGCCGTGGCATTAACAGCAGGCCGAGGGCAAGACAAGTGTCACCTGCTCCATGTGCGGAGCGATGGAACCCCGGCTGCTAAGGAGACATGAGGGGACGGTTAGGGCAGAGGAGCGTGAACCACTCTGAGGAAGGAGTCTGGGCAGAAGGCAGGCCTGTCCTGTGCCTCTGGTCGCAAGGGGAGATCATCTCCTTGGCCACCTGTCCCAAGGGCAGACTTGGGCTTGCCACCAGGTGCTATACCCGGGACGCGCAGAAACAAACCCATGGAGAAACGGGCAGTCAGATGCCGTCTTCCACCAAGATGTGGCAGCGATGTGGGTGGCAGTGCGTGTGCCGGGAAAGGAGTGGAGACAGTCCCCCACAGTTCCCTGTCCCAGTGCCCGGGCGTGTGCAGTCATCCTGTCACCTCCTCTCTCCTGTGGTGAAGGCACTGGCCTAGACCCCGAGTCTGCCTGTGCGCCAGAGCAAAAGGCAAAGCCTTACCTACCCCAGGAGATGGTAATAGGCATAGAGTGCCATGCTAAGACATGCACGCTGCTGCAGGGTTGTGACTGTGTCTGCTTAGTTCGGCATGGCAAGGTGAACCCCGGGCGTGATCTTGAAGCCTGGGAAAGCAAGTCCCAAGAGTCACCAGCTCTCCCGCCTCTCTTCTTCCCTGCCGCAACAGAGTGAACTCCCAAAGCCTTTCTGAGGAAACAGCAGCGAAGTGCGGTTCGTGCCAAGCTGAAAACTTCTGCGAAAGCATAGCCGTCGCGGGGAAATCAGAGTCGGTTCTGTGGGCTGCTTTTGTTGCTTGCCTTAGCCTAGTATTCGTAGCACTATGGGAGCATACGGCATAGAGCGAAATCCTCTTGGCCCTGGGCATCGCCTCTGGGAAAGCATAGCATTCTTTGCGAAACCAGATTCGGGTCTGAGGGATTCTCCTGTTGCCTGAGCTGGTCTCCTCAGCACGGAGTAATAAACCCGAATGGAAAGAAAACTTCTTTGCCTGTGCATCTCTCTGCCTGAGAGAGAAGCGAGCTTGCGCCTTTGGAAAGAGCCTTAAGGAAAGGGACTTGTCTTTCACGGTGCTCCCCAGGAGCAAGCTGCCCAGTGAAAAGAGCAGGAGCCGTTGGCCTTCTGGTCTGGAAAAGGTTGCTAAGCAGGAGAGCCTTCCCAGGCAGGCACAGCGGCCAGTGACAATACAAGTGTCACTAGCTCCCTGTGCAGAGAAGGAAGTCTGGCCAGCTAAGGAGACAGGAGGGGATGAGGTGGGCAGGGCGCGTGGTCCTCTCTTAGAAAGGAGTCTGGGCAGAGAGCATGCCTGTCCTGAGCCTCTGGGCTTAAGGAGACAGCAGCTCCTTGGCCACCTGTCCCTGGGGCAGACATGCACTAGCCACCAGGCGCCTACCCTGAACTCGCAGAAACAGCTCCCTGAAATAACGGGGAGTCAGATGCCGTCTTCCTCCAGGATGTGGAAGCTTGGAGGAGGCACGGGGTTTCAGGGGAAGGAGTGGGGACAGTCCCCCAAAGCTCCCTATTAAGTGCACGGGCGGTGTGCTGGGATCCTGTCACCTTTCCTTTCCTGTGGGGAAAGCACTGGCCTAGTCCGCGAGTCCGCCTGAGCGCCAGAGTAAAGGGCCAAGCGATGCCTTCACTGGGAGATGGTGGTGTGCATAGAGTGCCATCCAGGGCTTCGCGCGCTATAGCAGCATCGTGGCTGTGTCTGCTTAGTTCGGCCTGGCAGGGTGATCCCAGGACGCGAACATGGATCCCTGGAAAGCAAGGACCAAGAGGCACCAGCTCTCCCACAGCTCTTCTTCCCTGAGGCAACTGAAGGCTTGCTGAGGAAGCAGCAGCGAAGTGCTTTTCGCTCCAAGCCACAGCCTCTGCGAAAGCACAGCATTCGCTGAGAAATGTTCTGTGGGCTGCTGCTGCTTGCCTGAGCCCAGTCTCACGGTGGGAGAAACCCGCATACAGCGAAAGCCTCATTGCCTGGGCATCTCCCTGTGAAAGCACTGCGTTCCTTGGGAAATCAGAGTTGGGTTTGGGGATGCTGCTACTGCTTGCCTGAGCTAGACTCCGGAGCTCGGTGGAAGATACTCGCATGGAGCAAAATACCCTTTGCCCTAGCATACCCTCTGCCTGAGAGAGAAGCCAAGAGTGGGGAAGGCTCAGCACGCCGCCCCCGGAGAAGAGAAGGAGCCGTTGGCCTTGGGGTCAGGAAACGCTCGGGAAGCAGGATAACCTGCCGTGGCATTAACAGCAGGCCGGTGGCAAGACAAGTGTCACCTGCTCCATGTGCGGAGCGATGGAACCCCGGCTGCTAAGGAGACATGAGGGGACGACTAGGGCAGAGGAGCGTGAACCACTCTGAGGAAGGAGTCTGGGCAGAAGGCAGGCCTGTCCTGTGCCTCTGGTCGCAAGGGGAGATCATCTCCTTGGCCACCTGTCCCAAGGGCAGACTTGGGCTTGCCACCAGGTGCTATACCCGGAACGCGCAGAAACAAACCCATGGAGAAACGGGCAGTCAGATGCCATCTTCCACCAAGATGTGGCAGCGATGTGGGTGGCAGTGCGTGTGCCTGGAAAAGAGTGGAGACAGTCCCCCACAGTTCCCTGTCCCAGTGCCCGGGCCTGTGCAGTGATCCTGTCACCTCCTCTCTCCTGTGGTGAAGGCAGTGGCCTAGACCCCGAGTCTGCCTGTGCGCCAGAGCAAAAGGCAAAGCCTTACCTACTCCAGGAGATGGTAATTGGCATAGAGTGCCATGGTAAGACATGCACGCTGCTGCAGGGTTGTGACTGTGTCTGCTTAGTTCGGCATGGCAAGGTGAACCCCGGGCGTGATCTTGAAGCCCGGGAAAGCAAGTCCCAAGAGGCACCAGCTCTCCCGCCTTTCTTCTTCCCTGCCGCGACAGAGTGAACACCCAAAGCCTTTCTGAGGAAACAGCAGCGAAGTGCGGTTCGTGCCAAGCTGAAAACCTCTGCGAAAGCATAGCAGTCGCGGGGAAATCAGAGTCGGTTCTGTGGGCTGCTTTTGTTGCTTGCCTTAGCCTAGTATTTGCAGCACTATGGGAGCATACGGCATAGAGCGAAATCCTCTTTGCCCTGGGCATCGCCTCTGGGAAAGCATAGCATTCTTTGCGAAACCAGATTCGGGTCTGAGGGATTCTCCTGTTGCCTGAGCTGGTCTCCTCAGCACGGTGTAATAAACCCGAATGGAACGAAATCTTCTTTGCCTGTACATCTCTCTGCCTGAGAGAGTAGCGAGCTTGCGCCTGTGGAAAGAGCCTTAAGGAAAGGGACTTGTCTTTCACGGTGCTCCCCAGAGGCAAGCTGCAAAGTGAAAAGAGCAGGAGCCGTTGGTCTTCTGGTCTGGAAAAGGTTGCTAAGCAGGAGAGCCTTCCCAGGCAGGCACAGCGGCCAGTGACAATACAAGTGTCACTAGCTCCCTGTGCAGAGAAGGAAGTCTGGCCAGCTAAGGAGACAGGAGGGGATGAGGTGGGCAGGGCGCGTGGTCCTCTCTTAGAAAGGAGTCTGGGCAGAGAGCATGCCTGTCCTGAGCCTCTGGGCTTAAGGAGACACCAGCTCCTTGGCCACGTGTCCCTGAGGCAGACATGCACTAGCCACCAGGCTCCTACCCTGAAGTCGCAGAAACAGCACCCTGAAATAACGGGGAGTCAGATGCCGTCTTCCTCCAAGATGTGGAAGCTTGGAGGAAGCACGGGGTTTTAGGGGAAGGAGTGGGACAGTCCCCCAAAGCTCCCTATTAAGTGCACGGGCGGTGTGCTGGGATCCTGTCACGTTTCCTTTCCTGTGGGGAAAGCACTGGCCTAGTCCGCGAGTCCGCCTGAGCGCCAGAGTAAAGGGCCAAGCGATGCCTACACTGGGAGATGGTGGTGTGCATAGAGTGCCATCCAGGGCTACGCGCGCTATAGCAGCATCGTGGCTGTGTCTGCTTAGTTCGGCCTGGCAGGGTGATCCCAGGACGCGAACATGGATCCCTGGAAAGCAAGGCCCAAGAGTCACCAGCTCTCCTGCAGCTCTTCTTCCCTGAGGCAACTGAAGGCTTGCTGAGGAAGCAGCAGCGAAGTGCTGTTCGCTCCAAGCCAAAGCCTCTGCGAAAGCACAGCATTCGCTGAGAAATGTTCTGTGGGCTGCTGCTGCTTGCCTGAGCCCAGGCTCACGGTTGGAGAAACCGGCATACAGCGAAAGCCTCATTGCCTGGGCATCTCCCTGTGAAAGCACTGAGTTCCTTGGGAAATCAGAGTTGGGATTGGGGATGCTGCTACTGCTTGCCTGAGCTAGACTCCGGAGCTCGGTGGAAGATACTCGCATGGAGCAAAATACCCTTTGCCCTAGCATACCCTCTGCCTGAGAGAGAAGCCAAGAGTGGGGAAGGCTCAGCACGCCGCCCCCGGAGAAGAGAAGGAGCCGTTGGCCTTGGGGTCAGGAAACGCTCGGGAAGCAGGATAACCTGCCGTGGCATTAACAGCAGGCTGGTGGTAAGACAAGTGTCACCTGCTCCATGTGCGGAGCGATGGAACCCCGGCTGCTAAGGAGACATGAGGGGACGACTAGGGCAGAGGAGCGTGAACCACTCTGAGGAAGGAGTCTGGGCAGAAGGCAGGCCTGTCCTGTGCCTCTGGTCGCGAGGGGAGATCATCTCCTTGGCCACCTGTCCCAAGGGCAGACTTGGGCTTGCCACCAGGTGCTATACCCGGAACGCGCAGGAACAAACCCATGGAGAAACGGGCAGTCAGATGCCGTCTTCCACCAAGATGTGGCAGCGATGTGGGTGGCAGTGCGTGTGCCGGGAAAGGAGTGGAGACAGTCCCCCACAGTTCCCTGTCCCAGTGCCCGGTCGTGTGCAGTGATCCTGTCACCTCCTCTCTCCTGTGGTGAAGGCACTGGCCTAGACCCCGAGTCTGCCTGTGCGCCAGAACAAAAGGCAAAGCCTTTCCTACCCCAGGAGATGGTAATAGGCATAGAGTGCCATGCTAAGACATGCACGCTGCTGCAGGGTTGTGACTGTGTCTGCTTAGTTCGGCAAGGCAAGGTGAACCCCGGGCGTGATCTTGAAGCCCGGGAAAGCAAGTCCCAAGAGGCACCAGCTCTCCCGCCTCTCTTCTTCCCTTCCGAGACAAAGTGAACACCCAAAGTTTTTGTGAGGAAACAGCAGCGAAGTGCGGTTCGTGCCAAGCTGAAAACCTCTGCAAAAGCATAGCAGTCGCGGGGAAATCAGAGTCGGTTCTGTGGGCTGCTTTTGTTGCTTGCCTTAGCCTAGTATTCGCAGCACTATGGGAGCATACGGCATAGAGCGAAATCCTCTTTGCCCTGGGCATCGCCTCTGGGAAAGCATAGCATTCTTTGCGAAACCAGATTCGGGTCTGAGGGATTCTCCTGTTGCCTGAGCTGGTCTCCTCAGCACGGTGTAATAAACCCGCATGGAACGAAATCTTCTTTTCCTGTGCATCTCTCTGCCTGAGAGAGAAGCGAGCTTGCGCCTGTGGAAAGAGCCTTAAGGAAAGGGACTTGTCTTTCACGGTGCTCCCCAGGAGCAAGCTGCCCAGTGAGAAGAGCAGGAGCCGTTGGCCTTCTGGTCTGGAAAGGTTGCTAAGCAGGGGAGCCTTCCCAGGCAGGCACAGCGGCCAGTGACAATACAAGTGTCACTAGCTCCCTGTGCAGAGAAGGAAGTCTGGCCAGCTAAGGAGACAGGAAGGGATGAGGTGGGCAGGGCGCGTGGTCCTCTCTTAGAAAGGAGTCTGGGCAGAGAGTATGCCTGTCCTAAGCCTCTGGGATTAAGGAAACAGCAGCTCCTTGGCCACCTGTCCCTGGGGCAGACATGCACTAGCCACCAGGCGCCTACACTGACCTCGCAGAAACAGCTACCTGAAATAACGGGGAGTCAGGTGCCGTCTTCCTCCAAGATGTGGAAGCTTGGAGGAAGCACGGGGTTTCAGGGGAAGGAGTGGGACAGTCCCCCAAAGCTCCCTATTAAGTGCACGGGCGGTGTGCTGGGATCCTGTCACGTTTCCTTTCCTGTGGGGAAAGCACTGACCTAGTCCGCGAGTCCGCCTGAGCGCCAGAGTAAAGGGCCAAGCGATGCCTACACTGGGAGATGGTGGTGTGCATAGAGTGCCGTCCAAGGCTACGCGTGCTATAGCAGCATCGTGGCTGTGTCTGCTTAGTTCGGCCTGGCAGGGTGATCCCAGGACGCGAACATGGAGCCTTGGAAAGCAAGGCCCAAGAGTCACCAGCTCTCCTGCAGCTCTTCTTCCCTGAGGCAACTGAAGGCTTGCTGAGGAAGCAGCAGCGAAGTGCTGTTCGCTCCAAGCCAAAGCCTCTGCGAAAGCACAGCATTCGCTGAGAAATGTTCTGTGGGCTGCTGCTGCTTGCCTGAGCCCAGTCTCACGGTGGGAGAAACCCGCATACAGCGAAAGCCTCATTGCCTGGGCATCTCCCTGTGAAAGCACTGCGTTCCTTGGGAAATCAGAGTTGGGTTTGGGGATGCTGCTACTGCTTGCCTGAGCTAGACTCCGGAGCTCGGTGGAAGATACTTGCATGGAGCAAAATACCCTTTGCCCTAGCATACCCTCTGCCTGAGAGAGAAGCCAAGAGTGGGAAAGGCTCAGCACGCTGCCCCCGGAGAAGAGAAGGATCCGTTGGCCTTGGGGTCAGGAAACGCTCGGGAAGCATGATAACCTGCCGTGGCATTAACAGCAGGCTGGTGGCAAGACAAGTATCACCTGCTCCATGTGCGGAGCGATGGAACCCCGGCTGCTAAGGAGACATGAGGGGACGACTAGGGCAGAGGAGCGTGAACCACTCTGAGGAAGGAGTCTGGGCAGAAGGCAGGCCTGTCCTGTGCCTCTGGTCGCAAGGGGAGATCATCTCCTTGGCCACCTGTCCCAAGGGCAGACTTGGGCTTGCCACCAGGTGCTATACCCGGAACGCGCAGAAACAAACCCATGGAGAAACGGGCAGTCAGATGCCGTCTTCCACCAAGATGTGGCAGCGATGTGGGTGGCAGTGCGTGTGCCGGGAAAGGAGTGGAGACAGTCCCCCACAGTTCCCTGTCCCAGTGCCCGGGCGTGTGCAGTGATCCTGTCACCTCCTCTCTCCTGTGGTGAAGGCACTGGCCTAGACCCCGAATCTGCCTGTGCGCCAGAGCAAAAGGCAAAGCCTTACCTACCCCAGGAGATGTTAATATGCATAGAGTGCCATGCTAAGACATGTACGCTGCTGCAGGGTTGTGACTGTTTCTGCTTAGTTCGGCATGACAAGGTGAACCCCGGGCGTGATCTTGAAGCCCGGGAAAGCAAGTCCCAAGAGGCACCAGCTCTCCCGCCTTTCTTCTTCCCTGCCGCGACAGAGTGAACACCCAAAGCCTTTCTGAGGAAACAGCAGCGAAGTGCGGTTCGTGCCAAGCTGAAAACCTCTGCGAAAGCATAGCAGTCGCGGGGAAATCAGAGTCGGTTCTGTGGGCTGCTTTTGTTGCTTGCCTTAGCCTAGTATTCGCAGCACTATGGGAGCATACGGCATAGAGCGAAATCCTCTTTGCCCTGGGCATCGCCTCTGGGAAAGCATAGCATTCTTTGCGAAACCAGATTCGGGTCTGAGGGATTCTCCTGTTGCCTGAGCTAGTCTCCTCAGCACGGTGTAATAAACCCGCATGGAACGAAATCTTCTTTGCCTGTGCATCTCTCTGCCTGAGAGAGAAGCGAGCTTGCGCCTGTGGAAAGAGCCTTAAGGAAAGGGACTTGTCTTTCACGGTGCTCCCCAGGAGCAAGCTGCCCAGTGAGAAGAGCAGGAGCCGTTGGCCTTCTGGTCTGGAAAAGGTTGCTAAGCAGGAGAGCCTTCCCAGGCAGGCACAGCGGCCAGTGACAATACAAGTGTCACTAGCTCCCTGTGCAGAGAAGGAAGTCTGGCCAGCTAAGGAGACAGGAGGGGATGAGGTGGGCAGGGCGCGTGGTCCTCTCTTAGAAAGGAGTCTGGGCAGAGAGCATGCCTGTCCTGAGCCTCTGGGCTTAAGGAGACAGCAGCTCCTTGGCCACCTGTCCCTGAGGCAGACATGCACTAGCCACCAGGCGCCTACACTGAACTCGCAGAAACAGCTCCCTGAAATAACGGGGAGTCAGATGCCGTCTTCCTCCAGGATGTGGAAGCTTGGAGGAGGCACGGGGTTTCAGTGGAAGGAGTGGGGACAGTCCCCCAAAGCTCCCTATTAAGTGCACGGGCGGTGTGCTGGGAACCTGTCACCTTTCCTTTCCTGTGGGGAAAGCACTGGCCTAGTCCGCGAGTCCGCCTGAGCGCCAGAGTAAATGGCCAAGCGATGCCTACACTGGGAGATGGTGGTGTGCATAGAGTGCCATCCAAGGCTACGCGCGCTATAGCAGCATCGTGGCTGTGTCTGCTTAGTTCGGCCTGGCAGGGTGATCCCAGGACGCGAACATGGATCCCTGGAAAGCAAGGACCAAGAGGCACCAGCTCTCCCGCAGCTCTTCTTCCCTGAGGCAACTGAAGGCTTGCTGAGGGGCAGCAGCGAAGTGCTATTCGCCCCAAGCCAAAGCCTCTGCGAAAGCACAGCATTCGCTGAGAAATGTTCTGTGGGCTGCTGCTGCTTGCCTGAGCCCAGTCTCACGGTGGGAGAAACCTGCATACAGCGAAAGCCTCATTGCCTGGGCATCTCCCTGTGAAAGCACTGCGTTCCTTGGAAATCAGAGTTGGGTTTGGGGATGCTGCTACTGCTTGCCTGAGCTAGACTCCGGAGCTCGGTGGAAGATAATCGCATGGAGCAAAGTACCCTTTGCCCTAGCATACCCTCTGCCTGAGAGAGAAGCCAAGAGTGGGGAAGGCTCAGCACGCCGCCCCCGGAGAAGAGAAGGATCCGTTGGCCTTGGGGTCAGGAAACGCTCGGGAAGCAGGATAACCTGCCGTGGCATTAACAGCAGGCCGGTGGCAAGACAAGTGTCACCTGCTCCATGTGCGGAGCGATGGAACCCCGGCTGCTAAGGAGACATGAGGGGACGACTAGGGCAGAGGAGCGTGAACCACTCTGAGGAAGGAGTCTGGGCAGAAGGCAGGCCTGTCCTGTGCCTCTGGTCCCAAGGGGAGATCATCTCCTTGGCCACCTGTCCCAAGGGCAGACTTGGGCTTGCCACCAGGTGCTATACCCGGAACGCGCAGAAACAAACCCATGGAGAAACGGGCAGTCAGATGCCGTCTTCCACCAAGATGTGGCAGCGATGTGGGTGGCAGTGCCTGTGCCGGGAAAGGAGTGGAGACAGTCCCCCACAGTTCCCTGTCCCAGTGCCCGGGCGTGTGCAGTGATCCTGTCACCTCCTCTCTCCTGTGGTGAAGGCACTGGCCTAGACACCGAGTCTGCCTGTGCGCCAGAGCAAAAGGCAAAGACTTTCCTAACCCAGGAGATGGTAATAGGCATAGAGTGCCATGCTAAGACATGCACGCTGCTGCAGGGTTGGGACTGTGTCTGCTTAGTTCGGCATAGCAAGGTTAACCCCGGGCGTGATCTTGAAGCCCGGGAAAGCAAGTCCCAAGAGGCACCAGCTCTCCCGCCTCTCTTCTTCCCTGCCGCGACAGAGTGAACACCCAAAGTTTTTCTGAAGAAACAGCAGCGAAGTGCGGTTCGTGCCAAGCTGAAAACCTCTGCGAAAGCATAGCAGTCGTGGGGAAATCAGAGTCGGTTCTGTGGGCTGCCTTTGTTGCTTGCCTTAGCCTAGTATTCGCAGCACTATGGGAGCATACGGCATAGAACGAAATCCTCTTTGCCCTGGGCATCGCCTCTGGGAAAGAATAGCATTCTTTGCGAACCAGATTCGGGTCTGAGGGATTCTCCTGTTGCCTGAGCTGGTCTCCTCAGCACGGTGTAATAAACCCGCATGGAACGAAATCTTCTTTGCCTGTGCATCTCTCTGCCTGAGAGAGAAGCGAGCTTGCGCCTGTGGAAAGAGCCTTAAGGAAAGGGACTTGTCTTTCACGGTGCTCCCCAGGAGCAAGCTGCCCAGTGAGAAGAGCAGGAGCCGTGGGCCTTCTGGTCTGGAAAAGGTTGCTAAGCAGGAGAGCCTTCCCAGGCAGGCACAGCGGCCAGTGACAATACAAGTGTCACTAGCTCCCTGTGCAGAGAAGGAAGTCTGGCCAGCTAAGGAGACAGGAGGGGATGAGGTGGGCAGGGCGCGTGGTCCTCTCTTAGAAAGGAGTCTGGGCAGAGAGCATGCCTGTCCTGAGCCTCTGGGCTTAAGGAGACAGCAGCTCCTTGGCCACCTGTCCCTGGGGCAGACATGCACTAGCCACCAGGCGCCTACCCTGAACTCGCAGAAACAGCTCCCTGAAATAACGGGGAGTCAGATGCCGTCTTCCTCCAGGATGTGGAAGCTTGGAGGAGGCACGGGGTTTCAGGGGAAGGAGTGTGGACAGTCCCCCAAAGCTCCCTATTAAGTGCACGGGCGGTGTGCTGGGATCCTGTCACCTTTCCTTTCCTGTGGGGAAAGCACTGGCCTAGTCCGCGAGTCCGCCTGAGCGCCAGAGTAAAGGGCCAAGCGATGCCTACACTGGGAGATGGTGGTGTGCATAGAGTGCCATCCAAGGCTACGCGCGCTATAGCAGCATCGTGGCTCTGTCTGCTTAGTTCGGCCTGGCACGGTGATCCCAGGACGCGACCATGGATCCCTGGAAAGCAAGGACCAAGAGGCACCAGCTCTCCCGCAGCTCTTCTTCCCTGAGGCAACTGAAGGCTTGCTGAGGAAGCAGCAGCGAAGTGCTGTTCGCTCCAAGCCAAAGCCTCTGCGAAAGCACAGCATTCGCTGAGAAATGTTCTGTGGGCTGCTGCTGCTTGCCTGAGCCCAGTCTCATGGTGGGAGAAACCCGCATACAGCGAAAGCTTCATCTCCCTGTGAAAGCACTGCGTTCCTTGGGAAATCAGAGTTGGGTTTGGGGATGCTGCTACTGCTTGCCTGAGCTAGACTCCGGAGCTCAGTGGAAGATACTCGCATGGAGCGAAATACCCTTTGCCCTAGCATACCCTCTGCCTGAGAGAGAAGCCAAGAGTGGGGAAGGCTCAGCCGCCGCCACCGGAGAAGAGAAGGAGCCGTTGGCCTTGGGGTCAGGAAATGCTCGGGAAGCAGGATAACCTGCGGTGGCATTAACAGCAGGCTGGTGGCAAGACAAGTGTCACCTGCTCCATGTGCGGAGCGATGGAACCCCGGCTGCTAAGGAGACATGAGGGGACGACTAGGGCAGAGGAGCGTGAACCACTCTGAGGAAGGAGTCTGGGCAGAAGGCAGGCCTGTCCTGTGCCTCTGGTCGCAAGGGGAGATCATCTCCTTGGCCACCTGTCCCAAGGGCAGACTTGGGCTTGCCACCAGGTGCTATACCCGGAACGCGCAGGAACAAACCCATGGAGAAACGGGCAGTCAAATGCCGTCTTCCACCAAGATGTGGCAGCGATGTGGGTGGCAGTGCGTGTGCTGGGAAAGGAGTGTAGACAGTCCCCCACAGTTCCCTGTCCCAGTGCCCGGGCGTGTGCAGTGATCCTGTCACCACCTCTCTCCTGTGGTGAAGGCACTGGCCTAGACCCCGAGTCTGCCTGTGCGCCAGAACAAAAGGCAAAGCCTTTCCTACCCCAGGAGATGGTAATAGGCATAGAGTGCCATGCTAAGACATGCACGCTGCTGCAGGGTTGTGACTGTGTCTGCTTAGTTCGGCATAGCAAGGTAAACCACGGGCGTGATCTTGAAGCCCGGGAAAGCAAGTCCCAAGAGGCACCAGATCTCCCGCCGCTCTTCTTCCCTGCCGAGACAAAGTGAACACCCAAAGTTTTTCTGAGGAAACAGCAGCGAAGTGCGGTTCGTGCCAAGCTGAAAACCTCTGCGAAAGCATAGCAGTCGCGGGGAAATCAGAGTCGGTTCTGTGGGCTGCTTTTGTTGCTTGCCTTAGCCTAGTATTTGCAGCACTATGGGAGCATACGGCATAGAGCGAAATCCTCTTTGCCCTGGGCATCGCCTCTGGGAAAGCATAGCATTCTTTGCGAAACCAGATTCGGGTCTGAGGGATTCTCCTGTTGCCTGAGCTGGTCTCCTCAGCACGGTGTAATAAACCCGCATGGAACGAAATCTTCTTTGCCTGTGCATCTCTCTGCCTGAGAGAGAAGCGAGCTTGCGCCTGTGGAAAGAGCCTTAAGGAAAGGGACTTGTCTTTCACGGTGCTCCCCAGGAGCAAGCTGCCCAGTGAGAAGAGCAGGAGCCGTTGGCCTTCTGGTCTGGAAAAGGTTGCTAAGCAGGAGAGCCTTCCCAGGCAGGCACAGCGGCCAGTGACAATACAAGTGTCACTAGCTCCCTGTGCAGAGAAGGAAGTCTGGCCAGCTAAGGAGACAGGAGGGGATGAGGTGGGCAGGGCGCGTGGTCCTCTCTTAGAAAGGAGTCTGGGCAGAGAGCATGCCTGTCCTGAGCCTCTGGGCTTAAGGAGACAGCAGCTCCTTGGCCACCTGTCTCTGAGGCAGACATGCACTAGCCACCAGGCGCCTACACTGAACTCGCAGAAACAGCTCCCTGAAATAACGGGGAGTCAGATGCCGTCTTCCTCCAGGATGTGGAAGCTTGGAGGAGGCACGGGGTTTCAGGGGAAGGAGTGGGGACAGTCCCCCAAAGCTCCCTATTAAGTGCACGGGCGGTGTGCTGGGAACCTGTCACCTTTCCTTTCCTGTGGGGAAAGCACTGGCCTAGTCCGCGACTCTGCCTGAGCGCCAGAGTAAAGGGCCAAGCGATGCCTTCACTGGGAGATGGTGGTGTGCATAGAGTGCCATCCAAGGCTACGCGCGCTATAGCAGCATCGTGGCTGTGTCTGCTTAGTTCGCCTGGCAGGGTGATCCCAGGACGCGAACATGGATCCCTGGAAAGCAAGGACCAAGAGGCACCAGCTCTACCGCAGCTCTTCTTCCCTGAGGCCCCTGAAGGCTTGCTGAGGAGCAGTAGCGAAGTGCTGTTCGCTCCAAGCCAAAGCCTCTGCGAAAGCACAGCATTCGCTGAGAAATGTTCTGTGGGCTGCTGCTGCTTGCCTGAGCCCAGTCTCACGGTGGGAGAAACCCGCATACAGTGAAAGCTTCATCTCCCTGTGAAAGCACTGCGTTCCTTGAGAAATCAGAGTTGGGTTTGGGGATGCTGCTACTGCTTGCCTGAGCTAGACTCCGGAGCTCGGTGGAAGATACTCGCATGGAGCGAAATACTCTTTGCCCTAGCATACCCTCTGCCTGAGAGAGAAGCCAAGAGTGGGGAAGGCTCAGCCGCCGCCCCCGGAGAAGAGAAGGAGCCGTTGGCCTTGGGTTCAGGAAACGCTCGGGAAGCAGGATAACCTGCCGTGGCATTAACAGCAGGCCGGTGGCAAGACAAGTGTCACCTGCTCCATGTGCGGAGCGATGGAACCCCGGCTGCTAAGGAGACATGAGGGGACGACTAGGGCAGAGGAGCGTGAACCACTCTGAGGAAGGAGTCTGGGCAGAAGGCAGGCCTGTCCTGTGCCTCTGGTCGCAAGGGGAGATCATCTCCTTGGCCACCTGTCCCAAGGGCAGACTTGGGCTTGCCACCAGGTGCTATACCCGGAACGCGCAGAAACAAACCCATGGAGAAACGGGCAGTCAGATGCCGTCTTCCACCAAGATGTGGCAGCGATGTGGGTGGCAGTGCGTGTGCCGGGAAAGGAGTGGAGACAGTCCCCCACAGTTCCCTGTCCCAGTGCCCGGGCGTGTGCAGTGATCCTGTCACCTCCTCTCTCCTGTGGTGAAGGCACTGGCCTAGACCCCGAGTCTGCCTGTGTGCCAGAGCAAAAGGCAAAGCCTTACCTACCCCAGGAGATGGTAATAGGCATAGAGTGCCATGCTAAGACATGCACGTTGCTGCAGTGTTGTGACTGTGTCTGCTTAGTTCGGCATAGCAAAGTGAACCCCGGGCGTGATCTTGAAGCCCGGGAAAGCAAGTCCCAAGAGGCACCAGCTCTCCCGCCTCTCTTCTTCCCTGCCGCGACAGAGTGAACACCCAAAGCCTTTCTGAGGAAACAGCAGCGAAGTGCGGTTCGTGCCAAGCTGAAAACCTCTGCGAAAGCATAGCAGTCGCGGGGAAATCAGAGTCGGTTCTGTGGGCTGCTTTTGTTGCTTGCCTTAGCCTAGTATTCGCAGCACTATGGGAGCATACGGCATAGAGCGAAATCCTCTTTGCCCTGGGCATCGCCTCTGGGAAAGCATAGCATTCTTTGCGAAACCAGATTCGGGTCTGAGGGATTCTCCTGTTGCCTGAGCTGGTCTCCTCAGCACGGTGTAATAAACCCGCATGGAACGAAATCTTCTTTGCCTGTGCATCTCTCTGCCTGAGAGAGAAGCGAGCTTGCGCCTGTGGAAAGAGCCTTAAGGAAAGGGACTTGTCTTTCACGGTGCTCCCCAGGAGCATGTCTGTGAAAGGTGCAGCAAGCTGCCCAGTGAGAAGAGCAGGAGCCGTTGGCCTTCTGGTCTGGAAAAGGTTGCTAAGCAGGAGAGCCTTCCCAGGCAGGCACAGCGGCCAGGGACAATACAAGTGTCACTAGCTCCCTGTGCAGAGAAGGAAGTCTGGCCAGCAAAGGAGACAGGAGGGGATGAGGTGGGCAGGGCGTGTGGTCCTCTCTTAGAAAGGAGTCTGGGCAGAGAGCATGCCTGTCCTGAGCCTCTGGGCTTAAGGAGACAGCAGCTCCTTGGCCACCTGTCCCTGGGGCAGACATGCACTAGCCACCAGGCGCCTACCCTGAACTCGCAGAAACAGCTCCCTGAAATAACGGGGAGTCAGATGCCGTCTTCCTCCAGGATGTGGAAGCTTGGAGGAGGCACGGGGTTTCAGGGGAAGGAGTGGGGACAGTCCCCCAAAGCTCCCTATTAAGTGCACGGGCGGTGGGCTGGGAACCTGTCACCTTTCCTTTCCTGTGGGGAAAGCACTGGCCTAGTCCGCGAGTCCGCCTGAGCACCAGAGTAAAGGGCCAAGCGATGCCTACACTGGGAGATGGTGGTGTGCATAGAGTGCCATCCAAGGCTACGCGCGCTATAGCAGCATCGTGGCTGTGTCTGCTTAGTTCGGCCTGGCAGTGTGATCCCAGGACGCGAACATGGATCCCTGGAAAGCAAGGACCAAGAGGCACCAGCTCTCCCCCAGCTCTTCTTCCCTGAGGCAACTGAAGGCTTGCTGAGGAAGCAGCAGCGAAGTGCTGTTCGCTCCAAGCCAAAGCATCTGCGAAAGCACAGCATTCGCTGAGAAATGTTCTGTGGGCTGATGCTGCTTGCCTGAGCCCAGTCACACGGTGGTAGAAACCCGCATACAGCGAAAGCCTCATTGCCTGGGCATCTCCCTGTGAAAGCACTGCGTTCCTTGGGAAATCAGAGTTGGGTTTGGGGATGCTGTTACTGCTTGCCTGAGCTAGACTCCGGAGCTCGGTGGAAGATACTCGCATGGAGCGAAATACCCTTTGCCCTAGCATACCCTCTGCCTGAGAGAGAAGCCAAGAGTGGGGAAGGCTCAGCACGCCGCCCCCGGAGAAGAGAAGGAGCCGTTGGCCTTGGGGTCAGGAAACGCTCGGGAAGCAGGATAACCTGCCGTGGCATTAACAGCAGGCCAGTGGCAAGACAAGTGTCACCTGCTCCATGTGCGGAGCGATGGAACCCCGGCTGCTAAGGAGACATGAGGGGACGACTAGGGCAGAGGAGCGTGAACCACTCTGAGGAAGGACTCTGGACAGAAGGCAGGCCTGTCCTGTGCTTCTGGTCGCAAGGGGAGATCATCTCCTTGGCCACCTGTCCCAAGGGCAGACTTGGGCTTGCCACCAGGTGCTATACCCGGAACGCGCAGAAACAAACCCATATAGAAACGGGCAGTCAGATGCCGTCTTCCACCAAGATGTGGCAGCGATGTGGTTGCAGTGCGTGTGCCGGGAAAGGAGTGGAGACAGTCCCCCACAGTTCCCTGTCCCAGTGCCCGGGCGTGTGCAGTGATCCTGTCACCTCCTCTCTCCTGTGGTGAAGGCACTGGCCTAGACCCCGAGTCTGCCTGTGCGCCAGAGCAAAAGGCAAAGCCTTACCTACCCCAGGAGATGGTAATAGGCATAGAGTGCCATGCTAAGACATGCACGCTGCTGCAGGGTTGTGACTGTGTCTGCTTCGTTCGGCATAGCAAGGTGAACCCCGGGCGTGATCTTGATGCCCGGGAAAGCAAGTCCCAAGAGGCACCAGCTCTCCCGCCTCTCTTCTTCCCTGCCGCGACAGAGTGAACACCCAAAGCCTTTCTGAGGAAACAGCAGCGAAGTGCGGTTCGTGCCAAGCTGAAAACCTCTGGAAAGCATAGCAGTCGCGGGGAAATCAGAGTCGGTTCTGTGGGCTGCTTTTGTTGCTTGCCTTAGCCTAGTATTCGCAGCACTATGGGAGCATACGGCATAGAGCGAAATCCTCTTTGCCCTGGGCATCGCCTCTGGGAAAGCATAGCATTCTTTGCGAAACCAGATTCGGGTCTGAGGGATTCTCCTGTTGCCTGAGCTGGTCTCCTCAGCACGGTGTAATAAACCCGCATGGAACGAAATCTTCTTTGCCTGTGCATCTCTCTGCCTGAGAGAAAAGCGAGCTTGCGCCTGTGGAAAGAGCCTTAAGGAAAGGGACTTGTCTTTCACGGCGCTCCCCAGGAGCATGTCTGTGAAAGGTGCAGCAAGCTGCCCAGTGAGAAGAGCAGGAGCCGTTGGCCTTCTGGTCTGGAAAAGGTTGCTAAGCAGGAGAGCCTTCCCAGGCAGGCACAGCGGCCAGTGACAATACAAGTGTCACTAGCTCCCTGTGCAGAGAAGGAAGTCTGGCCAGCTAAGGAGACAGGAGGGGATGAGGTGGGCAGGGCGCGTGGTCCTCTCTTAGAAAGGAGTCTGGGCAGAGAGCATGCCTGTCCTGAGCCTCTGGGCTTAAGGAGACAGCAGCTCCTTGGCCACCTGTCCCTGGGGCAGACATGCACTAGCCACCAGGCGCCTACCCGGAACTCGCAGAAACAGCTCCCTGAAATAACGGGGAGTCAGATGCCGTCTTCCTCCAGGATGTGGAAGCTTGGAGGAGGCACGGGGTTTCAGGGGAAGGAGTGGGGACAGTCCCCCAAAGCTCCCTATTAAGTGCACGGGCGGTGTGCTGGGAACCTGTCACCTTTCCTTTCCTGTGGGGAAAGCACTGGCCTAGTCCGCGAGTCCGCCTGAGCGCCAGAGTATAGGGCCAAGCGATGCCTTCACTGGGAGATGGTGGTGTGCATAGAGTGCCATCCAGGGCTTCGCGCGCTATAGCAGCATCGTGGCTGTGTCTGCTTAGTTCGGCCTGGCAGGGTGATCCCAGGACGCGAACATGGATCCCTGGAAAGCAAGGACCAAGAGGCACCAGCTCTCCCGCAGCTCTTCTTCCCTGAGGCAACTGAAGGCTTGCTGAGGAAGCAGCAGCGAAGTGCTTTTCGCTCCAAGCCAAAGCCTCTGCGAAAGCACAGCATTCGCTGAGAAATGTTCTGTGGGCTGCTGCTGCTTGCCTGAGCCCAGTCTCACGGTGGGAGAAACCCGCATACAGCGAAAGCCTCATTGCCTGGGCATCTCCCTGTGAAAGCACTGCGTTCCTTGGGAAATCAGAGTTGGGTTTGGGGATGCTGCTACTGCTTGCCTGAGCTAGACTCCGGAGCTCGGTGGAAGATACTCGCATGGAGCGAAATACCCTTTGCCCTAGCATACCCTCTGCCTGAGAGAGAAGCCAAGAGTGGGGAAGGCTCAGCACGCCGCCCCCGGAGAAGAGAAGGAGCCGTTGGCCTTGGGGTCAGGAAACGCTCGGGAAGCAGGATAACCTGCCGTGGCATTAACAGCAGGCCGAGGGCAAGACAAGTGTCACCTGCTCCATGTGCGGAGCGATGGAACCCCGGCTGCTAAGGAGACATGAGGGGACGGTTAGGGCAGAGGAGCGTGAACCACTCTGAGGAAGGAGTCTGGGCAGAAGGCAGGCCTGTCCTGTGCCTCTGGTCGCAAGGGGAGATCATCTCCTTGGCCACCTGTCCCAAGGGCAGACTTGGGCTTGCCACCAAGTGCTATACCCGGGACGCGCAGAAACAAACCCATGGAGAAACGGGCAGTCAGATGCCGTCTTCCACCAAGATGTGGCAGCGATGTGGGTGGCAGTGCGTGTGCCGGGAAAGGAGTGGAGACAGTCCCCCACAGTTCCCTGTCCCAGTGCCCGGGCGTGTGCAGTGATCCTGTCACCTCCTCTCTCCTGTGGTGAAGGCACTGGCCTAGACCCCGAGTCTGCCTGTGCGCCAGAGCAAAAGGCAAAGCCTTACCTACCCCAGGAGATGGTAATAGGCATAGAGTGCCATGCTAAGACATGCACGCTGCTGCAGGGTTGTGACTGTGTCTGCTTAGTTCGGCATGGCAAGGTGAACCCCGGGAGTGATCTTGAAGCCTGGGAAAGCAAGTCCCAAGAGTCACCAGCTCTCCCGCCTCTCTTCTTCCCTGCCGCAACAGAGTGAACTCCCAAAGCCTTTCTGAGGAAACAGCAGCGAAGTGCGGTTCGTGCCAAGCTGAAAACTTCTGCGAAAGCATAGCCGTCGCGGGGAAATCAGAGTCGGTTCTGTGGGCTGCTTTTGTTGCTTGCCTTAGCCTAGTATTCGTAGCACTATGGGAGCATACGGCATAGAGCGAAATCCTCTTGGCCCTGGGCATCGCCTCTGGGAAAGCATAGCATTCTTTGCGAAACCAGATTCGGGTCTGAGGGATTCTCCTGTTGCCTGAGCTGGTCTCCTCAGCACGGAGTAATAAACCCGAATGGAAAGAAAACTTCTTTGCCTGTGCATCTCTCTGCCTGAGAGAGAAGCGAGCTTGCGCCTTTGGAAAGAGCCTTAAGGAAAGGGACTTGTCTTTCACGGTGCTCCCCAGGAGCAAGCTGCCCAGTGAAAAGAGCAGGAGCCGTTGGCCTTCTGGTCTGGAAAAGGTTGCTAAGCAGGAGAGCCTTCCCAGGCAGGCACAGCGGCCAGTGACAATACAAGTGTCACTAGCTCCCTGTGCAGAGAAGGAAGTCTGGCCAGCTAAGGAGACAGGAGGGGATGAGGTGGGCAGGGCGCGTGGTCCTCTCTTAGAAAGGAGTCTGGGCAGAGAGCATGCCTGTCCTGAGCCTCTGGGCTTAAGGAGACAGCAGCTCCTTGGCCACCTGTCCCTGGGGCAGACATGCACTAGCCACCAGGCGCCTACCCTGAACTCGCAGAAACAGCTCCCTGAAATAACGGGGAGTCAGATGCCGTCTTCCTCCAGGATGTGGAAGCTTGGAGGAGGCACGGGGTTTCAGGGGAAGGAGTGGGGACAGTCCCCCAAAGCTCCCTATTAAGTGCACGGGCGGTGTGCTGGGATCCTGTCACCTTTCCTTTCCTGTGGGGAAAGCACTGGCCTAGTCCGCGAGTCCGCCTGAGCGCCAGAGTAAAGGGCCAAGCGATGCCTTCACTGGGAGATGGTGGTGTGCATAGAGTGCCATCCAGGGCTTCGCGCGCTATAGCAGCATCGTGGCTGTGTCTGCTTAGTTCGGCCTGGCAGGGTGATCCCAGGACGCGAACATGGATCCCTGGAAAGCAAGGACCAAGAGGCACCAGCTCTCCCACAGCTCTTCTTCCCTGAGGCAACTGAAGGCTTGCTGAGGAAGCAGCAGCGAAGTGCTTTTCGCTCCAAGCCACAGCCTCTGCGAAAGCACAGCATTCGCTGAGAAATGTTCTGTGGGCTGCTGCTGCTTGCCTGAGCCCAGTCTCACGGTGGGAGAAACCCGCATACAGCGAAAGCCTCATTGCCTGGGCATCTCCCTGTGAAAGCACTGCGTTCCTTGGGAAATCAGAGTTGGGTTTGGGGATGCTGCTACTGCTTGCCTGAGCTAGACTCCGGAGCTCGGTGGAAGATACTCGCATGGAGCAAAATACCCTTTGCCCTAGCATACCCTCTGCCTGAGAGAGAAGCCAAGAGTGGGGAAGGCTCAGCACGCCGCCCCCGGAGAAGAGAAGGAGCCGTTGGCCTTGGGGTCAGGAAACGCTCGGGAAGCAGGATAACCTGCCGTGGCATTAACAGCAGGCCGGTGGCAAGACAAGTGTCACCTGCTCCATGTGCGGAGCGATGGAACCCCGGCTGCTAAGGAGACATGAGGGGACGACTAGGGCAGAGGAGCGTGAACCACTCTGAGGAAGGAGTCTGGGCAGAAGGCAGGCCTGTCCTGTGCCTCTGGTCGCAAGGGGAGATCATCTCCTTGGCCACCTGTCCCAAGGGCAGACTTGGGCTTGCCACCAGGTGCTATACCCGGAACGCGCAGAAACAAACCCATGGAGAAACGGGCAGTCAGATGCCATCTTCCACCAAGATGTGGCAGCGATGTGGGTGGCAGTGCGTGTGCCTGGAAAAGAGTGGAGACAGTCCCCCACAGTTCCCTGTCCCAGTGCCCGGGCCTGTGCAGTGATCCTGTCACCTCCTCTCTCCTGTGGTGAAGGCAGTGGCCTAGACCCCGAGTCTGCCTGTGCGCCAGAGCAAAAGGCAAAGCCTTACCTACTCCAGGAGATGGTAATTGGCATAGAGTGCCATGGTAAGACATGCACGCTGCTGCATGGTTGTGACTGTGTCTGCTTAGTTCGGCATGGCAAGGTGAACCCCGGGCGTGATCTTGAAGCCCGGGAAAGCAAGTCCCAAGAGGCACCAGCTCTCCCGCCTTTCTTCTTCCCTGCCGCGACAGAGTGAACACCCAAAGCCTTTCTGAGGAAACAGCAGCGAAGTGCGGTTCGTGCCAAGCTGAAAACCTCTGCGAAAGCATAGCAGTCGCGGGGAAATCAGAGTCGGTTCTGTGGGCTGCTTTTGTTGCTTGCCTTAGCCTAGTATTTGCAGCACTATGGGAGCATACGGCATAGAGCGAAATCCTCTTTGCCCTGGGCATCGCCTCTGGGAAAGCATAGCATTCTTTGCGAAACCAGATTCGGGTCTGAGGGATTCTCCTGTTGCCTGAGCTGGTCTCCTCAGCACGGTGTAATAAACCCGAATGGAACGAAATCTTCTTTGCCTGTACATCTCTCTGCCTGAGAGAGAAGCGAGCTTGCGCCTGTGGAAAGAGCCTTAAGGAAAGGGACTTGTCTTTCACGGTGCTCCCCAGAGGCAAGCTGCAAAGTGAAAAGAGCAGGAGCCGTTGGTCTTCTGGTCTGGAAAAGGTTGCTAAGCAGGAGAGCCTTCCCAGGCAGGCACAGCGGCCAGTGACAATACAAGTGTCACTAGCTCCCTGTGCAGAGAAGGAAGTCTGGCCAGCTAAGGAGACAGGAGGGGATGAGGTGGGCAGGGCGCGTGGTCCTCTCTTAGAAAGGAGTCTGGGCAGAGAGCATGCCTGTCCTGAGCCTCTGGGCTTAAGGAGACAGCAGCTCCTTGGCCACCTGTCCCTGAGGCAGACATGCACTAGCCACCAGGCTCCTACCCTGAAGTCGCAGAAACAGCACCCTGAAATAACGGGGAGTCAGATGCCGTCTTCCTCCAAGATGTGGAAGCTTGGAGGAAGCACGGGGTTTTAGGGGAAGGAGTGGGACAGTCCCCCAAAGCTCCCTATTAAGTGCACGGGCGGTGTGCTGGGATCCTGTCACGTTTCCTTTCCTGTGGGGAAAGCACTGGCCTAGTCCGCGAGTCCGCCTGAGCGCCAGAGTAAAGGGCCAAGCGATGCCTACACTGGGAGATGGTGGTGTGCATAGAGTGCCATCCAGGGCTACGCGCGCTATAGCAGCATCGTGGCTGTGTCTGCTTAGTTCGGCCTGGCAGGGTGATCCCAGGACGCGAACATGGATCCCTGGAAAGCAAGGCCCAAGAGTCACCAGCTCTCCTGCAGCTCTTCTTCCCTGAGGCAACTGAAGGCTTGCTGAGGAAGCAGCAGCGAAGTGCTGTTCGCTCCAAGCCAAAGCCTCTGCGAAAGCACAGCATTCGCTGAGAAATGTTCTGTGGGCTGCTGCTGCTTGCCTGAGCCCAGGCTCACGGTTGGAGAAACCGGCATACAGCGAAAGCCTCATTGCCTGGGCATCTCCCTGTGAAAGCACTGCGTTCCTTGGGAAATCAGAGTTGGGTTTGGGGATGCTGCTACTGCTTGCCTGAGCTAGACTCCGGAGCTCGGTGGAAGATACTCGCATGGAGCAAAATACCCTTTGCCCTAGCATACCCTCTGCCTGAGAGAGAAGCCAAGAGTGGGGAAAGCTCAGCACGCCGCCCCCGGAGAAGAGAAGGATCCGTTGGCCTTGGGGTCAGGAAACGCTCGGGAAGCAGGATAACCTGCCGTGGCATTAACAGCAGACCGGTGGCAAGACAAGTGTCACCTGCTCCATGTGCGGAGCGATGGAACCCCGGCTGCTAAGGAGACATGAGGGGACGACTAGGGCAGAGGAGCGTGAACCACTCTGAGGAAGGAGTCTGGGCAGAAGGCAGGCCTGTCCTGTGCCTCTGGTCGCAAGGGGAGATCATCTCCTTGGCCACCTGTCCCAAGGGCAGACTTGGGCTTGCCACCAGGTGCTATACCCGGAACGCGCAGAAATAAACCCATGGATAAACGGGCAGTCAGATGCTGTCTTCCACCAAGATGTGGCAGCGATGTGGGTGGCAGTGCGTGTGGCGGGAAAGGAGTGGAGACAGTCCCCCACAGTTCCCTGTCCCAGTGCCCGGGCGTGTGCAGTGATCCTGTCACCTCCTCTCTCCTGTGGTGAAGGCACTGGCCTAGACCCCGAGTCTGCCTGTGCTCCAGAACAAAAGGCAAAGCCTTTCCTACCCCAGGAGATGGTAATAGGCATAGAGTGCCATGCTAAGACATGCACGCTGCTGCAGGGTTGTGACTGTGTCTGCTTAGTTCGGCAAGGCAAGGTGAACCCCGGGCGTGATCTTGAAGCCCGGGAAAGCAAGTCCCAAGAGGCACCAGCTCTCCCGCCTCTCTTCTTCCCTGCCGAGACAAAGTGAACACCCAAAGTTTTTGTGAGGAAACAGCAGCGAAGTGCGGTTCGTGCCAAGCTGAAAACCTCTGCGAAAGCATAGCAGTCGCGGGGAAATCAGAGTCGGTTCTGTGGGGTGCTTTTGTTGCTTGCCTTAGCCTAGTATTCGCAGCACTATGGGAGCATACGGCATAGAGCGAAATCCTCTTTGCCCTGGGCATCGCCTCTGGTAAAGCATAGCATTCTTTGCGAAACCAGATTCGGGTCTGAGGGATTCTCCTGTTGCCTGAGCTGGTCTCCTCAGCACGGTGTAATAAACCCGCATGGAACGAAATCTTCTTTGCCTGTACATCTCTCTGCCTGAGAGAGAAGCGAGCTTGCGCATGTGGAAAGAGCCTTAAGGACAGGGACTTGTCTTTCACGGTGCTCCCCAGGAGCAAGCTGCCCAGTGAGAAGAGCAGGAGCCGTTGGCCTTCTGGTCTGGAAAAGGTTGCTAAGCAGGAGAGCCTTCCCAGGCAGGCACAGCGGCCAGTGACAATACAAGTGTCACTAGCTCCCTGTGCAGAGAAGGAAGTCTGGCCAGCTAAGGAGACAGGAGGGGATGAGGTGGGCAGGGCGCGTGGTCCTCTCTTAGAAAGGAGTCTGGGCAGAGAACATGCCTGTCCTGAGCCTCTGGGCTTAAGGAGACAGCAGCTCCTTGGCCACCTGTCCCTGGGGCAGACATGCACTAGCCACAAGGCGCCTACCCTGAACTCGCAGAAACAGCTCCCTGAAATAACGGGGAGTCAGATGCCGTCTTCCTCCAGGATGTGGAAGCTTGGAGGAGGCACGGGGTTTCAGGGAAGGAGTGGGGACAGTCCCCCAAAGCTCCCTATTAAGTGCACGGGCGGTGTGCTGGGATCCTGTCACGTTTCCTTTCCTGTGGGGAAAGCACTGGCCTAGTCCGTGAGTCCGCCTGAGCGCCAGAGTAAAGGGCCAAGCGATGCCTACACTGGGAGATGGTGGTGTGCATAGAGTGCCATCCAAGGCTACGCGCGCTATAGCAGCATCGTGGCTGTGTCTGCTTAGTTCGGCCTGGCAGGGTGATCCCAGGACGCGAACATGGATCCCTGGAAAGCAAGGACCAAGAGTCACCAGCTCTCCCGCAGCTCTTCTTCCCTGAGGCAACTGAAGGCTTGCTGAGGGCCAGCAGCGAAGTGCTATTCGCTCCAAGCCAAAGCCTCTGCGAAAGCACAGCATTTGCTGAGAAATGTTCTGTGGGCTGCTGCTGCTTGCCTGAGCCCAGTCTCACGGTGGGAGAAACCCGCATACAGCGAAAGCCTCATTGCCTGGGCATCTCCCTGTGAAAGCACTGCGTTCCTTGGGAAATCAGAGTTGGGTTTGGGGATGCTGCTACTGCTTGCCTGAGCTAGACTCCGGATCTCGGTGGAAGATACTCGCATGGAGCAAAGTACCCTTTGCCCTAGCATACCCTCTGCCTGAGAAAGAAGCCAAGAGTGGGGAAGGCTCAGCACGCCAACCCCGGAGAAGAGAAGGATCCGTTGGCCTTTTGGTCAGGAAACGCTCGGGAAGCAGGATAACCTGCCGTGGCATTAACAGCAGGCCGGTGGCAAGACAAGTGTCACCTGCTCCATGTGCGGATCGATGGAACCCCGGCTGCTAAGGAGACATGAGGGGACGACTAGGGCAGAGGAGCGTGAACCACTCTGAGGAAGGAGTCTGGGCAGAAGGCAGGCCTGTCCTGTACCTCTGGTCGCAAGAGGAGATCATCTCCTTGGCCACCTGTCCCAAGGGCAGACTTGGGCTTGCCACCAGGTGCTATACCCGGAACGCGCAGAAACAAACCCATGGAGAAACGGGCAGTCAGATGCCGTCTTCCACCAAGATGTGGCAGCATGTGGGTGGCAGTGCGTGTGCCGGGAAAGGAGTGGAGACAGTCCCCCACAGTTCCCTGTCCCAGTGTCCGGGCGTGTGCAGTGATCCTGTCACCTCCTCTCTCCTGTGGTGAAGGCACTGGCCTAGACCCCGAGTCTGCCTGTGCGCCAGAGCAAAAGGCAAAGCCTTTCCTACCCCAGGAGATGGTAATATGCATAGAGTGCCATGCTAAGACATGCAGGCTGCTGCAGGGTTGTGACTGTGTCTGCTTAGTTCGGCATAGCAAGGTGAACCCCGGGCGTGATCTTGAAGCCCGGGAAAGCAAGTCCCAAGAAGCACCAGCCTCCCGCCTCTCTTCTTCCCTGCTGAGACAAAGTGAACACCCAAAGTTTTTGTGAGGAAACAGCAGCAAAGTGCGGTTCGTGCCAAGCTGAAAACCTCTGCGAAAGCATAGCAGTCGCGGGGAAATCAGAGTCGGTTCTGTGGGCTGCTTTTGTTGCTTGCCTTAGCCTAGTATTCGCAGCACTATGGGAGCATACGGCATAGAGCGAAATCCTCTTTGCCCTGGGCATCGCCTCTGGTAAAGCATAGCATTCTTTGCGAAACCAGATTCAGGTCTGAGGGATTCTCCTGTTGCCTGAGCTGGTCTCCTCAGCACGGTGTAATAATCCCGCATGGAACGAAATCTTCTTTGCCTGTGCATCTCTCTGCCTGAGAGAGAAGCGAGCTTGCGCATGTGGAAAGAGCCTTAAGGACAGGGACTTGTCTTTCACGGTGCTCCCCAGGAGCAAGCTGCCCAGTGAGAAGAGCAGGAGCCGTTGGCCTTCTGGTCTGGAAAAGGTTGCTAAGCAGGAGAGCCTTCCCAGGCAGGCACAGCGGCCAGTGACAATACAAGTGTCACTAGCTCCCTGTGCAGAGAAGGAAGTCTGGCCAGCTAAGGAGACAGGAGGGGATGAGGTGGGCAGGGCGCGTGGTCCACTCTTAGAAAGGAGTCTGGGCAGAGAGCATGCCTGTCCTGAGCCTCTGGGCTTAAGGAGACAGCAGCTCCTTGGCAACCTGTCCCTGGGGCAGACATGCACTAGCCACCAGGCGCCTACCCTGAACTCGCAGAAACAGCTCCCTGAAATAATGGGGAGTCAGATGCCGTCTTTCTCCAGGATGTGGAAGCTTGGAGGAGGCACGGGGTTTCAGGGGAAGGAGTGGGGACAGTCCCCCAAGGCTCCCTATTAAGTGCACGGGCGGTGTGCTGGGATCCTGTCACCTTTCCTTTCCTGTGGGGAAAGCACTGGCCTAGTCGGCGAGTCCGCCTGAGCGCCAGAGTAAAGGGCCAAGCGATGCCTACACTGGGAGATGGTGGTGTGCATAGAGTGCCATCCAAGGCTACGTGCTCTATAGCAGCATCGTGGCTGTGTCTGCTTAGTTCGGCCTGGCAGGGTGATCCCAGGACGCGAACATGGATCCCTGGAAAGCAAGGACCAAGAGGCACCAGCTCTCCCGCAGCTCTTCTTCCCTGAGGCAACTGAAGGCTTGCTGAGGAAGCAGCGAAGTGCTATTCGCTCCAAGCCAAAGCCTCTGCGAAAGCACAGCATTCGCTGAGAAATGTTCTGTGGGCTGCTGCTGCTTGCCTGAGCCCAGTCTCACGGTGGGAGAAACCCGCATACAGCGAAAGCCTCATTGCCTGGGCATCTCCCTGTGAAAGCACTGAGTTCCTTGGGAAATCAGAGTTGGGATTGGGGATGCTGCTACTGCTTGCCTGAGCTAGACTCCGGAGCTCGGTGGAAGATACTCGCATGGAGCAAAATACCCTTTGCCCTAGCATACCCTCTGCCTGAGAGAGAAGCCAAGAGTGGGGAAGGCTCAGCACGCCGCCCCCGGAGAAGAGAAGGAGCCGTTGGCCTTGGGGTCAGGAAACGCTCGGGAAGCAGGATAACCTGCCGTGGCATTAACAGCAGGCTGGTGGTAAGACAAGTGTCACCTGCTCCATGTGCGGAGCGATGGAACCCCGGCTGCTAAGGAGACATGAGGGGACGACTAGGGCAGAGGAGCGTGAACCACTCTGAGGAAGGAGTCTGGGCAGAAGGCAGGCCTGTCCTGTGCCTCTGGTCGCGAGGGGAGATCATCTCCTTGGCCACCTGTCCCAAGGGCAGACTTGGGCTTGCCACCAGGTGCTATACCCGGAACGCGCAGGAACAAACCCATGGAGAAACGGGCAGTCAGATGCCGTCTTCCACCAAGATGTGGCAGCGATGTGGGTGGCAGTGCGTGTGCCGGGAAAGGAGTGGAGACAGTCCCCCACAGTTCCCTGTCCCAGTGCCCGGTCGTGTGCAGTGATCCTGTCACCTCCTCTCTCCTGTGGTGAAGGCACTGGCCTAGACCCCGAGTCTGCCTGTGCGCCAGAACAAAAGGCAAAGCCTTTCCTACCCCAGGAGATGGTAATAGGCATAGAGTGCCATGCTAAGACATGCACGCTGCTGCAGGGTTGTGACTGTGTCTGCTTAGTTCGGCAAGGCAAGGTGAACCCCGGGCGTGATCTTGAAGCCCGGGAAAGCAAGTCCCAAGAGGCACCAGCTCTCCCGCCTCTCTTCTTCCCTTCCGAGACAAAGTGAACACCCAAAGTTTTTGTGAGGAAACAGCAGCGAAGTGCGGTTCGTGCCAAGCTGAAAACCTCTGCAAAAGCATAGCAGTCGCGGGGAAATCAGAGTCGGTTCTGTGGGCTGCTTTTGTTGCTTGCCTTAGCCTAGTATTCGCAGCACTATGGGAGCATACGGCATAGAGCGAAATCCTCTTTGCCCTGGGCATCGCCTCTGGGAAAGCATAGCATTCTTTGCGAAACCAGATTCGGGTCTGAGGGATTCTCCTGTTGCCTGAGCTGGTCTCCTCAGCACGGTGTAATAAACCCGCATGGAACGAAATCTTCTTTTCCTGTGCATCTCTCTGCCTGAGAGAGAAGCGAGCTTGCGCCTGTGGAAAGAGCCTTAAGGAAAGGGACTTGTCTTTCACGGTGCTCCCCAGGAGCAAGCTGCCCAGTGAGAAGAGCAGGAGCCGTTGGCCTTCTGGTCTGGAAAGGTTGCTAAGCAGGGGAGCCTTCCCAGGCAGGCACAGCGGCCAGTGACAATACAAGTGTCACTAGCTCCCTGTGCAGAGAAGGAAGTCTGGCCAGCTAAGGAGACAGGAAGGGATGAGGTGGGCAGGGCGCGTGGTCCTCTCTTAGAAAGGAGTCTGGGCAGAGAGTATGCCTGTCCTAAGCCTCTGGGATTAAGGAAACAGCAGCTCCTTGGCCACCTGTCCCTGGGGCAGACATGCACTAGCCACCAGGCGCCTACACTGACCTCGCAGAAACAGCTACCTGAAATAACGGGGAGTCAGGTGCCGTCTTCCTCCAAGATGTGGAAGCTTGGAGGAAGCACGGGGTTTCAGGGGAAGGAGTGGGACAGTCCCCCAAAGCTCCCTATTAAGTGCACGGGCGGTGTGCTGGGATCCTGTCACGTTTCCTTTCCTGTGGGGAAAGCACTGACCTAGTCCGCGAGTCCGCCTGAGCGCCAGAGTAAAGGGCCAAGCGATGCCTACACTGGGAGATGGTGGTGTGCATAGAGTGCCGTCCAAGGCTACGCGTGCTATAGCAGCATCGTGGCTGTGTCTGCTTAGTTCGGCCTGGCAGGGTGATCCCAGGACGCGAACATGGAGCCTTGGAAAGCAAGACCCAAGAGTCACCAGCTCTCCTGCAGCTCTTCTTCCCTGAGGCAACTGAAGGCTTGCTGAGGAAGCAGCAGCGAAGTGCTGTTCGCTCCAAGCCAAAGCCTCTGCGAAAGCACAGCATTCGCTGAGAAATGTTCTGTGGGCTGCTGCTGCTTGCCTGAGCCCAGTCTCACGGTGGGAGAAACCCGCATACAGCGAAAGCCTCATTGCCTGGGCATCTCCCTGTGAAAGCACTGCGTTCCTTGGGAAATCAGAGTTGGGTTTGGGGATGCTGCTACTGCTTGCCTGAGCTAGACTCCGGAGCTCGGTGGAAGATACTCGCATGGAGCAAAATACCCTTTGCCCTAGCATACCCTCTGCCTGAGAGAGAAGCCAAGAGTGGGAAAGGCTCAGCACGCTGCCCCCGGAGAAGAGAAGGATCCGTTGGCCTTGGGGTCAGGAAACGCTCGGGAAGCATGATAACCTGCCGTGGCATTAACAGCAGGCTGGTGGCAAGACAAGTATCACCTGCTCCATGTGCGGAGCGATGGAACCCCGGCTGCTAAGGAGACATGAGGGGACGACTAGGGCAGAGGAGCGTGAACCACTCTGAGGAAGGAGTCTGGGCAGAAGGCAGGCCTGTCCTGTGCCTCTGGTCGCAAGGGGAGATCATCTCCTTGGCCACCTGTCCCAAGGGCAGACTTGGGCTTGCCACCAGGTGCTATACCCGGAACGCGCAGAAACAAACCCATGGAGAAACGGGCAGTCAGATGCCGTCTTCCACCAAGATGTGGCAGCGATGTGGGTGGCAATGCGTGTGCCGGGAAAGGAGTGGAGACAGTCCCCCACAGTTCCCTGTCCCAGTGCCCGGGCGTGTGCAGTGATCCTGTCACCTCCTCTCTCCTGTGGTGAAGGCACTGGCCTAGACCCCGAATCTGCCTGTGCGCCAGAGCAAAAGGCAAAGCCTTACCTACCCCAGGAGATGTTAATATGCATAGAGTGCCATGCTAAGACATGTACGCTGCTGCAGGGTTGTGACTGTTTCTGCTTAGTTCGGCATGACAAGGTGAACCCCGGGCGTGATCTTGAAGCCCGGGAAAGCAAGTCCCAAGAGGCACCAGCTCTCCCGCCTTTCTTCTTCCCTGCCGCGACAGAGTGAACACCCAAAGCCTTTCTGAGGAAACAGCAGCGAAGTGCGGTTCGTGCCAAGCTGAAAACCTCTGCGAAAGCATAGCAGTCGCGGGGAAATCAGAGTCGGTTCTGTGGGCTGCTTTTGTTGCTTGCCTTAGCCTAGTATTCACAGCACTATGGGAGCATACGGCATAGAGCGAAATCCTCTTTGCCCTGGGCATCGCCTCTGGGAAAGCATAGCATTCTTTGCGAAACCAGATTCGGGTCTGAGGGATTCTCCTGTTGCCTGAGCTAGTCTCCTCAGCACGGTGTAATAAACCCGCATGGAACGAAATCTTCTTTGCCTGTGCATCTCTCTGCCTGAGAGAGAAGCGAGCTTGCGCCTGTGGAAAGAGCCTTAAGGAAAGGGACTTGTCTTTCACGGTGCTCCCCAGGAGCAAGCTGCCCAGTGAGAAGAGCAGGAGCCGTTGGCCTTCTGGTCTGGAAAAGGTTGCTAAGCAGGAGAGCCTTCCCAGGCAGGCACAGCGGCCAGTGACAATACAAGTGTCACTAGCTCCCTGTGCAGAGAAGGAAGTCTGGCCAGCTAAGGAGACAGGAGGGGATGAGGTGGGCAGGGCGCGTGGTCCTCTCTTAGAAAGGAGTCTGGGCAGAGAGCATGCCTGTCCTGAGCCTCTGGGCTTAAGGAGACAGCAGCTCCTTGGCCACCTGTCCCTGAGGCAGACATGCACTAGCCACCAGGCGCCTACACTGAACTCGCAGAAACAGCTCCCTGAAATAACGGGGAGTCAGATGCCATCTTCCTCCAGGATGTGGAAGCTTGGAGGAGGCACGGGGTTTCAGTGGAAGGAGTGGGGACAGTCCCCCAAAGCTCCCTATTAAGTGCACGGGCGGTGTGCTGGGAACCTGTCACCTTTCCTTTCCTGTGGGGAAAGCACTGGCCTAGTCCGCGAGTCCGCCTGAGCGCCAGAGTAAAGGGCCAAGCGATGCCTACACTGGGAGATGGTGGTGTGCATAGAGTGCCATCCAAGGCTACGCGCGCTATAGCAGCATCGTGGCTGTGTCTGCTTAGTTCGGCCTGGCAGGGTGATCCCAGGACGCGAACATGGATCCCTGGAAAGCAAGGACCAAGAGGCACCAGCTCTCCCGCAGCTCTTCTTCCCTGAGGCAACTGAAGGCTTGCTGAGGGGCAGCAGCGAAGTGCTATTCGCCCCAAGCCAAAGCCTCTGCGAAAGCACAGCATTCGCTGAGAAATGTTCTGTGGGCTGCTGCTGCTTGCCTGAGCCCAGTCTCACGGTGGGAGAAACCTGCATACAGCGAAAGCCTCATTGCCTGGGCATCTCCCTGTGAAAGCACTGCGTTCCTTGGGAAATCAGAGTTGGGTTTGGGGATGCTGCTACTGCTTGCCTGAGCTAGACTCCGGAGCTCGGTGGAAGATAATCGCATGGAGCAAAGTACCCTTTGCCCTAGCATACCCTCTGCCTGAGAGAGAAGCCAAGAGTGGGGAAGGCTCAGCACGCCGCCCCCGGAGAAGAGAAGGATCCGTTGGCCTTGGGGTCAGGAAACGCTCGGGAAGCAGGATAACCTGCCGTGGCATTAACAGCAGGCCGGTGGCAAGACAAGTGTCACCTGCTCCATGTGCGGAGCGATGGAACCCCGGCTGCTAAGGAGACATGAGGGGACGACTAGGGCAGAGGAGCGTGAACCACTCTGAGGAAGGAGTCTGGGCAGAAGGCAGGCCTGTCCTGTGCCTCTGGTCGCAAGGGGAGATCATCTCCTTGGCCACCTGTCCCAAGGGCAGACTTGGGCTTGCCACCAGGTGCTATACCCGGAACGCGCAGAAACAAACCCATGGAGAAACGGGCAGTCAGATGCCGTCTTCCACCAAGATGTGGCAGCGATGTGGGTGGCAGTGCGTGTGCCGTGAAAGGAGTGGAGACAGTCCCCCACAGTTCCCTGTCCCAGTGCCCGGGCGTGTGCAGTGATCCTGTCACCTCCTCTCTCCTGTGGTGAAGGCACTGGCCTAGACCCCGAATCTGCCTGTGCGCCAGAGCAAAAGGCAAAGCCTTACCTACCCCAGGAGATGTTAATATGCATAGAGTGCCATGCTAAGACATGTACGCTGCTGCAGGGTTGTGACTGTTTCTGCTTAGTTCGGCATGACAAGGTGAACCCCGGGCGTGATCTTGAAGCCCGGGAAAGCAAGTCCCAAGAGGCACCAGCTCTCCCGCCTTTCTTCTTCCCTGCCGCGACAGAGTGAACACCCAAAGCCTTTCTGAGGAAACAGCAGCGAAGTGCGGTTCGTGCCAAGCTGAAAACCTCTGCGAAAGCATAGCAGTCGCGGGGAAATCAGAGTCGGTTCTGTGGGCTGCTTTTGTTGCTTGCCTTAGCCTAGTATTCGCAGCACTATGGGAGCATACGGCATAGAGCGAAATCCTCTTTGCCCTGGGCATCGCCTCTGGGAAAGCATAGCATTCTTTGCGAAACCAGATTCGGGTCTGAGGGATTCTCCTGTTGCCTGAGCTAGTCTCCTCAGCACGGTGTAATAAACCCGCATGGAACGAAATCTTCTTTGCCTGTGCATCTCTCTGCCTGAGAGAGAAGCGAGCTTGCGCCTGTGGAAAGAGCCTTAAGGAAAGGGACTTGTCTTTCACGGTGCTCCCCAGGAGCAAGCTGCCCAGTGAGAAGAGCAGGAGCCGTTGGCCTTCTGGTCTGGAAAAGGTTGCTAAGCAGGAGAGCCTTCCCAGGCAGGCACAGCGGCCAGTGACAATACAAGTGTCACTAGCTCCCTGTGCAGAGAAGGAAGTCTGGCCAGCTAAGGAGACAGGAGGGGATGAGGTGGGCAGGGCGCGTGGTCCTCTCTTAGAAAGGAGTCTGGGCAGAGAGCATGCCTGTCCTGAGCCTCTGGGCTTAAGGAGACAGCAGCTCCTTGGCCACCTGTCCCTGAGGCAGACATGCACTAGCCACCAGGCGCCTACACTGAACTCGCAGAAACAGCTCCCTGAAATAACGGGGAGTCAGATGCCGTCTTCCTCCAGGATGTGGAAGCTTGGAGGAGGCACGGGGTTTCAGGGGAAGGAGTGGGGACAGTCCCCCAAAGCTCCCTATTAAGTGCACGGGCGGTGTGCTGGGAACCTGTCACCTTTCCTTTCCTGTGGGGAAAGCACTGGCCTAGTCCGCGAGTCCGCCTGAGCGCCAGAGTAAAGGGCCAAGCGATGCCTACACTGGGAGATGGTGGTGTGCATAGAGTGCCATCCAAGGCTACGCGCGCTATAGCAGCATCGTGGCTGTGTCTGCTTAGTTCGGCCTGGCAGGGTGATCCCAGGACGCGAACATGGATCCCTGGAAAGCAAGGACCAAGAGGCACCAGCTCTCCCGCAGCTCTTCTTCCCTGAGGCAACTGAAGGCTTGCTGAGGGGCAGCAGCGAAGTGCTATTCGCCCCAAGCCAAAGCCTCTGCGAAAGCACAGCATTCGCTGAGAAATGTTCTGTTGGCTGCTGCTGCTTGCCTGAGCCCAGTCTCATGGTGGGAGAAACCCGCATACAGCGAAAGCTTCATCTCCCTGTGAAAGCACTGCGTTCCTTGGGAAATCAGAGTTGGGTTTGGGGATGCTGCTACTGCTTGCCTGAGCTAGACTCCGGAGCTCGGTGGAAGATACTCGCATGGAGCGAAATACCCTTTGCCCTAGCATACCCTCTGCCTGAGAGAGAAGCCAAGAGTGGGGAAGGCTCAGCCGCCGCCACCGGAGAAGAGAAGGAGCCGTTGGCCTTGGGGTCAGGAAATGCTCGGGAAGCAGGATAACCTGCGGTGGCATTAACAGCAGGCTGGTGGCAAGACAAGTGTCACCTGCTCCATGTGCGGAGCGATGGAACCCCGGCTGCTAAGGAGACATGAGGGGACGACTAGGGCAGAGGAGCGTGAACCACTCTGAGGAAGGAGTCTGGGCAGAAGGCAGGCCTGTCCTGTGCCTCTGGTCGCAAGGGGAGATCATCTCCTTGGCCACCTGTCCCAAGGGCAGACTTGGGCTTGCCACCAGGTGCTATACCCGGAACGCGCAGGAACAAACCCATGGAGAAACGGGCAGTCACATGCCGTCTTCCACCAAGATGTGGCAGCGATGTGGGTGGCAGTGCGTGTGCTGGGAAAGGAGTGTAGACAGTCCCCCACAGTTCCCTGTCCCAGTGCCCGGGCGTGTGCAGTGATCCTGTCACCACCTCTCTCCTGTGGTGAAGGCACTGGCCTAGACCCCGAGTCTGCCTGTGCGCCAGAACAAAAGGCAAAGCCTTTCCTACCCCAGGAGATGGTAATAGGCATAGAGTGCCATGCTAAGACATGCACGCTGCTGCAGGGTTGTGACTGTGTCTGCTTAGTTCGGCATAGCAAGGTAAACCACGGGCGTGATCTTGAAGCCCGGGAAAGCAAGTCCCAAGAGGCACCAGATCTCACGCCGCTCTTCTTCCCTGCCGAGACAAAGTGAACACCCAAAGTTTTTCTGAGGAAACAGCAGCGAAGTGCGGTTCGTGCCAAGCTGAAAACCTCTGCGAAAGCATAGCAGTCGCGGGGAAATCAGAGTCGGTTCTGTGGGCTGCTTTTGTTGCTTGCCTTAGCCTAGTATTCGCAGCACTATGGGAGCATACGGCATAGAGCGAAATCCTCTTTGCCCTGGGCATCGCCTCTGGGAAAGCATAGCATTCTTTGCGAAACCAGATTCGGGTCTGAGGGATTCTCCTGTTGCCTGAGCTGGTCTCCTCAGCACGGTGTAATAAACCCGCATGGAACGAAATCTTCTTTGCCTGTGCATCTCTCTGCCTGAGAGAGAAGCGAGCTTGCGCCTGTGGAAAGAGCCTTAAGGAAAGGGACTTGTCTTTCACGGTGCTCCCCAGGAGCAAGCTGCCCAGTGAGAAGAGCAGGAGCCGTTGGCCTTCTGGTCTGGAAAAGGTTGCTAAGCAGGAGAGCCTTCCCAGGCAGGCACAGCGGCCAGTGACAATACAAGTGTCACTAGCTCCCTGTGCAGAGAAGGAAGTCTGGCCAGCTAAGGAGACAGGAGGGGATGAGGTGGGCAGGGCGCGTGGTCCTCTCTTAGAAAGGAGTCTGGGCAGAGAGCATGCCTGTCCTGAGCCTCTGGGCTTAAGGAGACAGCAGCTCCTTGGCCACCTGTCCCTGGGGCAGACATGCACTAGCCACCAGGCGCCTACCCTGAACTCGCAGAAACAGCTCCCTGAAATAACGGGGAGTCAGATGCCGTCTTCCTCCAGGATGTGGAAGCTTGGAGGAGGCACGGGGTTTCAGGGGAAGGAGTGGGGACAGTCCCCCAAAGCTCCCTATTAAGTGCACGGGCGGTGTGCTGGGATCCTGTCACCTTTCCTTTCCTGTGGGGAAAGCACTGGCCTAGTCCGCGAGTCCGCCTGAGCGCCAGAGTAAAGGGCCAAGGGATGCCTACACTGGGAGATGGTGGTGTGCATAGAGTGCCATCCAAGGCTACGCGCGCTATAGCAGCATCGTGGCTCTGTCTGCTTAGTTCGGCCTGGCACGGTGATCCCAGGACGCGACCATGGATCCCTGGAAAGCAAGGACCAAGAGGCACCAGCTCTCCCGCAGCTCTTCTTCCCTGAGGCAACTGAAGGCTTGCTGAGGAAGCAGCAGCGAAGTGCTGTTCGCTCCAAGCCAAAGCCTCTGCGAAAGCACAGCATTCGCTGAGAAATGTTCTGTGGGCTGCTGCTGCTTGCCTGAGCCCAGTCTCATGGTGGGAGAAACCCGCATACAGCGAAAGCTTCATCTCCCTGTGAAAGCACTGCGTTCCTTGGGAAATCAGAGTTGGGTTTGGGGATGCTGCTACTGCTTGCCTGAGCTAGACTCCGGAGCTCGGTGGAAGATACTCGCATGGAGCGAAATACCCTTTGCCCTAGCATACCCTCTGCCTGAGAGAGAAGCCAAGAGTGGGGAAGGCTCAGCCGCCGCCACCGGAGAAGAGAAGGAGCCGTTGGCCTTGGGGTCAGGAAATGCTCGGGAAGCAGGATAACCTGCGGTGGCATTAACAGCAGGCTGGTGGCAAGACAAGTGTCACCTGCTCCATGTGCGGAGCGATGGAACCCCGGCTGCTAAGGAGACATGAGGGGACGACTAGGGCAGAGGAGCGTGAACCACTCTGAGGAAGGAGTCTGGGCAGAAGGCAGGCCTGTCCTGTGCCTCTGGTCGCAAGGGGAGATCATCTCCTTGGCCACCTGTCCCAAGGGCAGACTTGGGCTTGCCACCAGGTGCTATACCCGGAACGCGCAGGAACAAACCCATGGAGAAACGGGCAGTCACATGCCGTCTTCCACCAAGATGTGGCAGCGATGTGGGTGGCAGTGCGTGTGCTGGGAAAGGAGTGTAGACAGTCCCCCACAGTTCCCTGTCCCAGTGCCCGGGCGTGTGCAGTGATCCTGTCACCACCTCTCTCCTGTGGTGAAGGCACTGGCCTAGACCCCGAGTCTGCCTGTGCGCCAGAACAAAAGGCAAAGCCTTTCCTACCCCAGGAGATGGTAATAGGCATAGAGTGCCATGCTAAGACATGCACGCTGCTGCAGGGTTGTGACTGTGTCTGCTTAGTTCGGCATAGCAAGGTAAACCACGGGCGTGATCTTGAAGCCCGGGAAAGCAAGTCCCAAGAGGCACCAGATCTCCCGCCGCTCTTCTTCCCTGCCGAGACACAGTGAACAGCCAAAGTTTTTCTGAGGAAACAGCAGCGAAGTGCGGTTCGTGCCAAGCTGAAAACCTCTGCGAAAGCATAGCAGTCGCGGGGAAATCAGAGTCGGTTCTGTGGGCTGCTTTTGTTGCTTGCCTTAGCCTAGTATTTGCAGCACTATGGGAGCATACGGCATAGAGCGAAATCCTCTTTGCCCTGGGCATCGCCTCTGGGAAAGCATAGCATTCTTTGCGAAACCAGATTCGGGTCTGAGGGATTCTCCTGTTGCCTGAGCTGGTCTCCTCAGCACGGTGTAATAAACCCGCATGGAACGAAATCTTCTTTGCCTGTGCATCTCTCTGCCTGAGAGAGAAGCGAGCTTGCGCCTGTGGAAAGAGCCTTAAGGAAAGGGACTTGTCTTTCACGGTGCTCCCCAGGAGCAAGCTGCCCAGTGAGAAGAGCAGGAGCCGTTGGCCTTCTGGTCTGGAAAAGGTTGCTAAGCAGGAGAGCCTTCCCAGGCAGGCACAGCGGCCAGTGACAATACAAGTGTCACTAGCTCCCTGTGCAGAGAAGGAAGTCTGGCCAGCTAAGGAGACAGGAGGGGATGAGGTGGGCAGGGCGCGTGGTCCTCTCTTAGAAAGGAGTCTGGGCAGAGAGCATGCCTGTCCTGAGCCTCTGGGCTTAAGGAGACAGCAGCTCCTTGGCCACCTGTCTCTGAGGCAGACATGCACTAGCCACCAGGCGCCTACACTGAACTCGCAGAAACAGCTCCCTGAAATAACGGGGAGTCAGATGCCGTCTTCCTCCAGGATGTGGAAGCTTGGAGGAGGCACGGGGTTTCAGGGGAAGGAGTGGGGACAGTCCCCCAAAGCTCCCTATTAAGTGCACGGGCGGTGTGCTGGGAACCTGTCACCTTTCCTTTCCTGTGGGGAAAGCACTGGCCTAGTCCGCGACTCTGCCTGAGCGCCAGAGTAAAGGGCCAAGCGATGCCTTCACTGGGAGATGGTGGTGTGCATAGAGTGCCATCCAAGGCTACGCGCGCTATAGCAGCATCGTGGCTGTGTCTGCTTAGTTCGCCTGGCAGGGTGATCCCAGGACGCGAACATGGATCCCTGGAAAGCAAGGACCAAGAGGCACCAGCTCTACCGCAGCTCTTCTTCCCTGAGGCCCCTGAAGGCTTGCTGAGGAGCAGTAGCGAAGTGCTGTTCGCTCCAAGCCAAAGCCTCTGCGAAAGCACAGCATTCGCTGAGAAATGTTCTGTGGGCTGCTGCTGCTTGCCTGAGCCCAGTCTCACGGTGGGAGAAACCCGCATACAGTGAAAGCTTCATCTCCCTGTGAAAGCACTGCGTTCCTTGAGAAATCAGAGTTGGGTTTGGGGATGCTGCTACTGCTTGCCTGAGCTAGACTCCGGAGCTCGGTGGAAGATACTCGCATGGAGCGAAATACTCTTTGCCCTAGCATACCCTCTGCCTGAGAGAGAAGCCAAGAGTGGGGAAGGCTCAGCCGCCGCCCCCGGAGAAGAGAAGGAGCCGTTGGCCTTGGGTTCAGGAAACGCTTGGGAAGCAGGATAACCTGCCGTGGCATTAACAGCAGGCCGGTGGCAAGACAAGTGTCACCTGCTCCATGTGCGGAGCGATGGAACCCCGGCTGCTAAGGAGACATGAGGGGACGACTAGGGCAGAGGAGCGTGAACCACTCTGAGGAAGGAGTCTGGGCAGAAGGCAGGCCTGTCCTGTGCCTCTGGTCGCAAGGGGAGATCATCTCCTTGGCCACCTGTCCCAAGGGCAGACTTGGGCTTGCCACCAGGTGCTATACCCGGAACGCGCAGAAACAAACCCATGGAGAAACGGGCAGTCAGATGCCGTCTTCCACCAAGATGTGGCAGCGATGTGGGTGGCAGTGCGTGTGCCGGGAAAGGAGTGGAGACAGTCCCCCACAGTTCCCTGTCCCAGTGCCCGGGCGTGTGCAGTGATCCTGTCACCTCCTCTCTCCTGTGGTGAAGGCACTGGCCTAGACACCGAGTCTGCCTGTGCGCCAGAGCAAAAGGCAAAGACTTTCCTACCCCAGGAGATGGTAATAGGCATAGAGTGCCATGCTAAGACATGCACGCTGCTGCAGGGTTGGGACTGTGTCTGCTTAGTTCGGCATAGCAAGGTGAACCCCGGGCGTGATCTTGAAGCCCGGGAAAGCAAGTCCCAAGAGGCACCAGCTCTCCCGCCTCTCTTCTTCCCTGCCGCGACAGAGTGAACACCCAAAGTTTTTCTGAAGAAACAGCAGCGAAGTGCGGTTCGTGCCAAGCTGAAAACCTCTGCGAAAGCATAGCAGTCGCGGGGAAATCAGAGTCGGTTCTGTGGGCTGCCTTTGTTGCTTGCCTTAGCCTAGTATTCGCAGCAATATGGGAGCATACGGCATAGAACGAAATCCTCTTTGCCCTGGGCATCGCCTCTGGGAAAGCATAGCATTCTTTGCGAACCAGATTCGGGTCTGAGAGATTCTCCTGTTGCCTGAGCTGGTCTCCTCAGCACGGTGTAATAAACCCGCATGGAACGAAATCTGCTTTGCCTGTGCATCTCTCTGCCTGAGAGAGAAGCGAGCTTGCGCCTGTGGAAAGAGCCTTAAGGAAAGGGACTTGTCTTTCACGGTGCTCCCCAGGAGCAAGCTGCCCAGTGAGAAGAGCAGGAGCCGTTGGCCTTCTGGTCTGGAAAAGGTTGCTAAGCAGGAGAGCCTTCCCAGGCAGGCACAGCGGCCAGTGACAATACAAGTGTCACTAGCTCCCTGTGCAGAGAAGGAAGTCTGGCCAGCTAAGGAGACAGGAGGGGATGAGGTGGGCAGGGCGCGTGGTCCTCTCTTAGAAAGGAGTCTGGGCAGAGAGCATGCCTGTCCTGAGCCTCTGGGCTTAAGGAGACAGCAGCTCCTTGGCCACCTGTCCCTGGGGCAGACATGCACTAGCCACCAGGCGCCTACCCTGAACTCGCAGAAACAGCTCCCTGAAATAACGGGGAGTCAGATGCCGTCTTCCTCCAGGATGTGGAAGCTTGGAGGAGGCACAGGGTTTCAGGGGAAGGAGTGGGGACAGTCCCCCAAAGCTCCCTATTAAGTGCACGGGCGGTGTGCTGGGATCCTGTCACCTTTCCTTTCCTGTGGGGAAAGCACTGGCCTAGTCCGCGAGTCCACCTGAGCGCCAGAGTAAAGGGCCAAGCGATGCCTACACTGGGAGATGGTGGTGTGCATAGAGTGCCTTCCAAGGCTACGCGCGCTATAGCAGCATCGTGGCTGTGTCTGCTTAGTTCGGCCTGGCAGGGTGATACGAGGACGCGACCATGGATCCCTGGAAAGCAAGGACCAAGAGGCACCAGCTCTCCCGCAGCTCTTCTTCCCTGAGGCAACTGAAGGCTTGCTGATGAAGCAGCAGCGAAGTGCTGTTCGCTCCAAGCCAAAGCCTCTGCGAAAGCACAGCATTCGCTGAGAAATGTTCTGTGGGCTGCTGCTGCTTGCCTGAGCCCAGTCTCACGGTGGGAGAAACCCGCATACAGCGAAAGCTTCATCTCCCTGTGAAAGCACTGCGTTCCTTGGGAAATCAGAGTTGGGTTTGGGGATGCTGCTACTGCTTGCCTGAGCTAGACTCCGGAGCTCGGTGGAAGATACTCGCATGGAGCGAAATACCCTTTGCCCTAGCATACCCTCTGCCTGAGAGAGAAGCCAAGAGTGGGGAAGGCTCAGCCGCCGCCCCCGGAGAAGAGAAGGAGCCGTTGGCCTTGGGGTCAGGAAACGCTCGGGAAGCAGGATAACCTGCGGTGGCATTAACAGCAGGCTGGTGGCAAGACAAGTGTCACCTGCTCCATGTGCGGAGCGATGGAACCCCGGCTGCTAAGGAGACATGTGGGGACGACTAGGGCAGAGGAGCGTGAACCACTCTGAGGAAGGAGTCTGGGCAGAAGGCTGGCCTGTCCTGTGCCTCTGGTCGCAAGGGGAGATCATCTCCTTGGCCACCTGTCCCAAGGGCAGACTTGGGCTTGCCACCAGGTGCTATACCCGTAACGCGCAGGAACAAACCCATGGAGAAACAGGCAGTCAAATGCCGTCTTCTACCTAGATGTGGCAGATATGTGGGTGGCAGTGCGTGTGCTGGGAAAGGAGTGGAGACAGTCCCCCACAGTTCCCTGTCCCAGTGCCCGGGCGTGTGCAGTGATCCTGTCACCACCTCTCTCCTGTGGTGAAGGCACTGGCCTAGACCCCGAGTCTGCCTGTGCGCCAGAACAAAAGGCAAAGCCTTTCCTACCCCAGGAGATGGTAATAGGCATAGAGTGCCATGCTAAGACATGCACGCTGCTGCAGGGTTGTGACTGTGTCTACTTAGTTCGGCATAGCAAGATAAACCCCGGGCGTGATCTTGAAGCCCGGGAAAGCAAGTCCCAAGAGGCACCAGCTCTCCCGCCGCTCTTCTTCCCTGCCGAGACAAAGTGAACACCCAAAGTTTTTCTGAGGAAACAGCAGCGAAGTGCGGTTCGTGCCAAGCTGAAAACCTCTGCGAAAGCATAGCAGTCGCGGGGAAATCAGAGTCGGTTCTGTGGGCTGCTTTTGTTGCTTGCCTTAGCCTAGTATTTGCAGCACTATGGGAGCATACGGCATAGAGCGAAATCCTCTTTGCCCTGGGCATCGCCTCTGGGAAAGCATAGCATTCTTTGCGAAACCAGATTCGGGTCTGAGGGATTCTCCTGTTGCCTGAGCTGGTCTCCTCAGCACGGTGTAATAAACCCGCATGGAACGAAATCTTCTTTGCCTGTGCATCTCTCTGCCTGAGAGAGAAGCGAGCTTGCGCCTGTGGAAAGAGCCTTAAGGAAAGGGACTTGTCTTTCACGGTGCTCCCCAGGAGCAAGCTGCCCAGTGAGAAGAGCAGGAGCCGTGGGCCTTCTGGTCTGGAAAAGGTTGCTAAGCAGGAGAGCCTTCCCAGGCAGGCACAGCGGCCAGTGACAATACAAGTGTCACTAGCTCCCTGTGCAGAGAAGGAAGTCTGGCCAGCTAAGGAGACAGGAGGGGATGAGGTGGGCAGGGCGCGTGGTCCTCTCTTAGAAAGGAGTCTGGGCAGAGAGCATGCCTGTCCTGAGCCTCTGGGCTTAAGGAGACAGCAGCTCCTTGGCCACCTGTCCCTGAGGCAGACATGCACTAGCCACCAGGCGCCTACACTGAACTCACAGAAACAGCTCCCTGAAATAACGGGGAGTCAGATGCCGTCTTCCTCCAGGTTGTGGAAGCTTGGAGGAGGCACGGGGTTTCAGGGGAAGGAGTGGGGACAGTCCCCCAAAGCTCCCTATTAAGTGCACGGGCGGTGTGCTGGGAACCTGTCACCTTTCCTTTCCTGTGGGGAAAGCACTGGCCTAGTCCGCGACTCTGCCTGAGCGCCAGAGTAAAGGGCCAAGCGATGCCTTCACTGGGAGATGGTGGTGTGCATAGAGGGCCATCCAAGGCTACGCGCGCTATAGCAGCATCGTGGCTGTGTCTGCTTAGTTCGGCCTGGCAGGGTGATCCCAGGACGCGAACATGGATCCCTGGAAAGCAAGGACCAAGGGCACCAGCTCTACCACAGCTCTTCTTCCCTGAGGCAACTGAAGGCTTGCTGAGGAGCAGTAGCGAAGTGCTGTTCGCTCCAAGCCAAAGCCTCTGCGAAAGCACAGCATTCGCTGAGAAATGTTCTGTGGGCTGCTGCTGCTTGCCTGAGCCCAGTCTCACGGTGGGAGAAACCCGCATACAGCGAAAGCCTCATTGCCTGGGCATCTCCCTGTGAAAGCACTGCGTTCCTTGGGAAATCAGAGTTGGGTTTGGGGATGCTGCTACTGCTTGCCTGAGCTAGACTCCGGAGCTCGGTGGAAGATAATCGCATGGAGCAAAGTACCCTTTGCCCTAGCATACCCTCTGCCTGAGAGAGAAGCCAAGAGTGGGGAAGGCTCAGCACGCCGCCCCCGGAGAAGAGAAGGAGCCGTTGGCCTTGGGGTCAGGAAACGCTCGGGAAGCAGGATAACCTGCCGTGGCATTAACAGCAGGCCGGTGGCAAGACAAGTGTCACCTGCTCCATGTGCGGAGCAATGGAACCCCGGCTGCTAAGGAGACATGAGGGGACGACTAGGGCAGAGGAGCGTGAACCACTCTGAGGAAGGAGTCTGGGCAGAAGGCAGGCCTGTCCTGTGCCTCTGGTCGCAAGGGGAGATCATCTCCTTGGCCACCTGTCCCAAGGGCAGACTTGGGCTTGCCACCAGGTGCTATACCCGGAACGCGCAGAAACAAACCCATGGAGAAACGGGCAGTCAGATGCCGTCTTCCACCAAGATGTGGCAGCGATGTGGGTGGCAGTGCGTGTGCCGGGAAAGGAGTGGAGACAGTCCCCCACAGTTCCCTGTCCCAGTGCCCGGGCGTGTGCAGTGATCCTGTCACCTCCTCTCTCCTGTGGTGAAGGCACTGGGCTAGACACCGAGTCTGCCTGTGCGCCAGAGCAAAAGGCAAAGACTTTCCTACCCCAGGAGATGGTAATAGGCATAGAGTGCCATGCTAAGACATGCACGCTGCTGCAAGGTTGGGACTGTGTCTGCTTAGTTCGGCATAGCAAGGTGAACCCCGGGCGTGATCTTGAAGCCCGGGAAAGCAAGTCCCAAGAGGCACCAGCTCTCCCGCCTCTCTTCTTCCCTGCCGCGACAGAGTGAACACCCAAAGTTTTTCTGAAGAAACAGCAGCGAAGTGCGGTTCGTGCCAAGCTGAAAACCTCTGCGAAAGCATAGCAGTCGCGGGGAAATCAGAGTCGGTTCTGTGGGCTGCTTTTGTTGCTTGCCTTAGCCTAGTATTTGCAGCACTATGGGAGCATACGGCATAGAGCGAAATCCTCTTTGCCCTGGCATCCCCTCTGGGAAAGCATAGCATTCTTTGCGAAACCAGATTCGGGTCTGAGGGATTCTCCTGTTGCCTGAGCTGGTCTCCTCAGCACGGTGTAATAAACCCGCATGGAACGAAATCTTCTTTGCCTGTGCATCTCTCTGCCTGAGAGAGAAGCGAGCTTGCGCCTGTGGAAAGAGCCTTAAGGAAAGGGACTTGTCTTTCACGGTGCTCCCCAGGAGCAAGCTGCCCAGTGAGAAGAGCAGGAGCCGTTGGCCTTCTGGTCTGGAAAAGGTTGCTAAGCAGGAGAGCCTTCCCAGGCAGGCACAGCGGCCAGTGACAATACAAGTGTCACTAGCTCCCTGTGCAGAGAAGGAAGTCTGGCCAGCTAAGGAGACAGGAAGGGATGAGGTGGGTAGGGCGCGTGGTCCTCTCTTAGAAAGGAGTCTGGGCAGAGAGCATGCCTGTCCTGAGCCTCTGGGCTTAAGGAGACAGCAGCTCCTTGGCCACCTGTCCCTGGGGCAGACATGCACTAGCCACCAGGCGCCTACCCTGAACTTGCAGAAACAGCTCCCTGAAATAACGGGGAGTCAGATGCCGTCTTCCTCCAGGATGTGGAAGCTTGGAGGAGGCACGGGGTTTCAGGGGAAGGAGTGGGGACAGTCCCCCAAAGCTCCCTATTAAGTGCACGGGCGGTGTGCTGGGATCCTGTCACCTTTCCTTTCCTGTGGGGAAAGCACTGGCCTAGTCCGCGAGTCCGCCTGAGCGCCAGAGTAAAGGGCCAAGCGATGCCTACACTGGGAGATGGTGGTGTGCATAGAGTGCCATCCAAGGCTACGCGCGCTATAGCAGCATCGTGGCTGTGTCTGCTTAGTTCGGCCTGGCACGGTGATCCCAGGACGCGAACATGGATCCCTGGAAACAAGGACCAAGAGGCACCAGCTCTCCCGCAGCTCTTCTTCCCTGAGGCAACTGAAGGCTTGCTGAGGGGCAGCAGCGAAGTGCTATTCGCTCCAAGCCAAAGCCTCTGCGAAAGCACAGCATTCGCTGAGAAATGTTCTGTGGGCTGCTGCTGCTTGCCTGAGCCCAGTCTCACGGTGGGAGAAACCCGCATACAGCGAAAGCCTCATTGCCTGGGCATCTCCCTGTGAAAGCACTGCGTTCCTTGGGAAATCAGAGTTGGGTTTGGGGATGCTGCTACTGCTTGCCTGAGCTAGACTCCGGAGCTCGGTGGAAGATACTCGCATGGAGCGAAATACCCTTTGCCCTAGCATACCCTCTGCCTGAGAGAGAAGCCAAGAGTGGGGAAGGCTCAGCACGCCGCCCCCGGAGAAGAGAAGGAGCCGTTGGCCTTGGGGTCAGGAAACGCTCGGGAAGCAGGATAACCTTCCGTGGCATTAACAGCAGGCCGGTGGCAAGTCAAGTGTCACCTGCTCCATGTGCGGAGCGATGGAACCCCGGCTGCTAAGGAGACATGAGGGGACGACTAGGGCAGAGGAGCGTGAACCACTCTGAGGAAGGAGTCTGGGCAGAAGGCAGGCCTGTCCTGTGCCTCTGGTCGCAAGGGGAGATCATCTCCTTGGCCACCTGTCCCAAGGGCAGACTTGGGCTTGCCACCAGGTGCTATACCCGGAACGCGCAGAAACAAACCCATGGAGAAACGGGCAGTCAGATGCCGTCTTCCACCAAGATGTGGCAGCGATGTGGGTGGCAGTGCGTGTGCCGGGAAAGGAGTGGAGACAGTCCCCCACAGTTCCCTGTCCCAGTGCCCGGGCGTGTGCAGTGATCCTGTCACCTCCTCTCTCCTGTGGTGAAGGCACTGGCCTAGACACCGAGTCTGCCTGTGCGCCAGAGCAAAAGGCAAAGACTTTCCTACCCCAGGAGATGGTAATAGGCATAGAGTGCCATGCTAAGACATGCACGCTGCTGCAGGGTTGGGACTGTGTCTGCTTAGTTCGGCATAGCAAGGTGAACCCCGGGCGTGATCTTGAAGCCCGGGAAAGCAAGTCCCAAGAGGCACCAGCTCTCCCGCCTCTCTTCTTCCCTGCCGCGACAGAGTGAACACCCAAAGTTTTTCTGAAGAAACAGCAGCGAAGTGCGGTTCGTGCCAAGCTGAAAACCTCTGCGAAAGCATAGCAGTCGCGGGGAAATCAGAGTCGGTTCTGTGGGCTGCCTTTGTTGCTTGCCTTAGCCTAGTATTCGCAGCAATATGGGAGCATACGGCATAGAACGAAATCCTCTTTGCCCTGGGCATCGCCTCTGGGAAAGCATAGCATTCTTTGCGAACCAGATTCGGGTCTGAGAGATTCTCCTGTTGCCTGAGCTGGTCTCCTCAGCACGGTGTAATAAACCCGCATGGAAAGAAATCTGCTTTGCCTGTGCATCTCTCTGCCTGAGAGAGAAGCGAGCTTGCGCCTGTGGAAAGAGCCTTAAGGAAAGGGACTTGTCTTTCACGGTGCTCCCCAGGAGCAAGCTGCCCAGTGAGAAGAGCAGGAGCCGTTGGCCTTCTGGTCTGGAAAAAGTTGCTAAGCAGGAGAGCCTTCCCAGGCAGGCACAGCGGCCAGTGACAATACAAGTGTCACTAGCTCCCTGTGCAGAGAAGGAAGTCTGGCCAGCTAAGGAGACAGGAGGGGATGAGGTGGGCAGGGCGCGTGGTCCTCTCTTAGAAAGGAGTCTGGGCAGAGAGCATGCCTGTCCTGAGCCTCTGGGCTTAAGGAGACAGCAGCTCCTTGGCCACCTGTCCCTGGGGCAGACATGCACTAGCCACCAGGCGCCTACCCTGAACTCGCAGAAACAGCTCCCTGAAATAACGGGGAGTCAGATGCCGTCTTCCTCCAGGATGTGGAAGCTTGGAGGAGGCACGGGGTTTCAGGGGAAGGAGTGGGGACAGTCCCCCAAAGCTCCCTATTAAGTGCACGGGCGGTGTGCTGGGATCCTGTCACCTTTCCTTTCCTGTGGGGAAAGCACTGGCCTAGTCCGCGAGTCCGCCTGAGCGCCAGAGTAAAGGGCCAAGCGATGCCTACACTGGGAGATGGTGGTGTGCATAGAGTGCCATCCAAGGCTACGCGCGCGATAGCAGCATCGTGGCTGTGTCTGCTTAGTTCGGCCTGGCACGGTGATCCCAGGACGCGAACATGGATCCCTGGAAAGCAAGGACCAAGAGGCACCAGCTCTCCCGCAGCTCTTCTTCCCTGAGGCAACTGAAGGCTTGCTGAGGAGCAGTAGCGAAGTGCTGTTCGCTCCAAGCCAAAGCCTCTGCGAAAGCACAGCATTCGCTGAGAAATGTTCTGTGGGCTGCTGTGCTTGCCTGAGCCCAGTCTCACGGTGGGAGAAACCCGCATACAGTGAAAGCTTCATCTCCCTGTGAAATACTGCGTTCCTTGAGAAATCAGAGTTGGGTTTGGGGATGCTGCTACTGCTTGCCTGAGCTAGACTCCGGAGCTCGGTGGAAGATACTCGCATGGAGCGAAATACCCTTTGCCCTAGCATACCCTCTGCCTGAGAGAGAAGCCAAGAGTGGGGAAGGCACAGCCGCCGCCCCCGGAGAAGAGAAGGAGCCGTTGGCCTTGGGGTCAGGAAACGCTCGGGAAGCAGGATAACCTGCCGTGGCATTAACAGCAGGCCGGTGGCAAGACAAGTGTCACCTGCTCCATGTGCGGAGCGATGGAACCCCGGCTGCTAAGGAGACATGAGGGGACGACTAGGGCAGAGGAGCGTGAACCACTCTGAGGAAGGAGTCTGGGCAGAAGGCAGGCCTGTCCTGTGCCTCTGGTCGCAAGGGGAGATCATCTCCTTGGCCACCTGTCCCAAGGGCAGACTTGGGCTTGCCACCAGGTGCTATACCCGGAACGCGCAGAAACAAACCCATGGAGAAACGGGCAGTCAGATGCCGTCTTCCACCAAGATGTGGCAGCGATGTGGGTGGCAGTGCGTGTGCCGGGAAAGGAGTGGAGACAGGCCCCCACAGTTCCCTGTCCCAGTGCCCGGGCGTGTGCAGTGATCCTGTCACCTCCTCTCTCCTGTGGTGAAGGCACTGGCCTAGATCCCGAGTCTGCCTGTGCGCCAGAGCAAAAGGCAAAGACTTTCCTACCACAGGAGATGGTAATAGGCATAGAGTGCCATGCTAAGACATGCACGCTGCTGCAGGGTTGGGACTGTGTCGGCTTAGTTCGGCATAGCAAGGTGAACCCCGGGCGTGATCTTGAAGCCCGGGAAAGCAAGTCCCAAGAGGCACCAGCTCTCCCGCCTTTCTTCTTCCCTGCCGCGACAGAGTGAACACCCAAAGCCTTTCTGAGGAAACAGCAGCGAAGTGCGGTTCGTGCCAAGCTGAAAACCTCTGCGAAAGCATAGCAGTCGCGGGGAAATCAGAGTCGGTTCTGTGGGCTGCTTTTGTTGCTTGCCTTAGCCTAGTATTCGCAGCACTATGGGAGCATACGGCATAGAGCGAAATCCTCTTGGCCCTGGGCATCGCCTCTGGGAAAGCATAGCATTCTTTGCGAAACCAGATTCGGGTCTGAGGGATTCTCCTGTTGCCTGAGCTGGTCTCCTCAGCACGGTGTAATAAACCCGCATGGAACGAAATCTTCTTTGCCTGTGCATCTCTCTGCCTGAGAGAGAAGCGAGCTTGCGCCTGTGGAAAGAGCCTTAAGGAAAGGGACTTGTCTTTCACGGTGCTCCCCAGGAGCAAGCTGCCCAGTGAGAAGAGCAGGAGCCGTGGGCCTTCTGGTCTGGAAAAGGTTGCTAAGCAGGAGAGCCTTCCCAGGCAGGCACAGCGGCCAGTGACAATACAAGTGTCACTAGCTCCCTGTGCAGAGAAGGAAGTCTGGCCAGCTAAGGAGACAGGAGGGGATGAGGTGGGCAGGGCGCGTGGTCCTCTCTTAGAAAGGAGTCTGGGCAGAGAGCATGCCTGTCCTGAGCCTCTGGGCTTAAGGAGACAGCAGCTCCTTGGCCACCTGTCCCTGAGGCAGACATGCACTAGCCACCAGGCGCCTACACTGAACTCGCAGAAACAGCTCCCTGAAATAACGGGGAGTCAGATGCCGTCTTCCTCCAGGATGTGGAAGCTTGGAGGAGGCACGGGGTTTCAGGGGAAGGAGTGGGGACAGTCCCCCAAAGCTCCCTATTAAGTGCACGGGCGGTGTGCTGGGAACCTGTCACCTTTCCTTTCCTGTGGGGAAAGCACTGGCCTAGTCCGCGAGTCCGCCTGAGCGCCAGAGTAAAGGCCCAAGCGATGCCTACACTGGGAGATGGTGGTGTGCATAGAGTGCCATCCAAGGCTACGCGCGCTATAGCAGCATCGTGGCTGTGTCTGCTTAGTTCGGCCTGGCAGGGTGATCCCAGGACGCGAACATGGATCCCTGGAAAGCAAGGACCAAGAGGCACCAGCTCTCCCGCAGCTCTTCTTCCCTGAGGCAACTGAAGGCTTGCTGAGGGGCAGCAGCGAAGTGCTATTCGCCCCAAGCCAAAGCCTCTGCGAAAGCACAGCATTCCTTGAGAAATGTTCTGTGGGCTGCTGCTGCTTGCCTGAGCCCAGTCTCACGGTGGGAGAAACCCGCATACAGCGAAAGCCTCATTGCCTGGGCATCTCCCTGTGAAAGCACTGCGTTCCTTGGGAAATCAGAGTTGGGTTTGGGGATGCTGCTACTGCTTGCCTGAGCTAGACTCCGGAGCTCGGTGGAAGATAATCGCATGGAGCAAAGTACCCTTTGCCCTAGCATACCCTCTGCCTGAGAGAGAAGCCAAGAGTGGGGAAGGCTCAGCACGCCGCCCCCGGAGAAGAGAAGGATCCGTTGGCCTTGGGGTCAGGAAACGCTCGGGAAGCAGGATAACCTGCCGTGGCATTAACAGCAGGCCGGTGGCAAGACAAGTGTCACCTGCTCCATGTGCGGAGCGATGGAACCCCGGCTGCTAAGGAGACATGAGGGGACGACTAGGGCAGAGGAGCGTGAACCACTCTGAGGAAGGAGTCTGGGCAGAAGGCAGGCCTGTCCTGTGCCTCTGGTCGCAAGGGGAGATCATCTCCTTGGCCACCTGTCCCAAGGGCAGACTTGGGCTTGCCACCAGGTGCTATACCCGGAACGCGCAGAAACAAACCCATGGAGAAACGGGCAGTCAGATGCCGTCTTCCACCAAGATGTGGCAGCGATGTGGGTGGCAGTGCGTGTGCCGGGAAAGGAGTGGAGATAGTCCCCCACAGTTCCCTGTCCCAGTGCCCGGGCGTGTGCAGTGATCCTGTCACCTCCTCTCTCCTGTGGTGATGGCACTGGCCTAGACACCGAGTCTGCCTGTGCGCCAGAGCAAAAGGCAAAGACTTTCCTACCCCAGGAGATGGTAATAGGCATAGAGTGCCATGCTAAGACATGCACGCTGCTGCAGGGTTGGGACTGTGTCTGCTTAGTTCGGCATAGCAAGGTTAACCCCGGGCGTGATCTTGAAGCCCGGGAAAGCAAGGCCCAAGAGGCACCAGCTCTCCCGCCTCTCTTCTTCCCTGCCGCGACAGAGTGAACACCCAAAGTTTTTCTGAAGAAACAGCAGCGAAGTGCGGTTCGTGCCAAGCTGAAAACCTCTGCGAAAGCATAGCAGTCGCGGGGAAATCAGAGTCGGTTCTGTGGGCTGCCTTTGTTGCTTGCCTTAGCCTAGTATTCGCAGCACTATGGGAGCATACGGCATAGAACGAAATCCTCTTTGCCCTGGGCATCGCCTCTGGGAAAGCATAGCATTCTTTGCGAACCAGATTCGGGTCTGAGAGATTCTCCTGTTGCCTGAGCTGGTCTCCTCAGCACGGTGTAATAAACCCGCATGGAACGAAATCTTCTTTGCCTGTGCATCTCTCTGCCTGAGAGAGAAGCGTGCTTGCGCCTGTGGAAAGAGCCTTAAGGAAAGGGACTTGTCTTTCACGGTGCTCCCCAGGAGCAAGCTGCCCAGTGAGAAGAGCAGGAGCCGTGGGCCTTCTGGTCTGGAAAAGGTTGCTAAGCAGGAGAGCCTTCCCAGGCAGGCACAGCGGCCAGTGACAATACAAGTGTCACTAGCTCCCTGTGCAGAGAAGGAAGTCTGGCCAGCTAAGGAGACAGGAGGGGATGAGGTGGGCCGGGCGCGTGGTCCTCTCTTAGAAAGGAGTCTGGGCAGAGAGCATGCCTGTCCTGAGCCTCTGGGCTTAAGGAGACAGCAGCTCCTTGGCCACCTGTCCCTGGGGCAGACATGCACTAGCCACCAGGCGCCTACCCTGAACTCGCAGAAACAGCTCCCTGAAATAACGGGGAGTCAGATGCCGTCTTCCTCCAGGATGTGGAAGCTTGGAGGAGGCACGGGGTTTCAGGGGAAGGAGTGTGGACAGTCCCCCAAAGCTCCCTATTAAGTGCACGGGCGGTGTGCTGGGATCCTGTCACCTTTCCTTTCCTGTGGGGAAAGCACTGGCCTAGTCCGCGAGTCCGCCTGAGCGCCAGAGTAAAGGGCCAAGCGATGCCTACACTGGGAGATGGTGGTGTGCATAGAGTGCCATCCAAGGCTACGCGTGCGATAGCAGCATCGTGGCTGTGTCTGCTTAGTTCGGCCTGGCATGGTGATCCCAGGACGCGACCATGGATCCCTGGAAAGCAAGGACCAAGAGGCACCAGCTCTCCCGCAGCTCTTCTTCCCTGAGGCAACTGAAGGCTTGCTGAGGAAGCAGCAGCGAAGTGCTGTTCGCTCCAAGCCAAAGCCTCTGCGAAAGCACAGCATTCGCTGAGAAATGTTCTGTGGGCTGCTGCTGCTTGCCTGAGCCCAGTCTCACGGTGGGAGAAACCCGCATACAGCGAAAGCTTCATCTCCCTGTGCAAGCACTGCGTTCCTTGGGAAATCAGAGTTGGGTTTGGGGATGCTGCTACTGCTTGCCTGAGCTAGACTCCGGAGCTCGGTGGAAGATACTCGCATGGAGCGAAATACCCTTTGCCCTAGCATACCCTCTGCCTGAGAGAGAAGCCAAGAGTGGGGAAGGCTCAGCCGCTGCCCCCGGAGAAGAGAAGGAGCCGTTGGCCTTGGGGTCAGGAAACGCTCGGGAAGCAGGATAACCTGCGGTGGCATTAACAGCAGGCTGGTGGCAAGACAAGTATCACCTGCTCCATGTGCGGAGCGATGGAACCCCGGCTGCTAAGGAGACATGAGGGGACGACTAGGGCAGAGGAGCGTGAACCACTCTGAGGAAGGAGTCTGGGCAGAAGGCAGGCCTGTCCTGTGCATCTGGTCGCAAGGGGAGATCATCTCCTTGGCCACCTGTCCCAAGGGCAGACTTGGGCTTGCCACCAGGTGCTATACCCGGAACGCGCAGGAACAAACCCATGGAGAAACGGGCAGTCAAATGCCGTCTTCCACCAAGATGTGGCAGCGATGTGGGTGGCAGTGCGTGTGCTGGGAAAGGAGTGTAGACAGTCCCCCACAGTTCCCTGTCCCAGTGCCCGGGCGTGTGCAGTGATCCTGTCACCACCTCTCTCCTGTGGTGAAGGCACTGGCCTAGACCCCGAGTCTGCCTGTGCGCCAGAACAAAAGGCAAAGCCTTTCCTACCCCAGGAGATGGTAATAGGCATAGAGTGCCATGCTAAGACATGCACGCTGCTGCAGGGTTGTGACTGTGTCTGCTTAGTTCGGCATAGCAAGGTAAACCCCGGGCGTGATCTTGAAGCCCGGGAAAGCAAGTCCCAAGAGGCACCAGCTCTCCCGCCGCTCTTCTTCCCTGCCGAGACAAAGTGAACACCCAAAGTTTTTCTGAGGAAACAGCAGCGAAGTGCGGTTCGTGCCAAGCTGAAAACCTCTGCGAAAGCATAGCAGTCGCGGGGAAATCAGAGTCGGTTCTGTGGGCTGCTTTTGTTGCTTGCCTTAGCCTAGTATTTGCAGCACTATGGGAGCATACGGCATAGAGCGAAATCCTCTTTGCCCTGGGCATCGCCTCTGGGAAAGCATAGCATTCTTTGCGAAACCAGATTCGGGTCTGAGGGATTCTCCTGTTGCCTGAGCTGGTCTCCTCAGCACGGTGTAATAAACCCGCATGGAACGAAATCTTCTTTGCCTGTGCATCTCTCTGCCTGAGAGAGAAGCGAGCTTGCGCCTGTGGAAAGAGCCTTAAGGAAAGGGACTTGTCTTTCACGGTGCTCCCCAGGAGCAAGCTGCCCAGTGAGAAGAGCAGGAGCCGTGGGCCTTCTGGTCTGGAAAAGGTTGCTAAGCAGGAGAGCCTTCCCAGGCAGGCACAGCGGCCAGTGACAATACAAGTGTCACTAGCTCCCTGTGCAGAGAAGGAAGTCTGGCCAGCTAAGGAGACAGGAGGGGATGAGGTGGGCAGGGCGCGTGGTCCTCTCTTAGAAAGGAGTCTGGGCAGAGAGCATGCCTGTCCTGAGCCTCTGGGCTTAAGGAGACAGCAGCTCCTTGGCCACCTGTCCCTGAGGCAGACATGCACTAGCCACCAGGCGCCTACACTGAACTCGCAGAAACAGCTCCCTGAAATAACGGGGAGTCAGATGCCGTCTTCCTCCAGGATGTGGAAGCTTGGAGGAGGCACGGGGTTTCAGGGGAAGGAGTGGGGACAGTCCCCCAAAGCTCCCTATTAAGTGCACGGGCGGTGTGCTGGGAACCTGTCACCTTTCCTTTCCTGTGGGGAAAGCACTGGCCTAGTCCGCGACTCTGCCTGAGCGCCAGAGTAAAGGGCCCAGCGATGCCTTCACTGGGAGATGGTGGTGTGCATAGAGTGCCATCCAAGGCTACGCGCGCTATAGCAGCATCGTGGCTGTGTCTGCTTAGTTCGGCCTGGCAGGGTGATCCCAGGACGCGAACATGGATCCCTGGAAAGCAAGGACCAAGAGGCACCAGCTCTCCCGCAGCTCTTCTTCCCTGAGGCCCCTGAAGGCTTGCTGAGGAGCAGTAGCGAAGTGCTGTTCGCTCCAAGCCAAAGCCTCTGCGAAAGCACAGCATTCGCTGAGAAATGTTCTGTGGGCTGCTGCTGCTTGCCTGAGCCCAGTCTCACGGTGGGAGAAACCCGCATACAGTGAAAGCTTCATCTCCCTGTGAAAGCACTGCGTTCCTTGAGAAATCAGAGTTGGGTTTGGGGATGCTGCTACTGCTTGCCTGAGCTAGACTCCGGAGCTCGGTGGAAGATACTCGCATGGAGCGAAATACTCTTTGCCCTAGCATACCCTCTGCCTGAGAGAGAAGCCAAGAGTGGGGAAGGCTCAGCCGCCGCCCCCGGAGAAGAGAAGGAGCCGTTGGCCTTGGGGTCAGGAAACGCTCGGGAAGCAGGATAACCTGCCGTGGCATTAACAGCAGGCCGGTGGCAAGACAAGTGTCACCTGCTCCATGTGCGGAGCGATGGAACCCCGGCTGCTAAGGAGACCTGAGGGGACGACTAGGGCAGAAGAGCGTGAACCACTCTGAGGAAGGAGTCTGGGCAGAATGCAGGCCTGTCCTGTGCCTCTGGTCGCAAGGGGAGATCATCTCCTTGGCCACCTGTCCCAAGGGCAGACTTGGGCTTGCCACCAGGTGCTATACCCGGAACGCGCAGAAACAAACCCATGGAGAAACGGGCAGTCAGATGCCGTCTTCCACCAAGATGTGGCAGCGATGTGGGTGGCAGTGCGTGTGCCGGGAAAGGAGTGGAGACAGTCCCCCACAGTTCCCTGTCCCAGTGCCCGGGCGTGTGCAGTGATCCTGTCACCTCCTCTCTCCTGTGGTGAAGGCACTGGCCTAGACCCCGAGTCTGCCTGTGCGCCAGAGCAAAAGGCCAAGCCTTACCTACCCCAGGAGATGGTAATAGGCATAGAGGGCCATGCTAAGACATGCACGCTGCTGCAGGATTGGGACTGTGTCGGCTTAGTTCGGCATAGCAAGGTGAACCCCGGGCGTGATCTTGAAGCCCGGGAAAGCAAGTCCCAAGAGGCACCAGCTCTCCCGCCTCTCTTCTTCCCTGCCGCGACAGAGTGAACACCCAAAGTTTTTCTGAAGAAACAGCAGCGAAGTGCGGTTCGTGCCAAGCTGAAAACCTCTGCGAAAGCATAGCAGTCGCGGGGAAATCAGAGTCGGTTCTGTGGGCTGCTTTTGTTGCTTGCCTTAGCCTAGTATTTGCAGCACTATGGGAGCATACGGCATAGAGCGAAATCCTCTTTGCCCTGGGCATCGCCTCTGGGAAAGCATAGCATTCTTTGCGAAACCAGATTCGGGTCTGAGGGATTCTCCTGTTGCCTGAGCTGGTCTCCTCAGCACGGTGTAATAAACCCGCATGGAACGAAATCTTCTTTGCCTGTGCATCTCTCTGCCTGAGAGAGAAGCGAGCTTGCGCCTGTGGAAAGAGCCTTAAGGAAAGGGACTTGTCTTTCACGGTGCTCCCCAGGAGCAAGCTGCCCAGTGAGAAGAGCAGGAGCCGTGGGCCTTCTGGTCTGGAAAAGGTTGCTAAGCAGGAGAGCCTTCCCAGGCAGGCACAGCGGCCAGTGACAATACAAGTGTCACTAGCTCCCTGTGCAGAGAAGGAAGTCTGGCCAGCTAAGGAGACAGGAGGGGATGAGGTGGGCAGGGCGCGTGGTCCTCTCTTAGAAAGGAGTCTGGGCAGAGAGCATGCCTGTCCTGAGCCTCTGGGCTTAAGGAGACAGCAGCTCCTTGGCCACCTGTCCCTGAGGCAGACATGCACTAGCCACCAGGCGCCTACACTGAACTCGCAGAAACAGCTCCCTGAAATAACGGGGAGTCAGATGCCGTCTTCCTCCAGGATGTGGAAGCTTGGAGGAGGCACGGGGTTTCAGGGGAAGGAGTGGGGACAGTCCCCCAAAGCTCCCTATTAAGTGCACGGGCGGTGTGCTGGGAACCTGTCACCTTTCCTTTCCTGTGGGGAAAGCACTGGCCTAGTCCGCGACTCTGCCTGAGCGCCAGAGTAAAGGGCCCAGCGATGCCTTCACTGGGAGATGGTGGTGTGCATAGAGTGCCATCCAAGGCTACGCGCGCTATAGCAGCATCGTGGCTGTGTCTGCTTAGTTCGGCCTGGCAGGGTGATCCCAGGACGCGAACATGGATCCCTGGAAAGCAAGGACCAAGAGGCACCAGCTCTCCCGCAGCTCTTCTTCCCTGAGGCCCCTGAAGGCTTGCTGAGGAGCAGTAGCGAAGTGCTGTTCGCTCCAAGCCAAAGCCTCTGCGAAAGCACAGCATTCGCTGAGAAATGTTCTGTGGGCTGCTGCTGCTTGCCTGAGCCCAGTCTCACGGTGGGAGAAACCCGCATACAGTGAAAGCTTCATCTCCCTGTGAAAGCACTCGTTCCTTGAGAAATCAGAGTTGGGTTTGGGGATGCTGCTACTGCTTGCCTGAGCTAGACTCCGGAGCTCGGTGGAAGATACTCGCATGGAGCGAAATACTCTTTGCCCTAGCATACCCTCTGCCTGAGAGAGAAGCCAAGAGTGGGGAAGGCTCAGCCGCCGCCCCCGGAGAAGAGAAGGAGCCGTTGGCCTTGGGGTCAGGAAACGCTCGGGAAGCAGGATAACCTGCCGTGGCATTAACAGCAGGCTGGTGGCAAGACAAGTGTCACCTGCTCCATGTGCGGAGCGATGGAACCCCGGCTGCTAAGGAGACCTGAGGGGACGACTAGGGCAGAAGAGCGTGAACCACTCTGAGGAAGGAGTCTGGGCAGAATGCAGGCCTGTCCTGTGCCTCTGGTCGCAAGGGGAGATCATCTCCTTGGCCACCTGTCCCAAGGGCAGACTTGGGCTTGCCACCAGGTGCTATACCCGGAACGCGCAGAAACAAACCCATGGAGAAACGGGCAGTCAGATGCCGTCTTCCACCAAGATGTGGCAGCGATGTGGGTGGCAGTGCGTGTGCCGGGAAAGGAGTGGAGACAGTCCCCCACAGTTCCCTGTCCCAGTGCCCGGGCGTGTGCAGTGATCCTGTCACCTCCTCTCTCCTGTGGTGAAGGCACTGGCCTAGACCCCGAGTCTGCCTGTGCGCCAGAGCAAAAGGCCAAGCCTTACCTACCCCAGGAGATGGTAATAGGCATAGAGGGCCATGCTAAGACATGCACGCTGCTGCAGGATTGGGACTGTGTCGGCTTAGTTCGGCATAGCAAGGTGAACCCCGGGCGTGATCTTGAAGCCCGGGAAAGCAAGTCCCAAGAGGCACCAGCTCTCCCGCCTCTCTTCTTCCCTGCCGCGACAGAGTGAACACCCAAAGTTTTTCTGAAGAAACAGCAGCGAAGTGCGGTTCGTGCCAAGCTGAAAACCTCTGCGAAAGCATAGCAGTCGCGGGGAAATCAGAGTCGGTTCTGTGGGCTGCTTTTGTTGCTTGCCTTAGCCTAGTATTTGCAGCACTATGGGAGCATACGGCATAGAGCGAAATCCTCTTTGCCCTGGGCATCGCCTCTGGGAAAGCATAGCATTCTTTGCGAAACCAGATTCGGGTCTGAGGGATTCTCCTGTTGCCTGAGCTGGTCTCCTCAGCACGGTGTAATAAACCCGCATGGAACGAAATCTTCTTTGCCTGTGCATCTCTCTGCCTGAGAGAGAAGCGAGCTTGCGCCTGTGGAAAGAGCCTTAAGGAAAGGGACTTGTCTTTCACGGTGCTCCCCAGGAGCAAGCTGCCCAGTGAGAAGAGCAGGAGCCGTGGGCCTTCTGGTCTGGAAAAGGTTGCTAAGCAGGAGAGCCTTCCCAGGCAGGCACAGCGGCCAGTGACAATACAAGTGTCACTAGCTCCCTGTGCAGAGAAGGAAGTCTGGCCAGCTAAGGAGACAGGAGGGGATGAGGTGGGCAGGGCGCGTGGTCCTCTCTTAGAAAGGAGTCTGGGCAGAGAGCATGCCTGTCCTGAGCCTCTGGGCTTAAGGAGACAGCAGCTCCTTGGCCACCTGTCCCTGAGGCAGACATGCACTAGCCACCAGGCGCCTACACTGAACTCGCAGAAACAGCTCCCTGAAATAACGGGGAGTCAGATGCCGTCTTCCTCCAGGATGTGGAAGCTTGGAGGAGGCACGGGGTTTCAGGGGAAGGAGTGGGGACAGTCCCCCAAAGCTCCCTATTAAGTGCACGGGCGGTGTGCTGGGAACCTGTCACCTTTCCTTTCCTGTGGGGAAAGCACTGGCCTAGTCCGCGAGTCCGCCTGAGCGCCAGAGTAAAGGCCCAAGCGATGCCTACACTGGGAGATGGTGGTGTGCATAGAGTGCCATCCAAGGCTACGCGCGCTATAGCAGCATCGTGGCTGTGTCTGCTTAGTTCGGCCTGGCAGGGTGATCCCAGGACGCGAACATGGATCCCTGGAAAGCAAGGACCAAGAGGCACCAGCTCTCCCGCAGCTCTTCTTCCCTGAGGCAACTGAAGGCTTGCTGAGGGGCAGCAGCGAAGTGCTATTCGCCCCAAGCCAAAGCCTCTGCGAAAGCACAGCATTCCTTGAGAAATGTTCTGTGGGCTGCTGCTGCTTGCCTGAGCCCAGTCTCACGGTGGGAGAAACCCGCATACAGCGAAAGCCTCATTGCCTGGGCATCTCCCTGTGAAAGCACTGCGTTCCTTGGGAAATCAGAGTTGGGTTTGGGGATGCTGCTACTGCTTGCCTGAGCTAGACTCCGGAGCTCGGTGGAAGATAATCGCATGGAGCAAAGTACCCTTTGCCCTAGCATACCCTCTGCCTGAGAGAGAAGCCAAGAGTGGGGAAGGCTCAGCACGCCGCCCCCGGAGAAGAGAAGGATCCGTTGGCCTTGGGGTCAGGAAACGCTCGGGAAGCAGGATAACCTGCCGTGGCATTAACAGCAGGCCGGTGGCAAGACAAGTGTCACCTGCTCCATGTGCGGAGCGATGGAACCCCGGCTGCTAAGGAGACATGAGGGGACGACTAGGGCAGAGGAGCGTGAACCACTCTGAGGAAGGAGTCTGGGCAGAAGGCAGGCCTGTCCTGTGCCTCTGGTCGCAAGGGGAGATCATCTCCTTGGCCACCTGTCCCAAGGGCAGACTTGGGCTTGCCACCAGGTGCTATACCCGGAACGCGCAGAAACAAACCCATGGAGAAACGGGCAGTCAGATGCCGTCTTCCACCAAGATGTGGCAGCGATGTGGGTGGCAGTGCGTGTGCCGGGAAAGGAGTGGAGATAGTCCCCCACAGTTCCCTGTCCCAGTGCCCGGGCGTGTGCAGTGATCCTGTCACCTCCTCTCTCCTGTGGTGATGGCACTGGCCTAGACACCGAGTCTGCCTGTGCGCCAGAGCAAAAGGCAAAGACTTTCCTACCCCAGGAGATGGTAATAGGCATAGAGTGCCATGCTAAGACATGCACGCTGCTGCAGGGTTGGGACTGTGTCTGCTTAGTTCGGCATAGCAAGGTTAACCCCGGGCGTGATCTTGAAGCCCGGGAAAGCAAGGCCCAAGAGGCACCAGCTCTCCCGCCTCTCTTCTTCCCTGCCGCGACAGAGTGAACACCCAAAGTTTTTCTGAAGAAACAGCAGCGAAGTGCGGTTCGTGCCAAGCTGAAAACCTCTGCGAAAGCATAGCAGTCGCGGGGAAATCAGAGTCGGTTCTGTGGGCTGCCTTTGTTGCTTGCCTTAGCCTAGTATTCGCAGCACTATGGGAGCATACGGCATAGAACGAAATCCTCTTTGCCCTGGGCATCGCCTCTGGGAAAGCATAGCATTCTTTGCGAACCAGATTCGGGTCTGAGAGATTCTCCTGTTGCCTGAGCTGGTCTCCTCAGCACGGTGTAATAAACCCGCATGGAACGAAATCTTCTTTGCCTGTGCATCTCTCTGCCTGAGAGAGAAGCGTGCTTGCGCCTGTGGAAAGAGCCTTAAGGAAAGGGACTTGTCTTTCACGGTGCTCCCCAGGAGCAAGCTGCCCAGTGAGAAGAGCAGGAGCCGTGGGCCTTCTGGTCTGGAAAAGGTTGCTAAGCAGGAGAGCCTTCCCAGGCAGGCACAGCGGCCAGTGACAATACAAGTGTCACTAGCTCCCTGTGCAGAGAAGGAAGTCTGGCCAGCTAAGGAGACAGGAGGGGATGAGGTGGGCCGGGCGCGTGGTCCTCTCTTAGAAAGGAGTCTGGGCAGAGAGCATGCCTGTCCTGAGCCTCTGGGCTTAAGGAGACAGCAGCTCCTTGGCCACCTGTCCCTGGGGCAGACATGCACTAGCCACCAGGCGCCTACCCTGAACTCGCAGAAACAGCTCCCTGAAATAACGGGGAGTCAGATGCCGTCTTCCTCCAGGATGTGGAAGCTTGGAGGAGGCACGGGGTTTCAGGGGAAGGAGTGTGGACAGTCCCCCAAAGCTCCCTATTAAGTGCACGGGCGGTGTGCTGGGATCCTGTCACCTTTCCTTTCCTGTGGGGAAAGCACTGGCCTAGTCCGCGAGTCCGCCTGAGCGCCAGAGTAAAGGGCCAAGCGATGCCTACACTGGGAGATGGTGGTGTGCATAGAGTGCCATCCAAGGCTACGCGTGCGATAGCAGCATCGTGGCTGTGTCTGCTTAGTTCGGCCTGGCATGGTGATCCCAGGACGCGACCATGGATCCCTGGAAAGCAAGGACCAAGAGGCACCAGCTCTCCCGCAGCTCTTCTTCCCTGAGGCAACTGAAGGCTTGCTGAGGAAGCAGCAGCGAAGTGCTGTTCGCTCCAAGCCAAAGCCTCTGCGAAAGCACAGCATTCGCTGAGAAATGTTCTGTGGGCTGCTGCTGCTTGCCTGAGCCCAGTCTCACGGTGGGAGAAACCCGCATACAGCGAAAGCTTCATCTCCCTGTGCAAGCACTGCGTTCCTTGGGAAATCAGAGTTGGGTTTGGGGATGCTGCTACTGCTTGCCTGAGCTAGACTCCGGAGCTCGGTGGAAGATACTCGCATGGAGCGAAATACCCTTTGCCCTAGCATACCCTCTGCCTGAGAGAGAAGCCAAGAGTGGGGAAGGCTCAGCCGCTGCCCCCGGAGAAGAGAAGGAGCCGTTGGCCTTGGGGTCAGGAAACGCTCGGGAAGCAGGATAACCTGCGGTGGCATTAACAGCAGGCTGGTGGCAAGACAAGTATCACCTGCTCCATGTGCGGAGCGATGGAACCCCGGCTGCTAAGGAGACATGAGGGGACGACTAGGGCAGAGGAGCGTGAACCACTCTGAGGAAGGAGTCTGGGCAGAAGGCAGGCCTGTCCTGTGCATCTGGTCGCAAGGGGAGATCATCTCCTTGGCCACCTGTCCCAAGGGCAGACTTGGGCTTGCCACCAGGTGCTATACCCGGAACGCGCAGGAACAAACCCATGGAGAAACGGGCAGTCAAATGCCGTCTTCCACCAAGATGTGGCAGCGATGTGGGTGGCAGTGCGTGTGCTGGGAAAGGAGTGTAGACAGTCCCCCACAGTTCCCTGTCCCAGTGCCCGGGCGTGTGCAGTGATCCTGTCACCACCTCTCTCCTGTGGTGAAGGCACTGGCCTAGACCCCGAGTCTGCCTGTGCGCCAGAACAAAAGGCAAAGCCTTTCCTACCCCAGGAGATGGTAATAGGCATAGAGTGCCATGCTAAGACATGCACGCTGCTGCAGGGTTGTGACTGTGTCTGCTTAGTTCGGCATAGCAAGGTAAACCCCGGGCGTGATCTTGAAGCCCGGGAAAGCAAGTCCCAAGAGGCACCAGCTCTCCCGCCGCTCTTCTTCCCTGCCGAGACAAAGTGAACACCCAAAGTTTTTCTGAGGAAACAGCAGCGAAGTGCGGTTCGTGCCAAGCTGAAAACCTCTGCGAAAGCATAGCAGTCGCGGGGAAATCAGAGTCGGTTCTGTGGGCTGCTTTTGTTGCTTGCCTTAGCCTAGTATTTGCAGCACTATGGGAGCATACGGCATAGAGCGAAATCCTCTTTGCCCTGGGCATCGCCTCTGGGAAAGCATAGCATTCTTTGCGAAACCAGATTCGGGTCTGAGGGATTCTCCTGTTGCCTGAGCTGGTCTCCTCAGCACGGTGTAATAAACCCGCATGGAACGAAATCTTCTTTGCCTGTGCATCTCTCTGCCTGAGAGAGAAGCGAGCTTGCGCCTGTGGAAAGAGCCTTAAGGAAAGGGACTTGTCTTTCACGGTGCTCCCCAGGAGCAAGCTGCCCAGTGAGAAGAGCAGGAGCCGTGGGCCTTCTGGTCTGGAAAAGGTTGCTAAGCAGGAGAGCCTTCCCAGGCAGGCACAGCGGCCAGTGACAATACAAGTGTCACTAGCTCCCTGTGCAGAGAAGGAAGTCTGGCCAGCTAAGGAGACAGGAGGGGATGAGGTGGGCAGGGCGCGTGGTCCTCTCTTAGAAAGGAGTCTGGGCAGAGAGCATGCCTGTCCTGAGCCTCTGGGCTTAAGGAGACAGCAGCTCCTTGGCCACCTGTCCCTGAGGCAGACATGCACTAGCCACCAGGCGCCTACACTGAACTCGCAGAAACAGCTCCCTGAAATAACGGGGAGTCAGATGCCGTCTTCCTCCAGGATGTGGAAGCTTGGAGGAGGCACGGGGTTTCAGGGGAAGGAGTGGGGACAGTCCCCCAAAGCTCCCTATTAAGTGCACGGGCGGTGTGCTGGGAACCTGTCACCTTTCCTTTCCTGTGGGGAAAGCACTGGCCTAGTCCGCGACTCTGCCTGAGCGCCAGAGTAAAGGGCCCAGCGATGCCTTCACTGGGAGATGGTGGTGTGCATAGAGTGCCATCCAAGGCTACGCGCGCTATAGCAGCATCGTGGCTGTGTCTGCTTAGTTCGGCCTGGCAGGGTGATCCCAGGACGCGAACATGGATCCCTGGAAAGCAAGGACCAAGAGGCACCAGCTCTCCCGCAGCTCTTCTTCCCTGAGGCCCCTGAAGGCTTGCTGAGGAGCAGTAGCGAAGTGCTGTTCGCTCCAAGCCAAAGCCTCTGCGAAAGCACAGCATTCGCTGAGAAATGTTCTGTGGGCTGCTGCTGCTTGCCTGAGCCCAGTCTCACGGTGGGAGAAACCCGCATACAGTGAAAGCTTCATCTCCCTGTGAAAGCACTGCGTTCCTTGAGAAATCAGAGTTGGGTTTGGGGATGCTGCTACTGCTTGCCTGAGCTAGACTCCGGAGCTCGGTGGAAGATACTCGCATGGAGCGAAATACTCTTTGCCCTAGCATACCCTCTGCCTGAGAGAGAAGCCAAGAGTGGGGAAGGCTCAGCCGCCGCCCCCGGAGAAGAGAAGGAGCCGTTGGCCTTGGGGTCAGGAAACGCTCGGGAAGCAGGATAACCTGCCGTGGCATTAACAGCAGGCCGGTGGCAAGACAAGTGTCACCTGCTCCATGTGCGGAGCGATGGAACCCCGGCTGCTAAGGAGACCTGAGGGGACGACTAGGGCAGAAGAGCGTGAACCACTCTGAGGAAGGAGTCTGGGCAGAATGCAGGCCTGTCCTGTGCCTCTGGTCGCAAGGGGAGATCATCTCCTTGGCCACCTGTCCCAAGGGCAGACTTGGGCTTGCCACCAGGTGCTATACCCGGAACGCGCAGAAACAAACCCATGGAGAAACGGGCAGTCAGATGCCGTCTTCCACCAAGATGTGGCAGCGATGTGGGTGGCAGTGCGTGTGCCGGGAAAGGAGTGGAGACAGTCCCCCACAGTTCCCTGTCCCAGTGCCCGGGCGTGTGCAGTGATCCTGTCACCTCCTCTCTCCTGTGGTGAAGGCACTGGCCTAGACCCCGAGTCTGCCTGTGCGCCAGAGCAAAAGGCCAAGCCTTACCTACCCCAGGAGATGGTAATAGGCATAGAGGGCCATGCTAAGACATGCACGCTGCTGCAGGATTGGGACTGTGTCGGCTTAGTTCGGCATAGCAAGGTGAACCCCGGGCGTGATCTTGAAGCCCGGGAAAGCAAGTCCCAAGAGGCACCAGCTCTCCCGCCTCTCTTCTTCCCTGCCGCGACAGAGTGAACACCCAAAGTTTTTCTGAAGAAACAGCAGCGAAGTGCGGTTCGTGCCAAGCTGAAAACCTCTGCGAAAGCATAGCAGTCGCGGGGAAATCAGAGTCGGTTCTGTGGGCTGCTTTTGTTGCTTGCCTTAGCCTAGTATTTGCAGCACTATGGGAGCATACGGCATAGAGCGAAATCCTCTTTGCCCTGGGCATCGCCTCTGGGAAAGCATAGCATTCTTTGCGAAACCAGATTCGGGTCTGAGGGATTCTCCTGTTGCCTGAGCTGGTCTCCTCAGCACGGTGTAATAAACCCGCATGGAACGAAATCTTCTTTGCCTGTGCATCTCTCTGCCTGAGAGAGAAGCGAGCTTGCGCCTGTGGAAAGAGCCTTAAGGAAAGGGACTTGTCTTTCACGGTGCTCCCCAGGAGCAAGCTGCCCAGTGAGAAGAGCAGGAGCCGTGGGCCTTCTGGTCTGGAAAAGGTTGCTAAGCAGGAGAGCCTTCCCAGGCAGGCACAGCGGCCAGTGACAATACAAGTGTCACTAGCTCCCTGTGCAGAGAAGGAAGTCTGGCCAGCTAAGGAGACAGGAGGGGATGAGGTGGGCAGGGCGCGTGGTCCTCTCTTAGAAAGGAGTCTGGGCAGAGAGCATGCCTGTCCTGAGCCTCTGGGCTTAAGGAGACAGCAGCTCCTTGGCCACCTGTCCCTGAGGCAGACATGCACTAGCCACCAGGCGCCTACACTGAACTCGCAGAAACAGCTCCCTGAAATAACGGGGAGTCAGATGCCGTCTTCCTCCAGGATGTGGAAGCTTGGAGGAGGCACGGGGTTTCAGGGGAAGGAGTGGGGACAGTCCCCCAAAGCTCCCTATTAAGTGCACGGGCGGTGTGCTGGGAACCTGTCACCTTTCCTTTCCTGTGGGGAAAGCACTGGCCTAGTCCGCGACTCTGCCTGAGCGCCAGAGTAAAGGGCCCAGCGATGCCTTCACTGGGAGATGGTGGTGTGCATAGAGTGCCATCCAAGGCTACGCGCGCTATAGCAGCATCGTGGCTGTGTCTGCTTAGTTCGGCCTGGCAGGGTGATCCCAGGACGCGAACATGGATCCCTGGAAAGCAAGGACCAAGAGGCACCAGCTCTCCCGCAGCTCTTCTTCCCTGAGGCCCCTGAAGGCTTGCTGAGGAGCAGTAGCGAAGTGCTGTTCGCTCCAAGCCAAAGCCTCTGCGAAAGCACAGCATTCGCTGAGAAATGTTCTGTGGGCTGCTGCTGCTTGCCTGAGCCCAGTCTCACGGTGGGAGAAACCCGCATACAGTGAAAGCTTCATCTCCCTGTGAAAGCACTCGTTCCTTGAGAAATCAGAGTTGGGTTTGGGGATGCTGCTACTGCTTGCCTGAGCTAGACTCCGGAGCTCGGTGGAAGATACTCGCATGGAGCGAAATACTCTTTGCCCTAGCATACCCTCTGCCTGAGAGAGAAGCCAAGAGTGGGGAAGGCTCAGCCGCCGCCCCCGGAGAAGAGAAGGAGCCGTTGGCCTTGGGGTCAGGAAACGCTCGGGAAGCAGGATAACCTGCCGTGGCATTAACAGCAGGCTGGTGGCAAGACAAGTGTCACCTGCTCCATGTGCGGAGCGATGGAACCCCGGCTGCTAAGGAGACCTGAGGGGACGACTAGGGCAGAAGAGCGTGAACCACTCTGAGGAAGGAGTCTGGGCAGAATGCAGGCCTGTCCTGTGCCTCTGGTCGCAAGGGGAGATCATCTCCTTGGCCACCTGTCCCAAGGGCAGACTTGGGCTTGCCACCAGGTGCTATACCCGGAACGCGCAGAAACAAACCCATGGAGAAACGGGCAGTCAGATGCCGTCTTCCACCAAGATGTGGCAGCGATGTGGGTGGCAGTGCGTGTGCCGGGAAAGGAGTGGAGACAGTCCCCCACAGTTCCCTGTCCCAGTGCCCGGGCGTGTGCAGTGATCCTGTCACCTCCTCTCTCCTGTGGTGAAGGCACTGGCCTAGACCCCGAGTCTGCCTGTGCGCCAGAGCAAAAGGCCAAGCCTTACCTACCCCAGGAGATGGTAATAGGCATAGAGGGCCATGCTAAGACATGCACGCTGCTGCAGGATTGGGACTGTGTCGGCTTAGTTCGGCATAGCAAGGTGAACCCCGGGCGTGATCTTGAAGCCCGGGAAAGCAAGTCCCAAGAGGCACCAGCTCTCCCGCCTCTCTTCTTCCCTGCCGCGACAGAGTGAACACCCAAAGTTTTTCTGAAGAAACAGCAGCGAAGTGCGGTTCGTGCCAAGCTGAAAACCTCTGCGAAAGCATAGCAGTCGCGGGGAAATCAGAGTCGGTTCTGTGGGCTGCTTTTGTTGCTTGCCTTAGCCTAGTATTTGCAGCACTATGGGAGCATACGGCATAGAGCGAAATCCTCTTTGCCCTGGGCATCGCCTCTGGGAAAGCATAGCATTCTTTGCGAAACCAGATTCGGGTCTGAGGGATTCTCCTGTTGCCTGAGCTGGTCTCCTCAGCACGGTGTAATAAACCCCGCATGGAACGAAATCTTCTTTGCCTGTGCATCTCTCTGCCTGAGAGAGAAGCGAGCTTGCGCCTGTGGAAAGAGCCTTAAGGAAAGGGACTTGTCTTTCACGGTGCTCCCCAGGAGCAAGCTGCCCAGTGAGAAGAGCAGGAGCCGTGGCCTTCTGGTCTGGAAAGGTTGCTAAGCAGGAGAGCCTTCCCAGGCAGGCACAGCGGCAGTGACAATACAAGTGTCACTAGCTCCCTGTGCAGAGAAGAAGTCTGGCCAGCTAAGAGACAGGAGGGGATGAGGTGGGCAGGCGCGTGGTCCTCTCTTAGAAAGGAGTCTGGGCAGAGAGCATGCCTGTCCTGAGCCTCTGGGCTTAAGGAGACAGCAGCTCCTTGGCCACCTGTCCCTGAGGCAGACATGCACTAGCCACCAGGCGCCTACACTGAACTCGCAGAAACAGCTCCCTGAAATAACGGGGAGTCAGATGCCGTCTTCCTCCAGGATGTGGAAGCTTGGAGGAGGCACGGGGTTTCAGGGGAAGGAGTGGGGACAGTCCCCCAAAGCTCCCTATTAAGTGCACGGGCGGTGTGCTGGGAACCTGTCACCTTTCCTTTCCTGTGGGGAAAGCACTGGCCTAGTCCGCGACTCTGCCTGAGCGCCAGAGTAAAGGGCCCAGCGATGCCTTCACTGGGAGATGGTGGTGTGCATAGAGTGCCATCCAAGGCTACGCGCGCTATAGCAGCATCGTGGCTGTGTCTGCTTAGTTCGGCCTGGCAGGGTGATCCCAGGACGCGAACATGGATCCCTGGAAAGCAAGGACCAAGAGGCACCAGCTCTCCCGCAGCTCTTCTTCCCTGAGGCCCCTGAAGGCTTGCTGAGGAGCAGTAGCGAAGTGCTGTTCGCTCCAAGCCAAAGCCTCTGCGAAAGCACAGCATTCGCTGAGAAATGTTCTGTGGGCTGCTGCTGCTTACCTGAGCCCAGTCTCACGGTGGGAGAAACCCGCATACAGTGAAAGCTTCATCTCCCTGTGAAAGCACTGCGTTCCTTGAGAAATCAGAGTTGGGTTTGGGGATGCTGCTACTGCTTGCCTGAGCTAGACTCCGGAGCTCGGTGGAAGATACTCGCATGGAGCGAAATACTCTTTGCCCTAGCATACCCTCTGCCTGAGAGAGAAGCCAAGAGTGGGGAAGGCTCAGACGCCGCCCCCGGAGAAGAGAAGGAGCCGTTGGCCTTGGGGTCAGGAAACGCTCGGGAAGCAGGATAACCTGCCGTGGCATTAACAGCAGGCCGGTGGCAAGACAAGTGTCACCTGCTCCATGTGCGGAGCGATGGAACCCCGGCTGCTAAGGAGACCTGAGGGGACGACTAGGGCAGAAGAGCGTGAACCACTCTGAGGAAGGAGTCTGGGCAGAATGCAGGCCTGTCCTGTGCCTCTGGTCGCAAGGGGAGATCATCTCCTTGGCCACCTGTCCCAAGGACAGACTTGGGCTTGCCACCAGGTGCTATACCCGGAACGCGCAGAAACAAACCCATGGAGAAACGGGCAGTCAGATGCCGTCTTCCACCAAGATGTGGCAGCGATGTGGGTGGCAGTGCGTATGCCGGGAAAGGAGTGGAGACAGTCCCCCACAGTTCCCTGTCCCAGTGCCCGGGCGTGTGCAGTGATCCTGTCACCTCCTCTCTCCTGTGGTGAAGGCACTGGCCTAGACCCCGAGTCTGCCTGTGCGCCAGAGCAAAAGGCCAAGCCTTACCTACCCCAGGAGATGGTAATAGGCATAGAGTGCCATGCTAAGACATGCACGCTGCTGCAGGATTGGGACTGTGTCGGCTTAGTTCGGCATAGCAAGGTAAACCCCGGGCGTGATCTTGAAGCCCGGGAAAGCAAGTCCCAAGAGGCACCAGCTCTCCCGCCTCTCTTCTTCCCTGCCGCGACAGAGTGAACACCCAAAGTTTTTCTGAAGAAACAGCAGCGAAGTGCGGTTCGTGCCAAGCTGAAAACCTCTGCGAAAGCATAGCAGTCGCGGGGAAATCAGAGTCGGTTCTGTGGGCTGCCTTTGTTGCTTGCCTTAGCCTAGTATTCGCAGCAATATGGGAGCATACGGCATAGAACGAAATCCTCTTTGCCCTGGGCATCGCCTCTGGGAAAGCATAGCATTCTTTGCGAAACCAGATTCGGGTCTGAGGGATTCTCCTGTTGCCTGAGCTGGTCTCCTCAGCACGGTGTAATCAACCCGCATGGAAAGAAATCTTCTTTGCCTGTGCATCTCTCTGCCTGAGAGAGAAGCGAGCTTGCGCCTGTGGAAAGAGCCTTAAGGAAAGGGTCTTGTCTTTCACGGTGCTCCCCAGGAGCAAGCTGCTCAGTGAGAAGAGCAGGAGCCGTTGGCCTTCTGGTCTGGAAAAGGTTGCTAAGCAGGAGAGCCTTCCCAGGCAGGCACAGCGGCCAGTGACAATACAAGTGTCACTAGCTGCCTGTGCAGAGAAGGAAGTCTGGCCAGCTAAGGAGACAGGAGGGGATGAGGTGGGCAGGGCGCGTGGTCCTCTCTTAGAAAGGAGTCTGGGCAGAGAGCATGCCTGTCCTGAGCCTCTGGGCTTAAGGAGACAGCAGCTCCTTGGCCACCTGTCCCTGGGGCAGACATGCACTAGCCACCAGGCGCCTACCCTGAACTCGCAGAAACAGCTCCCTGAAATAACGGGGAGTCAGATGCCGTCTTCCTCCAGGATGTGGAAGCTTGGAGGAGGCACGGGGTTTCAGGGGAAGGAGTGGGGACAGTCCCCCAAAGCTCCCTATTAAGTGCACGGGCGGTGTGCTGGGATCCTGTCACCTTTCCTTTCCTGTGGGGAAAGCACTGGCCTAGTCCGCGAGTCCGCCTGAGCGCCAGAGTAAAGGGCCAAGCGATGCCTACACTGGGAGATGGTGGTTTGCATAGAGTGCCATCCAAGGCTACGCGCGCTATAGCAGCATCGTGGCTGTGTCTGCTTAGTTCGGCCTGGCAGGGTGATCCCAGGACGCGAACATGGATCCCTGGAAACAAGGACCAAGAGGCACCAGCTCTCCCGCAGCTCTTCTTCCCTGAGGCAACTGAAGGCTTGCTGAGGGGCAGCAGCGAAGTGCTATTGGCTCCAAGCCAAAGCCTCTGCGAAAGCACAGCATTCGCTGAGAAATGTTCTGTGGGCTGCTGCTGCTTGCCTGAGCCCAGTCTCACGGTGGGAGAAACCCGCATACAGCGAAAGCCTCATTGCCTGGGCATCTCCCTGTGAAAGCACTGCGTTCCTTGGGAAATCAGAGTTGGGTTTGGGGATGCTGCTACTGCTTGCCTGAGCTAGACTCCGGAGCTCGGTGGAAGATAATCGCATGGAGCAAAGTACCCTTTGCCCTAGCATACCCTCTGCCTGAGAGAGAAGCCAAGAGTGGGGAAGGCTCAGCACGCCGCCCCCGGAGAAGTGAAGGAGCCGTTGGCCTTGGGGTCAGGAAACGCTCGGGAAGCAGGATAACCTGCCGTGGCATTAACAGCAGGCCGGTGGCA